>NC_048272.1:5375530-5682381 GCF_009762535.1 Notolabrus celidotus | reverse complement strand
AAACAGAACCTACTTCCCATTTAATATGCATCACTTTCCTTCAATTTAATGGTGAAAGGGCCAAACTAGTTGGCTTAAGGGATTTTTGGCTACTTGACCCCCCTGTTTAAGATTCCTCAATAGCTCAATAAAAAAAAAAAAAGCCTTGTTACGCTGATGAACTCCTGATATTTCCAGTTAATTTAAGGACATTCAGGCCCTGATATTTTCAGGAACTTGTCGGTCACACATGCACCTCACAGCAGGAGCCTTTGGTCGGACGCTCTCCCACAACTCAATATATTCAGACTGGATTAGTTGAGGGGGTTGGGGGCAGTGCAGAAACAAATGGACAAGTCGTTTTCGATTACGGGGCGTGATTTTGTCATATTATCACTACGTGTATATAAACATATCCACAATGCAAACCCAACAATAGAAAACAAATACTGACAAAGAAGGTGAACACACGAAGTATAAAGAGGAGACACTTGCCTTTTGATGAACGGCATCATTACGCCAACTCATCGGCATTGAACTTTCCTTAGACTTACCTGCCATGTCACGCATAAGGCCACCCACATTTTTTGTGGAAGCTTTACAAAGGGACTGGTTGGAAAAAGTTGGGAAATAGTCAGGGTGAAAAATGTTGCTGGTTGTGTTTACACATGCAGTCCAAGTTTCCCAATCTGGGAATTATCTGGAGTGTGAGCTCATGTGAAAGGGGCTATAGTACACCTACTAGGGAGGGATTTATAAAGCACTACAGAAGAGAAGGATAGCTAATGTCATGAACACCGGCACACATTATGGTCCTATCCTGTTAACTCCTTGCTTTACACAAACATTGATTCTGCTGTTTCATACCTGCATTGTTGTCTTCAGGGCACTGAGACTTTGCCTCCCCCCCATTTTGTCTTTTTTTGTACAAAATAATGAGGTGGAATAACGGCATAACAATACCACCTTCAACAAGCTGTGTAAAGCAGGTCGATTTAACAAGTGACAGTCAGTGACGCTGCGCTTTGCTCCTTGCTTTAACCTGTAAATATTCATTTTGACTGTTTTACTGACCTCCAGAGGAAACAGCATCAACAACAGATCCACAGACTTGACCAACACACCCACAGATGCAGCACAATTATAAGCCCTTCAAATGAATGTTTATGTCTGTCTGATGAGTAAAAGTCCAATATTTAGGAAGTTCACTCATCAGATAGGTCAGATTGGTGATGGCATAGAGTCTCATGTCCTTGTTCAGACAGAGGGCAAATTAGATTTGTTTCTCAAATCACATCTTTCAGACAAACTACCTGCACTGTTATTTGCAAGTGATCAAATCCGATTACAGTGTCAAGACATCCACAGGCTGTTATCATGAGTTGCAGTAGTGGCGACATAGGTAACTGTAACTACGCACACAAGTGGCACAGATATTACCGAGGTAGTACAGGAGATAGAGATCCATCGTTTTACCCCAAAACTAGTTGTCTGTCATGGTGCAGAACTCCTCTGTCACACCAGACGAACCCAGCAAGCAGCTGCTGCTAGCAGCATGGACTCTGCTCAGCCATTCTGACGCACTTCTGTCACCCTGAATTTGACGTCTTCATTATGTGTCATGTTGCGATGAGTGACGCAAGAGACACTCAAAGCTGATTCGAGCTGCTCAAGCTTTGGAACTGGAATGCAAACTCAGAAGTCTGATTGGAATCATACTTCAAAACAACTCCAAATGTGGCTTGGATCTGATTAGTGGAAATCACATTTGATTGGTTTGTCTACTGCCCAGAATTTCTAAAATTGATGAAGATACAGACTGGATATGTCAGCCATGAATGCCCACAGTAAGAATAACTGTGTTCTGATCAGATAAAGTTTGATCAGTACATCCCCCTATTATAGAACAATGCCAGATAAGAGCTGCAAGGCTCAACCATTCGCTGTAAGCACAGGAGCTGTTGAACAAAAGAAAAAACTAGCTAAAAGGCTAAAAAGTGATCTGAAAAACATATTCCAATGAGGATAGTTACATAGACGTACATAATGTTGACGTTTAATTAGTTAAACATTGATTGAAGAAGCTGTAACATTCATGATGAAACCTGATAATGTAGCACTAATACAAAAAAGGGGGATTCTGCACAAAGCTTAAACAGATTTGCAGTTGGTGAAAGTTTCTTTTTCTCTCCTTTCATTGCTCATGGCAATACTTTTCATCGGAGGAGACAATGCACTGTCAAGGTCTTAGTCACATGATCGTATTTGGGCTACAGATCGTGTAACCAAGGTTTAGTGTTGAATTCAAAACAGTAGTGAATTAAAGATCACTCATCAGTTGTTTTCAGGGATTAATGTTTAGCTTTTTATTTCAGTGTCATGCTTTCTAATCTCTGTTTGAAGAGCATGTTGAGTTTCCCATGTTTTTGAAAATGTACTGCAGCTCATGTCTTGTGGGGCAAAACCGGCAACTTCAACATTTACTTTGAGATTGATTGTGTACTTTGTTTTGTTTCAGTCAATGCCAGAATGAGAGAACAACCTGCATGCGCTGACTTGTATCATGTTTGAGCAAACCGCTGGTTCAGTGATCAATCACACTGAACATCTAGTGTGTTCTTTTTTTTCCTCAAGTTAACACAACTGCTGTGGGGTTATAGATACAATCAGGAGTTGTCTGGACAATTCCTCTCATTGGAGCGTTTCTGGGACACTTGACATCTGGCTTTTGACACAACTGATAGCTTTTCAGATGAGACACACATTTGTGCAAAAGCAATATCCTGAAAGAGAATCTAATTCTAAACAACAACTATAAATGAATGATTGCTGTGTTGACAGTTACAAATATCCCTGTAGGTAAGCAGGTTCATATTTTGGAAACAAACATCTACGGAACCCAAAAAGTAGGATAATATACCCACAATTATTTCAGCTCTACTTTTGTCCAGTTGATTTTTCTTAGGATCTGTATCAAGTGACATTTAGTTATAATAAAATGTAAATATATATTTCAATAGTTGTACTATTATTTGGGGTTTTCAAAAGCATTCATATAGAAACATTTATACCCACAACCATTGTTTATAGATCTACAGCAGATGAATCAAAAGAGGTTCAGTCAATGATACTGCATCTTTCCTACTTTTTATCACCTATAACCAGCCTTGTGTCTGCAACAGTGCAAAGCTAATGCCTTTAGATTTATGTTATGGAAAGACCTCTGGTGGATTTTACTTTTTGAAGCTGTTTCAGACAGTTCTGGCAAATTCTTCTCTCACCAATGGTTTTGGACAAAACAGGGTTTACTCTTTGCAGGTTACAGGATGCTCTTGCCTCAAGTGTTGAGAGCACATGTATTAATCACCACCTACTCAAAATGAGCCCACGTGATAGAGTGGCTTATCTGTACATTTTTTATTTTATTTTGCAGGATTTGTTTCACAAAAGCAGGCACACTTTTTGAGTCATATGTTTGGTCATTCTTGCCTGTATCAGATAGGACAGCTGAAGAGAGACAGGAAATGTGGGGAGTAGAGAGTGGGGGGTGACTAGGGTTGCAAAGGGGTGGGAAATTTCCGGTAAATTTCCAGAAAGATTACGGTAAATTTCCATGGGAAGTTAAGCTGGGGAATTTTGGAAACATTCCAAATTGGAAACTTTCCATGGGAATTATGGGAATTATTGGAATTTATGGGAGTTAACTGGGAATTGAGGGTCATTTAATGGAAAAGTATCATATCCAGGCATAAATATGCTTTGTTATAAGCAGATATCCATCCAAAATAATACAATTAAAACTGATTTATTTGAAAGTAGAACTTTCTCAAGTTTTAAATATTTTATTGAACAATCAATTCTATCATTGAAGAACAAAAACATGAATGTTGAGTTAAATGTCTGATTGTTTTAGTCAGGATTATGCTAAAACATATTTTCCCCAACTTTATTTAAGTTCCCTATTAAGAGCCAACCTTCAACTTAGTAAAGTCCTGGTTTATTCCCATTAATTCCTGGTTTTATTCCCATGGAAAGTTTCAAACTTTGAAAATTCCCGGAATTTTGCAACCCTAGGGATGACATGCAGCAAAAGGAGTCGAACTAGCAACTGTTGCAATTGTGACTATAGCCTCTGTATTTTGGGCTTGAAGTTAAACAGCAGTGTTTATTAAATGTGAATGTGTACATTCGTATATGTGGGGATGTACGTCATATTATCTTGAGCACAGTGAAAGTTAAAACATGAATTTACTTGTTACTATTGTTTTGTGTTGGTATTTGCCAAATGAATGACCAATTTGTTTCTCTTTGTATCTTAATTTGTAACTCATTATAAGGAGCTGTTTTTGTTTTGTGGTTGTTTGTCTTGTTTTGCTGAATGTGTGTTAGTGTGCATGATTGCATATGTGTTGGACCCCAGGAAGAATAGCCGATGCTTATGCTTGTGCTAATGGGGATCCTAATAAAGAAAGAAAGAAAGAAAGAAAGAAAGAAAGAAAGAAAGAAAGAAAGAAAGAAAGAAAGAAAGAAAGAAAGAAAGTAAAGCTAGGCCATCCTGCACCCCACAAAAGCAAGCACACTAGACCACAACTGCAAAATCTGAGGCATGAACAACCCGGTTTACCAACCAAACTCTTGTTGACTAAACAAAGTGTCAATTAAGCCATTTTTTAAATCAACCACAATTCATTTTATGTAACACATTTTAAAAATATATGTTTCTGCTTCTTCCATTTGCCCGTCAATGGATTTGTATGTTCTACACAAACTCTTTGTCTCTTTAATTCCACTGCTACCAAAAACATCAGTTAATCTCTGATTGTTGTCAAATAGTCAAGTCCCATATGTAAAAAAGAAAACTCTTGGTTCACATGAGGTAAGAATTATGAAACACTGGGGACATCTGGAAGCTTCTGGGGGTGGTAGAGGAAGGGTGGGACACCTCACTTGGCGTTTTAGTAAAACCCTTGATATCATGCAACAGCTTACTGTACCAGTGAGTGTTTTCCTTTCTTGTCTTTTATAGCTTTCAGTTTTGATCTATACAGTATGTGTTCAGAGATTCAGATATTTGAATAACAAGAGTAGAATGACATTTGTTACAAAAAATAGATGAGAACAAAAAATGATCGGCAACAACACGCAATACGACTAGGCGCTGAGAAAGACGTGTGATACCTTTTAGATGTGACACCGCCTCCTGTTACTTGTCTTTGCAGGGAGCTTTACACATAAACCAACTAAATTTAATTTGAGAACATTAATTATGTTAGTTTGTGAAGGAAATGAGGTGCTGAGTCAGCAGAGGAGCAGCTGGCTTTACGCACTACAGAAACCAAACACCTTTTAGTCGTTGGAGTCGGTATTCACCTGGCAGACACAAAGAGTGCTTTTCTCTCCCGACTGTGTGTTTATTGTGCGATGAGACTTTTATTTGGTGAACTCACGCAGCTCAGGTATGGCAGAATGTGAGAGAGAGAGAGATAACAGAGAGAGGAGGAGGAGGTGGAAGTGGGAGGAGGAAATGTTAAAAATCAAAACACAGGAACTTGACCTCTCGATGAACTCTCAAGGAGCTCAGGACCACTAAAACAACACAAAGAGAAAACTCTACTTCCTTTCATTATGTCCTACATTCTTCATAACATATTTAGTCAAGACAAAGGTCTTCACATTGTTTACTGCACACATGCAACACCTTCTGTCCTCATAACCTTTGTTGTGCTTTGTATTGTGTAGTTGAAGTTTTTAAGAAAATTATTTTGAATTCCTGCAACTATGACGCTTATTATTACTATATTACCATCTGTGTCTTATTTTAACTGCTATTTTTCTTTTCTCTTTTTAAGTGGGCCTTATCTGATCTACAGGGGGTGGTATGCTGCTCATATGTATGCTGAAAGTCTTTTATGGAAGTGACAATTAATTTGAATCTTAGAAAAAAATGGTATTATGGGAATGAAGAACAGTAAGCATTGAGATGACTGCTAGGTAGGATTAAACGCCTTTGGACCATAGACTGTATAAATAATGGACGTAGTATCCGTGACGTCACCCATCTGTTCCTGAGCGCTGTTTTGAAGCCAATCGACGGCGGCAGCCATATTGGAAATGCTGAACTCAACCAGGCAGAGTGTGATGTAAAGGGGTGGAGTTTGAGCCTCTTAGCCAACAGCTATGTGTTCCCGTCCGGGAGTCAAGTCAGTCATTTCCTTATTTGGGCAAAAACCTGTAATCTTACTATCTTCTGAACCGTCGGGTTAGACAAAATTCAGTGTGTGCCGATAGAGGAATTAGCTACGTAGAGCCAAGCGTTTTTTTGAACCAGGCTGTAAACATGTTTATTAATGCTGCAAAGATCGTCTTATTTGAATTGGGGTCTATGTGGTTTCCGGTGTTTCTGCAGCCAGCCTCAAGTGGATTCTCTATGAATTGCAGTTTATAACACATGGGCTTCATACTTGGAGACCTGAGGTTGTCACTTGGTTATAAGTCTCCCAAAACTAGGGATGCACCGATCCGATCCTGGTATCGGATATCGGCTAGATCAGGCTCAAAAAGCTAGATCAGATATCGGTGACAAAGGGCAGGTGTTTCTTCAGCCAGCCTCAAGTGGATTCTCCATGAATTGCAGTTTATAACACTTCCGCATGGGCTTCATAGTTTGAGACCGGAGGATGCCGCTTGATAAAGATGCAAATGAGCATTATTCCAAAAACGTTTTGGATTTATCAAATCTTTGAAATTTTAGACAACAGTGCCGGGACTGTATTCGTCTTTTTTTTTTTTTAAAGCCACGGGCAGGATGGATGGTGCCAGTTTAACACTTATCAATCAGCAGTGGACGTAGTGAAAGAGGGGGATTGGTTCATATGACACAAAAAATGATCTAAGGCTTGTGGAGTTATTAACTGGTGGCTCTGTTGAATGATATTCCAGTCACGTAAACGCCTATCTATGTGATCTTTGTACAACCTAAAATGCTATCATCAAACTGCTTGTATGACCAACCTGTAAATAATCTGTGGATTATTTTTTCAATTAATCTGCAAGCTTGATGACTTTGGTTATAAAAATGTTACAAAAATTGTTACAAATATTTATTAGTGATGCTCTAAACCAAAATTATGCTATTAATTGGTTTGTGTGACCCCCCAACACAAAGATATTCAACAAGCCTCTTAGAAACACAGAAAATACATAAATATAAGCAGCTGGAATCACAGACTAAAAACTTTTTTTTTCTTAAAAAAATATGTTGAGGGGCACAGCTGGACTAGCTGTCTAAGTGCGCGCCCCATATACAGAGGTCATAGCCCTCGTCACAGAGGTTGCAGGTTCGATGCCAGCAACGACCATTTCATGCATGTCCTCCCCCACTCTCCACTCCCCCAGTTCCTGTCTCTCTTCAGCTGTCAGCTGCAAAAATGCACAAAAATATAACTTAAAAAATATATATATATACAGACTTATTAATCGATTTGCAAAGTAGGTTGCTTTTACTCAGTAATTAAATAGTTGTTAACCAACTGATTTGTTTATTAATGGCTGTAGGCCTATGAAAATGGAAATAAAAATATCCCCATATTTACAAAACCTGAGGGTGAAAGCAAATGTTAGTGTTGTGAACACCATTCAGGTTGCAGAGTATTATTTTTTAATCTATTTATCAATCAATAAACTCATTTGTATCTTGGTGTTGGGAGGAACATCAGTGTTTTGAGGATTGCTCATTCAGTGGCAAAATGCTGTTTGAAGTGGAATCTTGTAAAAACAATAGGATGAGTTTATTTTCATTGTACCCTTGATAAACTACAGGAAACGATCTATTCATCAAATGGTTATCTAACATTTCCACTTTATTTGTATTATATCATTCATCCATTACACCAGAAAGGACTGAATTAAACCATGAAAGCGGCAGCGCTGGCACTGTGAAGACTTTTCTTCTGATAGCTCATAAAGACCATCCTTTTGAAAACTGACGTTCTGTGTTTTTTATCTGTCCCCGCTGTGCTAAAAATGGTTTGCTTTGATAGCTTACAGCAAAAGAACTGTTTTTCAAATAGTCTCTCTGCAGTAATAAACAAGTTCTGAGCCAGTAATAGGTCAAATAAATGATTGCATATGAATATATCCAGGGAAAAGTTGCAATTTGAGTTCACAAAAATAAACTGCACTGTGTGTGGTGCTAGTGTATAGAGCAAACAATTCAAACAATGCTGTTCTCCTCAGACAGGCACGAGTGTTGACATCAGATCTGGGAGGATGAGCAGCCAGGCGGTGCCCAAGATCACAGGAAGACAATATGTGCATCTACATTTTCAAAATGCCATCCAGAGGCAGCAACATACACTGTGAAAGCAGGCTCAGCAGACATAGCTGCTGGGAATCCAGTCGACATACAATCTCAACATATTATAGCTTTCTTCAACATGACCTATTAGACATTATGGTGGATAGAGAGACTACACAAGAGACATTCAAACTCTGCATGACCAATTTAGATACATGAGGCAATTTTAAGGAGCAAAAAAAGTTCCTTATGAAAGTAAGATTCCAGCTTTGACGTCGGTTAATCGAACAATGTAGCATTTAAACCTACATGTAATGAAGGTGGCCTACTATATTTGTTTTCCTGATGTTTCTTTCAAATATTGTTCCGTGTGTTAATAGATATTCATCAGTGGCATATTGGTTTAAAAAGGTGACAAAGTCAGCATTGAATGCAACCACGGGAGCGCGATTCATAATTCTGGGAATGTAGTCCTGAAGGTCTGGTGGGATTTTTCGAGGGGTGGGGCATATTCCGCTTTCAGATGGGAAACGAGGAAAAAAAAAACTTTGCAAACTTACGCGGCAGCGGAGACAATGAAGACCCGATTTAACACTAGATATGTGAGTCCGGAGCTCGCGGGGGAAAAGATGCAGAAACCATTTAGTACCATGTTTCGCTCTCGTGCTGCCGTCTCTCACCCTACCCCCACTTACACAAACACATCCAGGCTCAGAACGGATGCGCTATCCCGACGCGGCACAGTTACCCATAAAAGTTGCTCTCCACCATTGACTTTTTCAAATGAGTGAGCAGACCCATATCCACATCCTTTACTGTACTACTCACACACGCACAAACACTAAAAACACCAGGCGGCAAACATGACAGGAGCGAGTGCGAGCTCATTTCCCACCTACACATACACACACATACACACACGGAGCAGGGCTGCCCTGTACGCGGTGTTTTCACTCCACCAAGTCTTAAGTTAAATTCAGTACGTTTCGCTTTTCAAGGACACTGCAGCCCACTGTCACAAGCCTTTTTATGTGGCGACAGACGCGGGCGACTTGTCCTGCAGGACGAACAAGCAGAAAACACGGGAAAATCCTGAAAGCGTTTACCTTTTTGCTGTTTCTGCTGTTATAGCCGTTGTATGGGTTGATTCCTGCCCTTGGCGGTACGGAGAGCAGCATTTTTCTCGGCGCTATGTCCGGAGCCGCGAGCTCAGCCCAGGCTGCCAGCTGACGTCAGCAGCTGGGGAAGTGAGAGCCTGGAGTCCCGCTGACTGACTGCGAGTGGTGCTGCTGCTGCGGCAGGACAGGCAGGCAGGGGCCCCCACTGCAGGGCCCCGGGCGACTTCAGGGGTCCCACCACGAAACTCCAAGGGGGTCCTCACAGAGAAGAGGGGATTAGCCTGACTTTTTTTTCCACCACCCACTGTAGGCTATTTGAGATCTATGTAGAAGACGGTGGAAATAAAGCTCTTACAACTGTTACTCTAAGGACAAAAGGGTGGTTGTGTCTGTTTATGAGGGGGTGTGTGTGGATCTGGGGTCCGTAAAAACCTCCCGGCTTCACTTAACTTCATTAGCAACATTTTCTTATTCACAACATATGTAGGGAAGCCTTGTTTATCAATAGAATTAACTCATCATTTAACAGTTATATAAACAGTGGTGGACAAAGTACACAGCTTTATTACTTAAGTCAAAGTATAGATCCTCCTGGTCAAATATTACTCCAATACAAGTGAAAGTTACTCTGTCAAATTATTACTTGAGTTAAAGTACGGAAGTACTTGCTTTTAAAAATACTTAAGCATTCAAAGTATTTCTTAAAAAATCTCAAAACTTTGTATTTTCACGGCAGTCAAGAATACATAAAGTACATCCTGTTGTATTATGTTTATTTAGAAACCATTTCTTTAAATCTCTAAAAACTATACCATGGAATAAAAACAGAAACCGAGTTACTCCAAGCACAGACAACTGAGTTTGAAATGTTCATCTGGAATGAAACAAATGTATACGTAGCTTGACACATTTTCTCAGGTTGGACAGTGAATTTTTTTTATGATTGAACAGAGTGAGAAACAGGGAGAACATTTCAAATGATACGTATCATTCTTCATTTCAAAAACCTCTAACACGAGCTGAAGATATGGCCATGGATGCTCAGGTGGAGAATTATAGCCATCATTACCACCTCTACATGAACTGCCTGATCTGAGTGAAATTTGCTCTGTGTTTGCTCCACGTTCAACCGTGGAGACGCACGATATACAGGTACGACTAAACCACTGAGACAAACAGAACACATTCAAACACATTTTACTGTCTGAGGGATCAGTTTTCAGAAAAGAGAAGGAAATTCATGAGCTGACTTCAAAGCAAAAGTAGTGAGTAACTAGAGCACTGATAGAAATGTAGTGGAGTAAAAAGTACAACAATTGTCTTCTGAATGTAGTGGAGTAAAATTAATAAGAATCCGCAAAAAATAATACTCAAGTGAAGTACAGATACTCAAAACATGTACTTAAGTAGTGTACTCAAGTAAAATTACTTTGTTATTGTCCACCACTGTTAAAAAGCAACAGTAGCTGAAAATACACATTTCAAGTCCTCAGTGCTGAGGATATCCAGCATTTTTTTTTTTTATCTCATTCAAAATAAATGTTGTGGGGTTCTGGACAGTCAAAGACAAGGCATTGCCTTGGACTGTGAAAACTTGGGTGAAACATTTTTACTTGTTTTTTGGATTTTTGAAGACCAAACCACAAGTCAGAGAATCTAGAATTGATCTGTAAATTATTTAAAGAATGAAGTTAGCATTTATATTGAACTCTTATCAAAGAAAAATAATCAGAAATCCAAATGCAGGTTATTTTAATGCAAATATTCTAAGGTGAACCTTCATCTAATAGCTTGTATGTCATCATATTAGATATATTTAAAGTACCAGATACATTTAATATTTACTAGTACTTATGTTCAGTGGCGGATCAAGGGGGTGGCCAGGGGTGGCCATGGCCGCCTCTGAAAACTAATTGGCCACCCCTGTGGCCACCCTGAAATTCTTAAACATGATTGGCTTTTTGCCATGTCAGAGGCATTATTTATATTCAAATCAGCTATTGCATTTCAGCAAGCTGCATAGACAGTAGTTTCTGTGGATTTGAATATTGTTTTTGTTGATGCTTTGACTTTGGACAATAATCTTCATTTTGAGTCCTTAAAGAGTTCAGTTCAGC
Source organism: Notolabrus celidotus (assembly GCF_009762535.1). Taxonomy (NCBI): domain Eukaryota; kingdom Metazoa; phylum Chordata; class Actinopteri; order Labriformes; family Labridae; genus Notolabrus; species Notolabrus celidotus. The sequence goes on along the minus strand of NC_048272.1, from coordinate 5,670,871 downwards.
AGATTTAAATGTTGACACTGTTGAGTTACATTTTTAATGTTAAAGTTAGAAATCAACAAAAATGTAACATTTGTTAAATTATTTTTTAAAAAGAAGTTAAAGAAGATGTGATTATTGGAAGTAACCCTCCTAGGTTTTGGGTAAGCCCCTAATGTGTTCCACGCCTGGCCAACCCTTCAACAGTCAGTGCCCCAGTTGGGCCACCCAAGTCAAAACTGTGTGGCTCCGCCACTGCTTATGTTGCAACACCTTCTAGAATTAGCTACATTGTTTGATTAGAAAAGACAAATTTGACATATATTTAAGAGTTGGTGGATTTGTGTGTATGTGTATCAAAAACAACTATGCTCAAGGAGGTCCAAACAAAGATAACTAATTTCTAGCGGTTTAGGCCAATTTATAAAAATACAAACTTCAAAGAACATGAAACGGTGATAATGAAGTATTGACTTCATATTTTGTACCTTTCATATAATAATGAGTCTGTACAGGTTTTTAAGCTAGAAATTCTGATGACAGGATTTAGACTGCATGATATTATTCATGTAAAACAACTCCTGCACCTTTTGACCGACTCACAGTGTGTGTCCTCTTTGATTCCCTCACTGTCCTTTTCTCTGCTTGTCTAACCTTCTCTCTGTGTTTGTTTGTATTGATTGCTCGGCACTCTTTAACCTTTGTAGTGGAAATTTGCTACACAAACAATACCATCCATACAAAGTTAAAATAGTTAGGAGCAGCAACATTACCTTGATAAATCTATGTTAACATGGAAGTTCAGAAAGCTCACAAATGCACAGATAGTCCGTATTTTAATATTGAGCACCTTCAAAACAAAGATCTCTGATTACTGCAGACTCACTTTACTTCCCTTTAATTTAATATTTTTGTTTCCAACAAGTTCTATGTTAATTCTAGTATGTGAATGATTTTGTAAAAATAATTCAGGTGCTTGAGCAATATAGTGTAGATGGAATACCCATGCCTGTAATTGTAAATTAGCTGTAAAAGCTTTAATTCCCCCAAAGAAAAGACAGAACACATACCCTTTTTTCAGATAATGAATGTCAACGAGAGAGCACCTCAAGACTAGGAAAGAGGAGATTAGTGTCCCAGATCTACTCAACCTTTAAAATGTGTTTAAATTGACACAGTGGCAAAAAAAAGAGCCTAATCTTAATGTCATTTTTATTAAAGCTTTCCACCACCAAGGCCTCTTTTGATGCAGTCCTTACCTCATCAGTTAACTTAAAGAAAGAAACAAATAAGGTTCAGTGCCTTGTACGCACACTGAGGTCTATGCTTTCGGCCATTTTGGTTATTGTGCAGAGAGAGAATTGTAATCACACAGTCCACTAAGTGTTCTATTAGTATTATCTATTACAGGTGTTTCTGTCAATATGAGTGTCAAATATACAGCAATGGGCTCAAAGTATTTCGCCTCATCCTGCATATAACAATCAGAAGCCATTTGAATGGTTGGGTGCTGCACTTGATCTTACTTAAACTGCTGGTAATGCTGCAGCTTTCCTCCTTTGGAAGATGTTTTTTTTCCCCCCATTAACACGCTGATTAATTATGCAGCAAAACACTGGTGCAAGGCAGCCTCACAAATATTCACCGAATCACACAAGGTGAAAACTCCTGCCAGGGGGAAACCTTTACAATGATAATGCCCTTCAAATGGTCTTAAGTAAACATGTCTGATTTAGTAATCTGGACAGATCATGGTTTACTGCAGCAGGTCCTCTGCATCTGGTTCCCGCGCTAACATCGTCCTGCAGCTTCCTCTGAAGGTCACAGACTATTAAGGCTGTTAAACAGCAGACACACACATCCAGACGCAGACACACATATGGGGTACTAAACTTAAACATTTGCCATTGGAGTGTGAATGAGTGCTGTCCTGAGGTTACCTCTCTCATCTTATTCCTGTGTGACTACTCAGTGGGTCCAGTTTGTTATCCACTTCTGCTATATTTAAAAGCCTTTTCACTTTCTCTGGTTGCAGTGATCGGCAGGGGGACGTATCCCAACACAAACTGCCCCTGAAATCTGATGCTTAAAACCTTATGGTAGTCAACAAATTCACAACTGGTTAATCTACAAATAAATGGATAATGGAGTACTCTGCAAAACACCTGAAAGTATGCAGTTTGATAGCCATATTATCTGTCTATGCACCACAACTGCTTACTAAAGGCCAGTAATATAATTTTAATACGTGTTCTGTTTGCGCAATTAGAGTACAACATTTAGGAGAACCCAAGTTTATAGAAAGAGGTGATATCAAGCATGGCTTCTGTTGAGAGCAAGAGGACTGTTTGCTGGATCTCACACTGCACTTTTGACAACTGGTGGGCAGAATTGACTTCCAGGATGTATGGGCCTGTTATTTAAGTGAGGGAGCTGAGCTAGGAGACCTTGCCAATCCTAAAATCTTTGTGTCTGCATTTAAAAACGGACTCAAACAGTAGTTTATACTGTGAAAGGTAAATAATTATGTAAAAGAGACAGCACAAAAGTATAGTGTAACATTTCATGACCATATATTTCAAGATAAATCCAAATTTGAATTCATGCGAAGTTCATAAATCCTATCGTGCTACATTTTTTGACTTATAAAGTTATTAGCTTTGTTTTCTTTTCCTTAAAGCGTAATACTCAGCAACCTGTCAAATCTTCTTGTTCCTGCTCTTTTTAGTGAATCTGTTCATTTTCTACTGAAAGCACTGCATCCAGAAGAAGTGAAATGACAAATAGAGTGCTGGAAACAGTATTTCTATAAATTAGTGCTGCTGTTTCATTCAGGCTCAGCCGCCTGTCTGTGGGCTGTTCCTCCGTCTGCGTTCAGGAACACACCAGTGACATTGTTGCACTCAGCAGAACCTCAGTCTGGCACGACCCGCCACTTTGACGACATGAACATTGTTTGGACGTCAACAGGCTGGTTGCTAAGTAACCCAGCCCCCTCCATCCCAAGTGTTCTGGCCCTATTACCTCTAGGGTAGCTAAGCTGTCTGACTGTGTGTGTGTGTGTGTGCGTGTGTGTGTGTGTGTGTGTGTGTGTGTGTGTGTGTGTGTGTGTGTGTGTGTGTGTGTGTGTGTGTGTGTGTGTGTTTGGCGGGTGGGGGTTAAATTGTGTGCTCATAAGTGTGAGTGTGGGAGTGTGAGTTACTAAATTGCCTAGCTGTGTTTAATACAGATAGAAGAGATGCTGCATCACCTCATTTTCCCTGTTCTAATTTTTTTATAACCAGGATATGGAAGTGAGCTGTAACTTTCAAGAGTTTTGAAACACAAGTCAAGGGTCATTTCATAAAACCAAGGCTTAATTTGGTGTGCTTCCTTGCTGAAATATTCTTAATCTTTGTTTTTATCTTGAGTAATTGAAAATAAAAGTGGAATCTAGAAGATTGTTCAGAGTCTTAGTTTGGGGCTTTGGAGTGAACACAGAAAAACAACTATCAGCTACACAACCTATTTCAGGACTACAGCACATGTAGAGGAAATACCACCCTTCCACCCTTTGCATTAACGGCCAACAAACCAACACACACCCCACACACACACACACACACACACACACACTCACACACACAACAGCATCAATGCCATGGGGGTGAACCTCTGTCATCAAAGTGGGCTGTTGTTTGGGAGGAAGGGAAGTGTGTGTGTGTGTGTGTGTGTGTGTGTGTGTGTGTGTGTGTGTGTGTGTGTGTGTGTGTGTGTGTGTGTGTGTGTGTGTGTGTGTGTGTGTGTGTGTGTGTGTGTGGATGAAAGTGGATGTGAACGGCGTGGAAGGGTTCAGGGAGTTCATGTGTGAGTGAGGGGCTTGGTCATTGAGACTGTCAGTGTGGGGTTCAAGGCCACGGCAACTAACAGAGGGGGAGAGACAGCAAGCGGAGGTTGAACCGACAGAAAGAGAAGATAGGGAAAAGTTTGTTTTTGAAAGTTAACATTGGGAAGTTGTGTAGGAAAGGAGGTGCACACTTCTTAATGCTGACATAAAAAATACACACCCTTATTTTATTGAGATTTCAGCCTGCTCTACATCAGAAACTTGTCACTTAGAGGGAATTTCTGCGAACATGCAGAGCTCAAGCTAAACAAGCTGTAGACTTTTTATCTGTGTTTACCCATGATTGTTATCATAAGACATAAACCTTTCATGTACTGGTTAGTGTCTGAAACAATAACAGGAATCTCAAAATGGCTCTCTTTCTTAGCTTACTATAAAACATACAGTTACCACATACTGAAGTCATAAACAGTGAAATCAGCCTTAGGCAGGACATTTTGGCGCTACTTACATCCGTGCCTTGGCATATTAGAAACAGTGAAATTATGTGTGTAAGACAGCTTCAGACAAACAGATGGATGTATTAGCCTGCTTCACGTGAGAGAAGTTTCTTTACACGTCCATTGAGCAGACCACACACACACACACACACATACACACACACACACAGCCTAACACTCAGACAGCAGACAATCAGTCAAGCATTGTGGTTGGAATGTGTTTTTGAGGGAGAGTGTGAGAGAGGAAGTTTTGGTGAGGAAGGCTTGAGGGGAATGGCAGACTAAAACAAAACAAACATTGTGCATGTAGGAGAATCTCATTTTCATGTGTGAAAGTGAATTTGTATATAAGTAGCTGTGTATGTGTGGAAACTGCATCATATTACCAGGAGAATGTTTTTTATGGATAATGGGGGGATATAAATGTACAACCACAATTCCAAAACAGTTGGGACACTGTGTACAATGTTGATGAGACCAGAATTTGATGGCTTGCGAATCTTTTAGACCCCATTATTGATTCAAAGTAGTGCAAAGACAATATACCGTATGTTGACACTGAAAAAAAATGTGTTGTTTTATAATATTTTTATAAAATGCTCATTTTAATTTTGATGCTCACAAAAACATTTTTAAAAATTGGGACAGGGGCATGTGTAGCATCTCATCTTCCTTTAGCAATACTCTATAAATGTTTGGGAACCACAGAGACTCGTTTCTGGAGTTCTGAGAGTGAAAGGTTGTCCCATTCTTGCATGAAATAGGATTAAAATCTAGTCATATTTTTGATGCACATAATGTTTTCAATGGGTGACAAGTTAGGACTGCAGGCAGGCCAGTTTAGCACCTAGACTCCTCTACTAAAGAGCCATGCTGTCTGTAAGGTCTTCCCTGTAAAAGGCATTGTCAAGATGGCAGCTTATGTTACTGGGGGCTTTACTGGGGGCTTATGCATCCCCATAACACAACAGATGCTGGCTTTTGACTTGTGTCCTGATAACAAGCTTCATTTTTGCATTCTATGTGCTGTGTGTAGTATACACTTACTTCATATTAGGGCTAATCTACACAGCCCACCTTTATAAATGTCCCCATGACTTTTAATGTTACAATGTTACAATGTTACAATGTCATTTAGCAGACGCTTTTATCCAAAGCGACGTGCATACGAGAACAAGAACAACACAAGCAAAGATCTAGACAAGAGGAAACAAGATCAGTTAGAGTAACAAAGTGCTTCAAGTCAATTTGGGGCCAGGTATTTTTTTTTGCCCCGAAATAAGGAACATCTACAATGAAGCAACCAACCAATTTAAGACCTTCCATTATCATCATCAACAATTAACATCACCACATCTTTGACATTATTGAGAGGCACAACCATCATGAGATGATTTTATGCATGAATAGTTCTCAACAAATGCACACAAAGGTAAAAGTACTGTAATATAAATGTGTTGTAACATTTTTAAGCTTTAAATTTGTAACACTATGTGCTTCAGAGTTATTGCTTTAAACATATTAAGCCCAATATTTTGAATTCCGTTTTCTTTGTTAGAACTTTATTACTTAGTTTGAACAGCAGAATCCAACATCTGGTGCGGGAAATTCAAAATTCTACTTATGTTTATTTTGTGTTTCTGTACAAACAATGCCATTCATACATAACTGCACCAAAAATGTGTTTCTACAAGTTATCACATTTTCACAAAAAACTGTTATGAAAGACAAAACAAAACATAATTATGGCTGTAACAACCTGATAACAGTACAACACAACACTTCAATTTTCACCTTAATTTTTAAACACTGTTTTCTTTTCTTTTGGCAAATTACTTTCAAGAATTTCTGGAGCTGGCTATTTATTCCACAACGCAGCTGGAAGTAATCTGAGCAACAGATTTGAGTGTAAAGAGGCAGAAACAGAGACAGCCTGGTGATGGAGCAGGAGGGAGGAAAGGAGAGAAGGAGGGAAGGGGATGAGGGCAGGGGGGAGAGGGAGGTGCGAGGTTGATGGGGGAAGGGCTGTTTGTGCATGCCTTGAATTCCTTAGGTGTTATCAGCATTGCCTGCTCCATAATTGTTCCTTTGGAGGAGGAAAAAAACTACAGACTGTACATCATTGTAAAGTTTTGTGTCTGAGGGACGAGAGGGGGGAACACAAGCTTTGATCTGAGATACCTCCATTTTCAACTTTTCTATGCTTACATTGTTGAAAAGAAACAGCAAGGGATAAGTTTGCTCTTCTCCCCATTTTGGATGATAAACACGTTGTTAATAAACAACTGTTTCAGGTTTGAATCAAGCTCGGATTCTTTTATTAGCCCATCAAAGCAAATTTTATTGCGATGATATTACTGAAAGGATTTTTGTGTTTTAAAAGTCTCTAAGCCCGATAAAGAAAACCACACAGACTTGTTAATTTTATATTGTGCACTTCTTGTTGTTAGGCATAGATTTCAACAAGTTACTTCAACTCTTCATCGTTTACACTTAATTTACATTGCTTGTCAAAATAGAAGCCATTGCCTTACCCCACCTCCCAAGAGATCCATTAATTTATTCCATCATTAAGTCCTGTGGTTGATATAAAAGAAACAAGAAAAAGCATTGAAGTTAAACAACTGACAACATTAGAAAAAAAGCACAATTCCATCACACCAGTAGCTGTTTAAAACAGTAGTTCACACAGTTAGATACTGTAGCCCAACTTTTAGTTTGTAACTGATTTGACATATCGCATCAACAAAATACGAATGCACCTTTAAAAAGATTTAAACTTTGAGTATTTGTTATAATTGAGATAAAATGCTGATGTATTTATTTTGATCTCAAACTCATCTTCAAGAATAGCAAATAAATATGTCCTAAATCAAAGAAATCAGCCCCCCTTTTTAAGCTCTTCCTACAAAGAAGAAGTTAGTTTCAAGTTTCTCCTTCACATCAACTTGACATCTGTAATGTGTCAAACCACCAAAGCACCCCCAAGACACTTGAAAACAATGCCAGTTTCTCACACTCTGCAGAAGGCGAGACTAGCAGTTCTTGTGTGGAATTTTGAGCAGATGATGAACGAGAAAAGATAAAGCAATTACTGAAAATATCTTTCTTTTGGTTGTTTCAAAATGGCCGCAGTGAGTATATCTGGTTATGTTTTCCTTCTGAATGGAGCCTCTGCATTGGTGGGACCCACACGCACAGGATGTGATTCTGGGAACTTTGATTGATGAGGTAATCCATCTGGCTCTGGAGCGAGGGAGGGGAGGACGAGAGCACCAGCGGAGGGAGGGAGCGTAGAGGGTGAGTGATGATGTAGGCCCAAATCATGATGCAGTTTAGAGATTTATGGATGTGTGTAGGCAGCATGTGAGAGTATATGAGGTGCTGTTTTATCTGTGGTCAGGAAAATAGATATTGATATTAAATCTTTAAACCTGTCCATACTTGATTGCTGGGATAATTAGGGATGTCATGTATCTCAACAGTAACGCAGTGACCTGTTTCTTCTCTCTGTAGACTCCAGCCTGGCTTCCATCACAGCTGCAGTGAACTGGGCGGAGGTGCATCATGGGCCTGAGCTGTGGATGAAAGAATGACGCATGAAATAGTTGCTCCAGTCGTGACACAAACCAGATGAATGGTGTTTTCACTTACTCCGACAATAAAAATCGCCCTGGAAAGAAACTCGCCCGCAGAGCAGGAAAGCTTTTTGAGCAGGAGGCTACTAACCTGCACTTCTCTGAAATTTAAGACTGAAGGCGTGAAAATCAATCTCACAAGGAGACGAATCACTCAGTTACTGTCGGTCTGCTGAGATACATTTAATTTTTGTTTCACTTTATATAGAAAAAGTGAAAGCTGCTGCTACATGGTGCTCACAGCTTCACAATACCTCACTTTATTGTCTAGTATTTGATTGTGGGGATTTAATTTTAATGGTAAACATTTTAAAATGACACTTTCATTTTTATTCCTGATTTCAAAAAATGCAATGAGGCAATCAAAACAATAAAAGGGTGATTTTTTTTATGAATGAAATGGCCCCTTAAAAACTGCATTTAACACAAGTCATGTTGCAGGCAGAGTATAATGTTACAACAGGATTCTTCAGCGATATGGATCAATATACATGAGCTGCAGATGGAGGAGAAAATAGCTGAGAGATAAATGAGGGGAGGCAATAATGCAGGGCGTAATGTCTGAATAACATAAGAGCATGTATATATAGAATCAGAAGTCACCTCATAATGACTGCAGGGTCAAATATCAGCATGAGCCACTACAACACTCCTCTGCCTCCCCTTCTGTTTGTCTTTTACACCTTCATGTTTGATTTGTTTGTATCTGTTTTCAAAATATGTAAAAAATGTACTTCTGTTTTCACAGTGATTTGAATATGCTCAAAACTGCAGCCTGGCTGTGTCGATAGGATCAGAATAAAGAGACATTTTGACTGTTGTCCAGCAGGATGAATGTCCTCTGAGTTATGCTTCCATCTGCTGGTAGTTTGTGTTTAACACTCCTCAATGCCTAAAACACACTGACCAGCCCTCTTGGCAGAAATGCCTTAATGCAATATGCATGAAATACCTAGATAATGTCAAGTCACCCTGCACCTCAAGTTTTCCAAAGCTTTTATTCACACATGTCCCTCAGAGTGTGGAGTTTGAGCTGATAGGAGGGGGGTAGGGGGGTGTCAGAAGGAAGGACATGATGTTAAAAGAAGGCTGCAGTAAAGTGGAGCCCAACACTGTGATGGAAGGTTTTTTGCTTTTACATAAAAGCTACAAATAATTGGAAGTTTTTATTGTATCTTACTTTCCTGACACGTTCACACATCAGCTCTTATAGACTTATTGCAGAAATTTTAATATGTGGCATGCAGGAAGGAAATATTGTAGTCAAAGTCTGGCTAAAAAATGTAGCTATTTGCATTCACACTTGAAGCTGAGATTCAAATTTTTGGGAAATCTTAAAGAGTTTGGTGCATGTGTGAACATAGCAATAAATTAACATTTGCTCTCCTATGAGCCAAAGAATATGTGGATTAGTAGAAGCGTTTTTTTCTCCTGTACAGTCGGTGTTTGAGCCAGTATTACCTGAACATGAAGTCAAATGCACTTGTCATTCCTCTATACAGGTCTATACATGTTAATGTGTAGAAGGCGGCTGATAGAAGAGAGATAACTCCATCTTAAAGTGTTTGGAAATGTGAGAAGTAAAGGTAAAACATTTGTCATAATTTACCAGAAAAGAAAAGAATAGAGAAAAATTATCCCAGAATGGTCAAACCAAACACTGGCTCTCTCAGCCAGAGACAGTGTTCTGCTGCACACTTTGGCATTTATATGCCACTAAATCCCACACATTGGCACTGTATATAAAATATATTAATGTCACAACAAGGATGAACAGAACACCACGCTCATCTTGAACACTGAAGTTGAGCTTCGTCAAAGAGACTTAAAAAGAGATTTTAGAGGCAAACAATGAAAAGAGAATAAAAAAGGACTTATCGCATGATTAAGTATAGGGAGAATGTGCAACTAGCAGTTTAAATGTATAAGTCCTGTTGCAATGTATTTGATCTCTATTGGGTGTTATCTTCTTTTCAGTGTCTATGATGTCTCTCCTTTTCAAGTCAACCCAAATATCCCTACAACTGCTCAAAATGCAAGAAATCAGTTTAGCCTGGCTGAATGAATGCCAAATGTGATGAAAATAACACTATATCACATTATCCCCGTGACCAATGAAAGTAACATAATTATATTCTCACCAAACCGGATAAGTTTTTTTTATGTGTTCTCAAACAAAACACTTTTTGGTTGGAGAAAGACATTACTGCGGTTTCAAAATCTCTCAAAATACCTGTGGCTTGCTTGTTAGTGTGTGTGTGTGTGTGTGTGTGTGTGTGTGTGTGTGTGTGTGTGTGTGTGTGTGTGTGTGTGTGTGTGTGTGTGTGTGTGTGTGTGTGTGTGTGTGTGTGTGTGTGTTTGTGTGTATTTGTGTTTATGCCTCTGTGTGTTCAAGAATGTTCAAGAAGTTTAAGACCACAGTGTTTCCTCTATGCATTTATTTTGAAAGTCTTAGTAGTTTCCTTTCTTTTTTATTGTTTTTTATTAGATCAGTATTGCTCAATGTTTTTGGTGTGAGGAAGTTTCTTGATCACTGCTCCAAAGGTTGAGAATCAGTGTTATGCAACTGTTGGCTAAATATTCTTGCTGCAGTAGAAGACATAAATGAAGCTCCTGGAATCTTTTTCAAAACATCTAAGATAAATAATCAAATGGGAAATATCTGTCATTCCTAGTGAAATAATCAGAGCAAAGCTTGTTTTAAGTGGCATCTTGTCTGCTTCTGTAAGTGCCTAAGCCTCATCTCAAATAATTAAGCAGTTTTATCAATAGAGCTGTTTCTCCTCAAACTATCTGCAAAGTAAATAAAAAAACAACTGTGGAGATTACGCTTTTTGAATTTTGAAAGGCTCAACTATACTAAATCACTGTCAAAAAATCTAGAAATGGACACAAAGGATCTTTTGTTCTTTGAAATGTAATACAGGCGACGTAGACCCACTAGGTGTCACTGCTGTGCAGCATTTCACAAACCAGTTCAGTTGTGGTGGTCACTGAAAACCTACAACACTGGTATAAACACCTTGGACTAATTTATTCAAAAAAGGAAAGCAAAAAATCTGCATCTGAAGGATTAATTAGTCTGTTTATTGTCTGGTCTAAGATTAAAAAAACAACTCTTGTACCTATTTTGAAGACATGATCTGAATATAGTTTGATTGAAAGGCCTTTGTATTGACACATTTTATTGAAGTTCTGTTGTATTGTGCCAGATGTTTACAGTGTTAGACAAAGAAATGTAAGTATTAAGTTAAAGTTACAAATGCATCTACAAGTTGATCAGGAAACATAAAGTGTGACATCTCCAGGGTATATGTTACTTTCTGAACCTTTGATTCACATGTTAACTTTAATTTGTCTTGGATTCAGCTCCACCTTGATCCACAAGATGTTAAAGCAAAATCAAAAGTATTCCAACTGAGTTTTGACACCTTTGTCTCAAGACTTCATTTGGACTTGAGCCTTGAATGGCTTGTTACTCATCCAATGCTCACCACAGACTTCTTCTTTTTTTTAACTCATTTCAAAAGGATTTTTTTGTGCATCCTTGTCCTTACGTAACAGGAATGGAGAAATGCCTGAATATGTTTTAGGACGTGGTTTTATTGTTGAGAGGAATTTTCTTTCTGTGTTTCTAAAACAGCCCACATCTGGTTTCCTTTGTAATTGCACAACATTTTTTAAGTGCTTCTCAAAAAAAGGTTTCGGAAAACATGACTGTTTAGAAAAGTAATACAAACAGATTTGATGAGAAGTGAACTTATATTGCTTTGATTATACTCCCATTACTTATCCCATTACTTTACTGTGTTTATTTACTAAAGACATTTCTCATGGTGAACACATAATCTGACATCATAAGAACTCAAGGCTAAAACGTTGGACCTGACCTGAATGAACACATCAGACTGATATGTTCAGAAAATGATAAAATACACACTGTATAACTCATTGTGCATGCATGTTCTCTTCCATGCCTTGTTAGATGATTATGGGTATCATACAGTTGTTACATAACATTTTAAACAATTGGCACAAAGATAAGTGTCTGCAGTTTGGGATTAACACTTGCATAACTGCTATGGCCATGTTTGGTGTGTGACACTCAAAATGAACCTGTACAACAAACTGTTAAGTACATTAACTGACCAAGCCATGTTTTCATGCAAGAGGACAACCCCCGTCCCTAAAAACTGTGGAAGAATTTTATTGCAATTGTAAGATGTTGAAACATAATCAAAACAAGGAGATTGCCTTTCTTAAAGTAATTAAAAAATTAAAGAGCCAGAGCCTTGTTAGATATAACACTTCATCATTATGTATCAATGTTTACTCATCTATTATTCTTTCATTAAAAGAGAGTCATCTTTATGAACAATAGGGTATCGTCAGTAGAGCATCTGAGTCATTCTTTTCAGCCAAATGAAAAGGAAGTAAGTAACTTTTTTCATGTTTGTTTCACTGTCACCAGGAAAGAATGTTACTATAATTGGAAAAATATTACACAATTATCAGGGGAGGAACGTTTATTTTTAACATTATTTTAACATTTTTAAAAATGTATCCTAAGATTCCTTTTTGAGTATCTGTAAATTCACAATCTGCACATAGAGTGGTGTCTTTCAAAACCATTTGTATTTGTCTGTATTTGACACTTGCCATAAGTTGATCCAAAGACCTGTCTTGCAAAATCTTTTAGATGCTTATATTTGGTGAAATAGTTCTTGCTCCCCAATTAGAGTTAAGATTAGCATTAGGTTTGTGGACTATTTCAGATTTATGACTTTCATTAAGGTATCTAAGAATCAATGTGATTTCTTTTGTGTCCCTTTCTTTTAACAAGTATCATCTTTCAATGTGCTTTTGAATCTACAAAAAAATAATTGCAGCCCAGTATGGAGACTCCTGTCAGAAATCAGGATATCACTGCAGCAGTTGAAGCAATAGTGTTTACAAAAAGGAATGAAAGGTAAAGTTCTGTTTTTGTAGAAGCTTTTTTGTGGCAGTATTTTTGGAGTTAGCCTAAAGCCACTAAAGAGCCAAGCCTTAATCCAGGATCTATAACAGTTTTGGTGAGATGTTCAAAGAAGGTTAACACAATGTAATGAAAAAACAATGGAGTGTGGCTCTTTAAATCTGTATGGCTGTAAAATTCTATACCTCATAATCCCTCAAAGAGAAGGGGATCTTACATGGCTTCGGTTCATCAGTATAACTGGATATCATCTGCATAGTAGTAGAGCGGTAGTTCATGTCAGTTCATACAACCTGGCTTGATAGAGAGGAACCTAAAAAAAAATAGCATAAGAACTTTTAGCTTTCATGTCTGTTGAAGAGGCTAAATGGTGTGTAATGGCACATAGATTATAGAAGTAGGAAGAGATTTTAAAGCTTCTGTGAGGGACTTTGTGTCTTTCCTTTTTGCACTCCCTGTGGGACAATGCAATGCGTCCCACTTGGTCTATCTTGTCCTGTAGCCTACATGCGTAGTTGGAGTTTCTTTGACGAAAAATATCCTTATACAGGCAAAAATATCACTAACCAAGAGTCTCTGCGACAGAGGAGTGTAAAAAAAAAAAAGAATAAAAAAAGGTTGTAGCAGGGCGGAGTTAATTCCCTTGTCTGACATCACCATGTGGCAAGAATTCCAGTGCATTGAATATTACAACAAAAAAATAAAACAGTCTTTTTGCTGATGGCCTCTTTTGCAAAAGGGAGCCTTTTTAACATCTAGCAAAGGGACTACGGATGTAAACTAGCCTTTTGGCTAACTCTGGCATATTTACAGAAGTGTTAATTAATATGCATGGTCCTTTTAAATAATAAATAAATAAATAAATAAATAAATAAATAAATAAATAAAATAAATTGCACTCTGTTTTAAAAGAAGCCAAAAGCTCCTCACAGATAACCAGGCATGGATGCCATTTATTGAATATGTAAGGAAACTGTCATTCCCAGCAACTTAAAGCAACATATGTCTGTGAGGTGGTATTCAGACATGATCATATGGTAGAATGTAAATGTCCCTGTTTCCCAAATGACCTGTGTTTTCTTGATCTCCTTTAAATCTAATACAAGTGATTTATTTACCCTGTTGTACCTTACAGCTGAAGTGTCTTTGTTTTTTTTTTTGTTTTTTTGTTAGTTTATTTGTGTGAATGTGCATATACATATCTATTTATTCAATTCAATTCAATTTTGCTTTATTGGCATGAACAAAGAGATGTTATTGCCAAAGCACATAAATTAATACACATACATTACATATATATTCATAACATATTATATTCATTACATATTTATTCATAGCATATTATATTCATTGCATATTGTATTCATTACATATATAATAATTACATATTATATATATTACATATTTTATACGCATTAATGAACAATTACCCATACAGCATTTTTCAATGTCCTCACTTGATGTGGTATGCTCATAAAACCTTCACCTATTATATCTATACACAATTACTTTATGTCTTTATTTCATTTTGGTTATTTTTTGTTGTATGTAATTTGTTTAATGTCATGAACAATTGTTTAATGCCAGATGTCGGCAATACTATTACTCTTGTTATAAAAGAAAATGTGAAAAATAAAGTGTTCAAAAAAAAAAAAAGCTCCTCACAGGAACTTCAAGTTATATCTAAATGATGACACTTTAGTTTGAATATCACTGACTTGATGATTTAGTAGTTAATACAAAAGACAAATATTGCAGATTGCAGGAAATTTCATAAGAGCTCCAATGACTAAGGCTGCACTTGTGACCCACACAGGCAGATCATGGTAGTCACACAGATGTAAGGGAAATCTCAGGGGAACTGCTTGAGCCTCTCAATCATCCTAACGATCATGAAGCTCTTCTGTTTGTGGAGGCATTCTGGAAATGTTATAAGGGGGATTTTTCAGTGTGGTTTAGAAAGGCTAGTCAAGAGCCAAACCTTAAGCCAGGATTTATGACAGTTCTGGAGAGCTGTTTAAAGTAGGGTATGTCGTTTGTGGGATGTAATGTATTATAGAAACCATGGTGCCCCAGTCTTAAACATTTTAGTTTGAAGTATCAGTACCTCATTCCTCAGAAGGGAGAAAGAGAACTGATACGGCTGATATTGGTTTTCCAGTTTGTTTGTACAATGCCAGTACAGTTTTGTAATGACGTGGATTCAAAATACAACAAGGAATGGGCTCTTGTACCTGCTTCCTCTTTCAACCCTGGCGAGTGCTGCTAAGAGTTACAATAAAATCCATGGAAAGCTTTATGGCTGGAATCACTTGCTTGTTTATATACCAGTTATTCCAAGAAACACTATTTAGTGTCCTCATGGGTGGAAACTCAACGAGATGATGGAGATATTGTTGCTGCAGCACCAAATAGATTGGTCTTAGCATTTACATGGATGATGGGGGGGATCATGATGGCTTATAAAACTCTGCACTGTGAGACAAAGTCAGACTGAACTGCCATGTGTCATTGAAGTTGCACAAGACTCCACGCCAAGCTGTTTCTTTTGTATCTTGTCGTAATGCTTTGAGATCTAATATAAAGCACTTTGAATGGTCTTGCTGAAAGGTGCTCATCCAATACACCGGGATTGATTTGCCTTGCCAAGATTTGATTTCTTTTCTGTGGCAACATTTTTGCTTTTGGCACTTTCAAACATTGCAGTAGCTCTCGAAAGTGGCTTTGAAACATATCGTACAAAAAGATGAGTGGATAAAAATTATTGAACATTTTGTATCTCAAGACCATAAAGATCGGTGCACAAAGCTGTTAAAAACCTAATTTAAAGTCATGCAGTGTATATTTTTTTTTTGCCCAAGCTTGAAAGATACAACTTGTCATCAACATTGCAAATAAATTTGCATGCCCGTCCCTACTTTTGGTCCTCCTGTGACTGCCGGCAGGATTTGGTAATGATGCAATGTTGAATCCTCTGTTGTTTCATCTCATTTGAGGCACACATTCAGTCAGACTTCAATCCTGTGAAGGCCACATGAAGGCTACTTCCTCGAAGGTAGACAGTCCTTGAAACTAGAGCCTACTGAATACAGATTCATACTCTCCTTTCAAGAGTCCATAAGCCATTTAAGTTCAATGGATCCACAATCACCCAAGATATATCCAGATCGGAAAGTTAATGGGATTGCAGATAGTTAGACTAAACAAAGTGCATTCTGAATAAAGTCTATGTTTGTACTCTGTGTTACATCATGGAGTTGTTAAAACAGGAAATTGTTTTCCTATCTTTAAACAACAACATTTCCATGATAATTATAACATCCTCTTGGGGATTTTTGAAAGACTATGTTGTCTAGATTCAAAGATTCATAGCATAGATTAGTCATTTTTTTAATCATTTTTCTTTTCCATATGTTAAGTACATTTTTGTTCTTGATAAATCAAAAGACAAATCCATACAGCTGGAAGAACTCATCTCTATTTTGAAATTCCAGTGCTCATTTGAAGTGATATTTTATAGAAAGAGAATCGCTCATCACTTTTCATTACTATTAGACTTGCTTTCAATAAAATAAGAATAATGCTACAGCTACCCATCATCAACATTGGCACCTCAAACAAAGTTTTTCCAAGATAAATTGACTTAAACTTAACTAATAACATAAATGACCCCTATATATCTTAAGCACAGGCATGCATCATCAGTGGTGGACAAAGTACACAGCTTCATTACTTAAGTCAAAGTATAGATCCTCCTGGTCAAATATTACTCCAAAACAAGTGAAAGTCAGATTATTACTTGAGTTAAAGTACTGAAGTACTTGCTTTTAAAAATACTTAAGTATTCAAAATACTTTCTAAGATGTCTAAAAACTTTGTATTTTCCCAAAGCATGATGGCAGTCAAGAATACATAAAGTACATCCTGTTACATTTTGTTTTATGAAATCTCTAAAAACTATACCATGGAATAAAAACAGCAACTAAGTTACTCCAAGCACAGACAACTTAGTCTAAAATGTTAATCTGGAATTAAACAAATGTTACGTAGCTCAGCACACTTCTCAGGTTGGACAGTGAATGTTTGTATGTTTGGGCAGAGTGGGAAACAGGGAGAACATTTCAAACGATACGTATCATTCTTTATTTCAAAAACCTCTAACACGGGCTGAAGATATGACCATGGGTGCTCAGGTGGAGAATTATATCCATCATTACCACCTCTAAATGAACTGCCTGATTTGAGTGAAATTTGCTCTGTGTTTGCTCCATGTTCAACCGTGGAGACGCACAATATGATACAGCTAAACCACTGAGACAAACAGAACTACACATTCAAACACATTTTACTGTCTTAGGGATCAGATTTCAGAAAAGAGAAGGAAATTCATGAGCTGACTTCAAAGCAATAGTAGTGAGTAACTAGAGCACTGATAGAAATGTAGTGGAGTAAAAAGTACAATAATTGTCTTCTAAATGTAGTGGAGTAAAAGTAATAACCATGGTGGACAGTAACAGAGTAAATTTACTTGAGTACAGCACTTAAGTACATGTTTTGAGTATCTGTACTTTACTTGAGTATTATTTTTTGGGGATACTTTTTACTTTTACTCCACTACATTTCTATCAGTGCTCTAGTTACTCACTACTTCTGCTTTGAAGTCAGCTCATGAGTTTCCTTCTCTTTTCTGAAATCTGCTCCCAAGTCAGTAAACTTTGTTTGTGTAGTTCTGTTTGTCTCAGTGGTTTAGTCATACCTGTATATCGTGCGTCTCCACCTGAGCACCCATGGTCATATTTTCAGCCTTTTCAAACTAAGTTGTCTGTGCTTGGAGTAACTTAGTTGCTTTTTTTCATCCATGGTATAGTTTTTAGAGATTTCAAGTAATGGTTTCTAAACAAACATAATGTAACAGAATGTACTCCTATGTATTCTTGACTGCCATCATGCTTTGTGAAAATACAACATTTTGAGATAATTTAGAAAGTACTTTGAATACTTAAGTATTTTCAAAAGCAAGTACTTCAGTACTTTAACTCAAGTAATAATTTGACAGAGCAACTTTCACTTGTATTGGAGTAATATTTGACTAGGAGGATCTATACTTTGACTTAAGTAATGAAGCTGTGTACTTTGTCCACCATTGGTAATAAGTATCACTGTCCACCACTGTGTGCATAATTAGAGGTGGTGTTGAGAGAATCAATAGCATTGTTGCATTAAGTTTTACAGGGCAGAGTGTGATTTGATGGGGGGTGTTGGGTGCTGGAGAGAGAGAGAGGGGAGGGCCCGCGAGCTGCTGCTGCTGCGACGTCACTCAGAGCTGAGTGACTGACTGGGCTACAGCGGGCTTCAGGCTCAATCTGCGGCCAGCAGCAGCAGCAGCGGAGGTGCTGGTGGGGAGGAGAGCAGCAACATTTGATTCACTTCTTTATTCCCTCCTGTGCTTCCTACACTGGGAGAACAAAAGACAGAGAACTGCATGAGAAGAGGCGCCAGCTCCCCTTCATCTCGACTGCACGCCGGGCTAGCTTGATGCTCGGTTCAGCCTGCTAGCAGCCTTTGTGGCAGGGCTGTCCATGCATCCGTGGAGCCCCTAAAAGAAACCCCGGGCTGGGAGAAGCCTCGGCTCATTTTTCTATTTTTTTTTTTTTTTTTTTACCTTGACAGTCTGCAAAAAAAAATATATTCTCCGTGTGGGCACACAGCTGCATCATTGTCAGCCTCACTGCGCACCCATACAGCGGATTTCCAGAGAGGAGCATCATCGCCTGGGCTCGGTTGGTTACACGTCGTCGGCTGTCTGCAACCTCCAGCTTGACAGGACCAAGAGGCGATTGATGACTAATTTTCTTTAAGATAAGCTACAATGTTGCGCACCACGGCCAACATGTTGGCAACTGGATTGCTTTTCTTGGGATTCTTGTACAGTTTGGAAGTAATCGCTCCTGGAAGGGCTATTGATGGTAAGCAGAGCTGATTCACGCATTTCCAGACTCTTGTATTTAAAATGCTTGGAATAACTATAAGTGTGTACATGCTGAGGACTTATTGTGTTATGTGTCTGCAGTGCAAGTAGAGTAGTGTGAACCCCCTGAAGGAATGACTGCTCGTTTTGAGTGGAGCGACGTGGAGGGGATGAAACCAAGGCGAGACAATTAAAGCGCTCTTTTGTTTCTGTCTCCCACTGCCACATGTGAATATTGCAATGTCACAGCAGTGATCGCACATTTCCGCCAGCCCTCTGGAGCTTACATTCACACTGTCAGTCAGTGATGGAACTGTAGCATAGGCCCCGGTATGCAGATCGATGCTCCAATTTGGATGTTACATTACTTTGTATTGCTCGAGTAACACATTGGCAAACTCTTAATAGGTGTCATGTGTTTAGAAATATCAGCTCTTTTAGTGTTTTAGTGGAGCTGTGTTGATCAGTACACACTCATCAGATTTTCCTGAATGGTGTGCTGATAGGTCGAGAGGATTCCTTTACTGCACAGTCAAACAACACTGTCATATTTATGTGTCTCAGATGAGAAAGTGTGCCTGTATGCTTTTAGAGTTCTTCATGTAATGATGCCTATACCAACACTGATCCTAGAGTTTGTTTGGTGTGTGATCCTGCCTAAAATGTGGAATTGGGCATCTGCACATACAGCAGTCAATACACCTATTCAATAGCAGGATTTTTTTTTTATTGGCCCCTGATGAATCAACAGGTTTCACATTGACTATCATGTAACAAACAGCAAGAGTGTCACAGCTGGGAACAATGTCAGTAAATATTGTTTTCCATCCATAATATGCATTTCAATATCAGCAGATTTTTAAGTCAAGTAACCTGGAGGTAGAAATGATATTAAACAGCTCTATTCTTTCAGTGTCATGTATTTTCATTGGCACAGTTTCAACTTATTTGCTGAATGAAACTTAATCGCCACAATAGCACCATCATAGTTAGCCCAGATATTTACTGCTGCAGTCAATATGCATGTATAGCACTGTGTTATTGTTGTGCATGAGTTTGATTAGTCAGTGGACTGTACAGGCCAAAACGCCAACACTCGTATTGTGATCTTCGCTCAGATAGGGAAAAGTTCAAAACAACTCCCTCCGACGACCTTGCGAACGCACACCTTCACAGACTGGAACAACTTCTGGAAACTATTAAGCCTCACAGCTCCACTCACATACTCCTCTGTTTGGTAAGAGAAGGAAAAGGGCGTTATCACAGTGGAGTTATTGCACACAGATTTGCTGAATTCTTTGCAGGTGACAAAAAAAAAAAGAAGAAGAGACTTGTTACTTCTGCAAAGATATTAAATGCCTCCAAGTCGTTTTAGGGAAGTCTGGCCAAAAGAGTATTTTTAGATTGCTTTAATGTTGAGAACATGTGTCCAATAACAAGTGCAAGTTGCTGTAAAGCTAATCATGGTTCTAAAATTGACATTTCATTAAATTCAGTGAGACTCTAACATGCATGACTGATTTAAACCACCGAGCTGCATTTTTGCGAGATTCATCGTCTGGCTGTAAAAGCTTCTCCTCCTGCCTTTGAAGTCGTCTCATCGACTTGGCAATCCAGTGTTGTGAGGTTCTTAGGGAGCGAAATCCACATAAATTACCACCTCGAAGATAGACTTGGATAGCCTGCAATCACCTGCAGTGTCTGCCTCCTCCTCAGTCTACAGCAACAACTGAAAAATCCTGCCTTCAGATGGTTTCTGCGTCGACTCACAGTTATTGTTTTAGTGAAATTTTCCTCTCTGTCAGTATTAATGCCTTCATTTGATGAGTCAGCCTTGTGCAGTGTACCAGAGATTGCCAAACCTTTGCTTTACTGGAAAAGTCACTGGGATGTAGAGGCTGCTGTGCTTGACTGAGCCTTGAAAGAAAACAGACATTTGTCAACATTTGACTCATATACAGATCAGTTAAACAACTCAGGTATCTTCTATTGTTAACAACCTATCCACATGTCACTTGTTGTATAGGAAGCAAGACTGCTTCTCATCTTCTCCCAAGCATGGCTAAATTACTTTTGTAACCTCTTTGATTGCTTCTTTTAATTCTTCAAGCCTCTTTGAACCACATATGTTACTTGTAAAGTTTTTTTTAGACTTGCCTGGAACTCTCATTTTTTCCATTTTCCAAACCCCTAAAGATTTTCTCTCACTGTCTCAGTACTGTAGACAGAGCAAAGTCCTGGGGCCACCAACAAACCCTGACTTTAATTGGGTCTAAACTGCTCTTTGTTTCCCAGAGGGGACCTCCACCAACAGTCTCGAATTGTTCAGAGGACGCCGCTAATTGGAGGACCAGTGTAAAAAGACCTTAATGAAAGAATTCACATTGTTCCACTCTGTGAAGGAACCGTAATGTTATTGCATGAAGAGATCACTTGCACGTAGAAATGGTGGTAAATATGTTCAAAATTTCAGATTAAAAAGAAGAGCCATGTTTGAGACCCTGTCAGTGATGAGAGTCCAAGTTTTTTTTTCTATCATCCATTTAAATAGCTTTTGTGGCATTGAGTCTTCATCTACAATGCATTGTTGCTCATCCAATGTTGAGTGAATTTACTTTTTTCCACCCTTACTTTTAAGCTTCTTTCACTTGATTATATAAATAGCCAAGGCTCTGTCCTCCAAACCAACCCACCATCCAGAGCTTCCCTTTCCCTTTCACGTTCCCCCTCTGGACTCCTCTGCTGTAACATTTGGTGGAGGTCTTACAACTGGCCCAGCATTTGGCTGTTGAGTGGTGTGACACTACACATCCACACGGCCAAAGGGTTGCCAATTTACTGTTTAATGACAAAAGAGGGGGATATGGAAAAGAGAATACATTTGTCAGGCCCTTCTGTCTGTTGACCTCATGTCCCACCAGCAAGATTTAACAGTGGAAAAGCAGTTAATATAAATAAAAGAGGGAGAGTATATTTGACACTGCTGTGAATAAGCTGTTCAGATCAGTGCATTACTAAGACTGTTGGTTGCTGCTTAAATAGCTTCTATGACACACTGAAAACCAGCCACAACTGCATAGCTGAGCAGATATAAAATCCAGTACTTTGGTCGGCAGCTTTTCCCAGAGAAAAACAACTCAGAGGCAAAGTAAAGTTCAGCCACATTAGTACACTGAAGGTTTATGTGGCATTAGAAATAAAATGCTAGATAGAAGACACTTTTAAAAGACTGAGCATTAGATACTTTCACTGACAGTGCACACTTGTGAGGTGAAATCATTGTATCCTGCAGTTATGCTGTCACAGTAGGTTCTTTTAACACTCTAAACTGCTCCCTGTATGTTTCCTTTTTTCTTTCATTTAAAAAAAATACGATTTCTTGAGCCTTAAAGTTTGACATTCTGGAAAATAAACATTCACTTCCTCACCAAGACTTAGTTGAGAAGACAAATATCACACTCATATCAATATTATTAATATAGTCTGGCAACACCAAGCTAGCTTAGCTGAGCATTCAGAATAGATAAAGCTTCTGTAAAAGGTATCACAATTTACCCACAAGCACCTCTAAGGCAACTATAGTGGAAAATCAATGGTCCTGTTTACACTAAGACATTTTCAATATAAAATGGTAAACCACACATTGCGTATTAACAATTCCTATAAATAGAAATTGCGTTTTAGGTAGGGATGCACCAATCCTACTTTTTAGGTCCCGATACCTATATCGATACCTGGACTTTGGTATCTGCCGATACCGATATTAGCCGATCTGATCCTGATTTTGATTTAACAATCTCTATTCCTTAATGTGAGGATAGAATCATGTTTTGGCAACTTCAGGCTTTTCTGACTTGATGGTGAACTGTACCTGGGTTCCAAGTGCTAAACTGGAAGCTGGAATCCCTTAATTTCAAGGATCCGGAACAATTAAATCCAATAACCTGTCCGTCTTTTCACACTTTGAATCCAATAGAAGGTTTCTTGATTCTTTGCAGTAGGCTACAGCTGACGTAAACTTCCTCCTTTGGGTTTCCATTATATTTTTCAGCGTGACTGCCATCCGTCGAAACATTACCGCTGCACATGTTGCGAGTTTCCGGCAGTTTCCATTAGCAAAAGAAGCATGCACCTAAACTGCAGAGTCTCCGTAGTTGTCCTCCATCATGCTCCACTGGGCAAAAAATGCAAAGACAAACTGGCGTTGATGACGTAAACACAGAAAAGCATAGAACTGAGATGAATAGATCTGCCATATGGATTGGCACTATATATCGGCCCCTTGTCACCGATATCCAATCTAGCTTTTTGAGTCCGATCTAGCCGATATCCGATACCAGGATCGGATTGATGCATCCCTAGTTTTGGGAGACTTATAACCAAGCGGCAACCTCCGGTCTCAAGCTATGAAGCCCATGTGGAAGTGTTATAAACTGCAATTCATCGATAATCCACTTGAGGCTGGCTTCAGAAACACCGGAAACCACATACACACCAATTCAAAAAAGGCGATCTTTGCAGCATTAATAAACATGTTTACAGCCTGGTTCAAAAAACGGCTTGGCTCTACCTAGCTAATTTCTCTATCAGCACACACTGTACGGGGGGTTAACTTTTTTCTAACACAACGGTTCAGAAGATATTAAGATAACAGGTTTTGGCCCAAATAAGGACATGACTGACTTGACACCCGGACGGGAACACATAGCTGTTGGCTAGGAGGCTCAAACTCCGCCCCTTTACATCACACTTTGACTGGTTGAGTTCCGCATTTCCAATATGGCTGCCGCCATCGACTGGCTTCAAAACAGCGCTCATGAACAGATGGGCGATGTCACGGATACTACGTCCTCATTTTATACAGTCTATGCTTATAACAAACTTTAAAAACGGGATCCAGAGTGGAATTTTTGGGAAACAAAACCCCTTCCCTTGATATGTAAACAAGTGATACAGAGGTCCTATGAAATCGGTGACGTCACAGCCCCATTTGCACCCACATATAACGTTTCCAGTCAAAAAGCCATGCAAGAGTAGAACAATAATGGAGGACTACCAAGCTGTGTAAGTGCTGCTAACTCTACTGAGTGTACTGACGCATCTACAGACAAAGTCAATGATTTTCGAGCATGCGTTCGCCACAGTCTTCTTGTTTGTTTGTACTCATTGTTCTGTTGAAGAAAGGCTTTGTGAGCATAGTGTTTAGTGGTGTTTGATCACAAAGTTACACCGCCAACTACTGGTATGGCATGCATACTTCAGTGATTTTGCATTAACGCAACATGTGAACATGGGTAGCCCCTGAGAGACAGAAATGTATTTTTCTACAATTTTAACCTTTTTTTTAAATAGATAAACAAGTGAGTTACTACATGGTATTCAAAAAATGTCAAAGGGCACACTATCAAGCAGAGCCAGACTAGCTTCTCTCACTTGGTTTCAGTCTTGATGCTCAGCTAAGCTACCAGCTCCGGCTTTTATTCCGTTCACACAGATGTAAAAGCAGTGACGATCTTTTCATCAAAGCTCAGAGAAAGATTTGAATGAGCTTATTTAAAAAAAAATGATGGACTGTTTTCTAAACTGGTTGTATTTAGATGCTTCTAATTTTCTAATTCTAGTTAATCTTAGATCAGAGATTAAAATGTCCCACAGCAAGACTTTTTATAAATACCTAAAAATCCTGGTGAAGTCTTTAAAAGCTGACAGGCTTTACGGCCAATGTGCTTTGTGGCTAGGATATTCAGTCCAGCCCCTGTAACCCATTTTACAGTCTTGACCCACTGATTGAGATCCACTATCTAGATGTAACTAGGCTATTTAAGGACTTGAGATAGAAGACGGTCTCAGGAGGCCCTCTGGAAGAATATGAGCAGAAACTTGTTAGAGAATATCACGAACAGGCAGGTGTGGATATACAATTCATTAACTAGCGACTTCTGACCCAAAGCTATCAGTTCATGAAGATATGGAGAGAGAGTGCTTCGTCCTTTCTGCCTGAGGTTTGGATTTCAGGCTACGTGCGAATGCCGAGTTTGAGGCTTAATTGCTAGGAAAATCTTTCTCAGTCTGATGCTGTTATCTCTCTTTGGACAAATGACAGAAATCCTTTCTACATAGTGACCAAAGGTTTTACATTAAATCAAGAACAACCTTTCTTTTATACATGGGGGAGCCCTGCAGGACCTGCGTTGTTTTTAAGATCAATTCACAATAGCAATACCTATTCTTATTATATCAATCATTTGTTATTTGTACCTTGTACTTGACCTGAAGCTTAGTTATGTAATTTACTGACACGCAATGTAAATCCACCATGAGCAAACATGGGGCCACATTTAGCTTCTTATTTTCCTTTAAACAGGCAGAAACCTCGAGCAGAATCAGATTTATGCCATCTGATACAACTGCATTGGGCATATCTGTGTTGTGGAGTGTTTAGCTGAAAGATTGGCTTGATCTTTACATACTCAGCTTTTTCAAATGTTGATCACATTTGCCGTCATGCCTGACCTATTAACAGTTCTAATGTTGTCTTGTTGCATACAGCATGCAGGGAATCTAGGTTGATGGTGTTTTTACCTGATGACTGGTACTTGTGAAAAGTGCACCAACAACCACGAGACCTTCAAAAAAACAAGAAAAAAATCATCCAACACTTTCTGTATTGGATATTTATCAGATATTTAGCCTCTTTGGCGAAGCCTTTATCCACTTCTTCAATTGGAATGGTAAACTTGTTTGCTAGTGGTTGCCCATTCACACATCAAACTCAGTAAAATGTAGGGTTGAGTATTGGCAAGAACCTCACGATACGATACGCATCACGATACTTTGGTCACGATACGATAGTATCATGATATATCACGATATCACAATATTGTGATATATTGCAATATTTTACACAGTTACCTAAGAAAAAAATAGGGATGGGGTATATGTAAATCACACAATGTTACTCAAAATTGAAAGGACAAATTAAGTCAAAACTATTTGATTGAAAACAACTTTTCCACTTTATTGTTTTTGAAATACTGAAGTCGTATTTTAGTTCCAACTCGGCTAAAATAGTATTGCTGTATCGATATTTTTTCACACCTCTAGTAAAATGACAGTTAATTTGGTGTTGAGCTTTCAAAGAAGACTCTGTGAAGCAGTGGGCTTAAACACACCAAAGCACCATGGAGCAAAGGAGTGTTCACTGTCAGGTTTTAACTAATTATTGCTAGCAACCTTTTTCACAATCAAGTTGTCTTTTGATCTATTGATAGCATTTAAGGATTTTAAAGGGAGCAGCCTTAAATCTGAAGTCCATAACACTTAATAATGACATGTCCAAGTGCATTACCATATCTTACTTTATTTTAAAGGTGACATATCATGCAAATTGACTTTTTAATGGTTCTCCACCTGAAATATGTGTCCCTGGCATGTCTACAAACTCCCCGAAAATGAAAAAAATCCATTCTGCCCCTGTTCTGATTTCTACACCTTTCTGTAAATGTGTGCTGAAACGAGCCGTTTCAATTTTCAGTGTTTTTCATACGTCATAACACCATCCAGTCTGTAACAGAAGTCAGAGCTCGGAGCTTGTTCAGCCCATAGACTGTATAAAATACAACTCAACTCCTTCTCCGTTTTTCATTACCTGCACACAGGTGTGCTAACAAGGCGCTTAGGAGGGAGGCATGCTAGTTGAGGCTGTCTTAATAAACACAAAGGTCGGTTTTACTCCCCACGTCTGCAGATTTGAAGATCTAGTGGATGTTTTTTATTTTTCATGGAAAAATCCTAGCGCTAGTTAGCATAGCCACATAGCTACATGTTCGTCGCTGTGTACCAAGACACACGTCGACATACTGACAAATAAAACAACAAGAAACACAAAATCTGTGACCAATCCGTCAGAAAGGTCCTGCTGCAGGCGCCTCTCCGTCAGGATCAGATTCTGGATCAAATTCAGAGGGTTGAAGTAACGCGGGTCTGTGAGCAGCCGTGTATATTCAGCCAACATGTAAACATTAGATCAACGTGCTGGAGAGCCGAGGCCATATCCACTTCCTGAGGGGGCGTGGTCAGAGAGCTCACTCTCATTTAAAGGCACAGACAAAGAAAACAGCCTGTTCTGAGCAGGGCTGAAAAAGAGGGGTTTACTGGCAGACCAAAATCTGATTTCAAAGTGTTTTTTTGAGCAATAAACTTTAAAGACATGTTTTGGGGACCTCTTAGACCAATATATTTTGATGAAAAAGAGAATAATATGTCACCTTCAATATAAAAAGCACTTCAGCATCATATCCGTATGTTTTTCATTGGTACACAGCCCAAGAAGTAAGTGACAGACACATCGCCATGTTCTGTAATCAGCCACAATTACTGGTCAAGATATATTGCAATGTATTTCGTAGATCGGACACCTTGGATATTTCTTGCTAATGAATAAGTAACTATATGGATAAAAGTGAATACAAGAAACTTCTTCTTTAGAATCTTCGCAGTGTTATTCTACGACTCTTATTCAGCCCACGTTTGACAACAAATCAGAGGTTATGGTTTAAAACTCTGCACTTCCAAATACACACCAAGTTTGTTAAAGTTAATAATCTCAGTTCTCTAAACACTATGCTAAAGCTTTGGAATTGTGCAGTCACCAAGAGGAACTTGTGACAGTTGTTTGTTTACTTCAACACTTGTGAGTTGTATTTCATTAAATCCTCACGGTGTATTAGAAACATAATGCGACATAATCTATATTTTAGTACCAGGGACCCATGTTTGCCTGGCCTTCACCTTTAAAGATAGAGTCAGGATTCAATTTGAACAGCAAAAATGGTTTCAACTTGCTGCCCTGTGTCAGACTGAAAGATCTGTTTGTGTTGATGACTGGCACATGGAGCTGTGACTCTGATTTGTGCAACACACAATGGAGGCTATAGCGTGTATTGTTGCTGCAGGGAATTGAACATACCCATGAAATTATTTGATGTTCTATTCCGAGAGTCATATTACTTTTCTGTTGTGGGCATTGTTTAGTTTTAAAGTCCAGTTCCAGGATGAAAATGTTAGTTTTTGTTCATGAAATGTTTTGAATCTGGGCTCATCTGTCAGGTAAAATAGTCTATTTGCAGCATGAGCCCACAAAACAAATTCAAACCATTTAAGCAGTAAAGCCCCTTCAACAGGTTCTTTTTTCACTGACATCCATTCTTTCCAGTGACAGAAGTGTTGTTGGGCAGACTTGCACCGATTCAACATCCTTAATAAGAGTTCCCATTCCTCTTTTCTGTTCTGATATGTTGAACCTCTCCAGACTGGGAAACTCTGTCATTAGTGGTCTTTTTTTTTTTTTGTCTTTACAGATTTGCTACACGCTACAGCGACACACGCGCTCAGTCACATCAGCACCCAGGTCACAT
The DNA here is from genome assembly GCF_009762535.1 of Notolabrus celidotus. NCBI lineage: Eukaryota > Metazoa > Chordata > Actinopteri > Labriformes > Labridae > Notolabrus > Notolabrus celidotus. Next base: position 5,642,572 of record NC_048272.1, on the reverse strand, counting down.
CTCATGCAACCATGATTTAGATTTATTCTCGAACTTCTAATCCTAAACACAAAGTACCCAACCATAACCTTAACATAAGCCTAATTGTAACTATAATCCCTCAAGCAGGCATTCACCCTTCACTCTGTGGCAGAAATCTCCTCACATGGCCTGTAGTGGACACACAATAGTTATTTCTGCCCGCCTGAGCAGGAGCCACGTGGATGAATCACATTCAATAAATCTATAATTGTTATTCTGTACGTTTTACACCATTTTCAGGCAATTGATCTTTTTGTGTACTGTGAAGGAAATGCTACACTTAACTGCATTCATGTGGGCAGAATGGCCACTCTGAATTAGGGTGTTTTCTGTTGCTGGGATCTTCTGTTATAAGCCTTAACTGTTGGTAAAATGAATGTATTTTGCTCATTTCCCTCAACATGTCTGTTTATAGTCTTGAGATGATAAATAACTTTAAATATGAGATCAGAAAATATAAGTTCCACTTTCCTATATGTTCATCATGTGACATGATACAGCCTCAAGCTGGTTAGCTAAGGCTAGCTTAGCACAAAGACTAGAAATAGGTGGACAGCTTGGGACAATAAGATGGTGACAAAATTGCTCCTTAATTACTTCTTAGATTCTTGAATAGACGTATTTTGTCATATTTTGTTAATGACCACATAAAACAAACTGTTATTACATACATACATTACATAAAAGATAGCCATTAGCTGGTTAGCTTAGCTTAGCACAAAGACAATACTTGTGTTTGAAATCCTCCCGTTAACATGTTTTTGTGTGGTTTGTTTAATCAATACAAAGTAAGTGTTTTGTTTAAGGGTTATAAACAAGCGGCTACCTCCGGTCTCAAACTATGAAGCCCATACAGAAGTGTTATAAACTGCAATTCATAGATAATCCGTTTGAGGCTGGCTGCAGAAACACCGGAAACCACATACACACCAATTTAAAAAAGACGATCTTTGCAGCATTAATAAACATGTTTACAGCCTGGTTCAAAAAAACGGCTTGGCTCTATGTAGCTAATTCCTCTATCGGCACACACTGTAGGGGGGGTGAATTTTTTTCTAACGGGACGGCTCAGAAGATATTAAGATTCCGAGTTTTTTCCCAATTAAGGACATGACTGACTTGACCCCCTGTCGGGAACACATAGCTGTTGGCTGGGAGGCTCAGACTCCACCCCTTTACATCACACTCTGCCTGGTTGAGTTCCGCATTTCCAATATGGCTGCCGCCGTCGATTGGCTTCAAAACAGCGCTCAGGAACAGATGAGTGACGTCAAGGATATTACGTCCATATTTTATACAGTCTATGGTTATAAGATGTTTTTTATTGGCTGGGGGCAGTGACTGAACTTAACCCCTCATAAAAAAACTAACTGTTGTTTCTAAACTGAGGCATCTGTTTGGTTATGATAGGCAGATAGTGGTGATGGTTCCCCCTTTTTTAAGTCACTGAGCTAAGCTAAGCTAAAGTAGGAGGCCACATACAAAAACCTTATTTTTATTGGACAGAGATGATACTGGAATTGGTCTTCTCATGTCACAAAGCAAGTGTATTTTCCAGAATGTCAAACTCTTGGGCTGTTTTCAAAACCGCCTACTATACTAACAGTACGTACTGATTTGGCCAAAATTCAGAATGTAGTATGTGAACAAGAGCAAAATCTGCATTATGCCAAAACTTCGTGGATGTCTGCTGATTTGGGAAAATTACACAGTAAGCATCGGACCAGTCTGCCTCACATACTGTTTCCCACAATGCATATAGCTCATTCCGATTTTTCTTTTCTCTATTTAAAATTATTAGATTCCATATAAACCACTTCTTAACTTTTAAAATCATAAGTGATGCTAAAGAAGCAGTTTCTCTATCAGCTTGTCCGTTGTTTACTTCCGCATTCCAAACACGGAAATTCAGTGACGTCTGGCCCAGCGTACTGCAACACAGATCCAACAGAACAGTCATATTACATACTAAATTCAAACGTAGTACGTAGTAGGCAATACCTCCTGCCTACTACATTAGTAAGTAGTATGTAGCAGGCCGTTTCGAAAACAGCCTTGGAGTTGAAGGGTCAGATGTTATACCGTTATGTCAGCTTCATTGAAATGCAGCCCTCTGAAATTCTGGCAGCAAATTGTGTCCCACATGTACAACAGGTGTTTCACAAGTTTATTGATTAGGATTTACTGTTTTATTTATTTATTTATTAAGGTCAAGCTTTCATCATCACAGAGTTTTAGTTTGGACCCCCTCTTGTGAGCTGTCGGTGCTATATTGAGACATAAGTGCTCGGGTTTCTTCAGTGCATGAACACTGAATCTGAGAGAATGTTCTAGAGTGTGTAGAGGAGCTCATGCATCACACTGAGACTTGAAACTTGCACGGGTCTTATGAAAAGGCACTAAAGAATTTCATATAATCTCCTTTAATATGTTTCCCTCAGCAACATGCTAAGTAGGCTTAATTGTCATTTTTTTCTCCCTGTGCAGCTCCGAACAGTGTGTCCTCTGGTGTTAGTGTGGCAAAGGGATTTGTCTAAACTGACTAGCTTGATAAAGGTGGATTGCACCTTAAGTTTCATTTTATTTTATTCTTATTTTTTTTGCTTTGTCCCCACTTTGCTGCCAGATTTGATTTAATCTGTCTGTGGAAGTGAAAGCGGTCGTAGCCTCCTCCCTCTGAGCCCTAGCACTGACTCTAGCACAAATAGCAGTCATGGCTGATTACCACCCTGGGGTTGAGACATGGTGAAATCTCAGCCAGACTTTCAAATAGCTCTTAATTAAGTTCACATTTGATTACTCGGATCTGCTCAACGGGCTCTGCCTCTCGATACCACAAAGGCTGGAGGACTTTGTGCTCAGATGTGACCTGTAAAACATAAACAGTCACAGGCCGGACTGAGTTACCCTGCAGCCAGAGCTCCATTTTACTTGGCAAGTAGCACCAGACATGAGCACATTCCTGATGTTAATTCTCCTCGGCTCTAAGTGCATGCATAACAGAATCTTATGAAGACTTATGAAAACTAATAAACATACAAAATACACCCTTCACATGAATGAATCAAGCAAAAATGTCCTCAGACTTTGATGTTTGTTACCATCTTTCAAATTTAAAATACATTCTCTCAACTAAGAATCTGCTGTTTAACCATGGATAGGTTTTGCCGTGATCATGTCTAAACTTAGTTTTAACTTGTCTTTTATCACTGGTCACCAGACTTCCACTGCTCCTTCAAACCCTGCCTCAGAGGTTTATATTCTTCTTCTTCTTCTTCTTCTTCTTCTTCTTCTTCTTCTTCTTCTTCTTCTTCTTCTTCTTCTTCTTCTTCTTCTTCTTCTTCTTCTTCTTCTTCTTCTTCTTCTTCTTCTTCTTCTTCTTCTTCTCTTCTTCTTCTTCTTCTTCTTCTTCTTCTTCTTCTTCTTCTTCTTCTTCTTTCTATTTTATAACATGACAAATTGGAAAACTTTGTCTTTTCCCTCCCACTTCCCTCTCCTCACTCTCTTCCATTACAAAGTCCTTTAGCGGTTTTGCCTGGTCTGTGGAGGAGGATGAGGAGGTGGCAGGCCGCAGTCAAACAACCCAATATAGTCTCTTCCCTCTTTTCTGGCCCTTAGCAGAACCCCCTCAGGTCAGCCCAGAGGTCGGCAAAATGGACTCCTTCCCCTTAACGGTCCTTTCCTATATGTCTCCCCTGGATTATGTGTTTTTTTCTGTTTCATTATTGGCCAGACTTTGTCTTTGTGTTATTTGCGTAACATACAGTCTGCATCAATGGGAAAAACCAGAAAACATTACATCTGTTTGCCGCTGAGGGGGAAAAAAACACAAGCCACAATTCTGAAGAGCTGCTGTGTGCGCTTCTGCTCTACAAATACACACAAAATCTGAATCTAAATTTAATCTAAGTTTTATATCTTACCCAACTGATTTGTTTGTAGCTTAGTAGGAGACTGCCAGCCATTCAGTGGGAGGACAACTTGGTCGCCTGCTGGATCCAAAAGCCAAACATTTGTAGTCAACACCTCTCTAACTTTACACCTCACCTAGTCCAAGCAGGGTAAGATTATTTCAGGGGTACCATGAATGTTGGATTAATAGTTGAAGGCCAAGTGAACAACATACCACGTTTTGCCAAGTGAGTAGCTTTCCTCACAACACGTTAGTTTTTGAGTCTGCTGAGCTCCATGTGTGAATCCCAGCGTGATATAGCACATTGATAGGAAATAAAAACAATCAGGTGCGCAGAATTCACTAAAACATGCTAGTTGATGAAATAATGTTACGTTTGATTCATCATATCCATTTCAAATTTAATATTGTCTCTTACCAGGAGATTCAACCAGGTATACATCTCGGAAGGACCCTTTGCAGCTGAGGTTTATAACTTGTTGACAACAATCCAATCCTCCTCTGTGTAGTTCATTAATGTATGATTCTTTGTCATTTCACAATAATGACTTAATGTCGGACATGACAGTTTCTTAGCATTAGCATTGGAGTTTAAAATCTGCTTGGATCATTTTTCCCCAAGCAGATGCCCCGCCTCCAGCTATGACACGATGCCGACAGTATTTATTATCTGCAGAAAGACCCTGATGTGCTAGAATAAAAATGTTAACATTATCTTCTGAGTACTGGTCTGACTTGTTTATCATGAATTTTCTGCTGAGTTCTGATGTTTAATTTTTTTCACATTTTGTCAAAATATTCAGCTTGTGAGTCAAGGTTTTTTTCATGTGGGCGTCAGTGTTGAAAATAGATTACACACAAATCATGTTGTTTTTCATCCTCTCGTATAAACCTCTTGTTCCTAAATATTTAAAAAGATAATGCAGCTTTATCATGTCCAAAACTCAGAAGTACAAAGCAATCCTCTCTCCTTGAGAAACTGCCCAAGTGTTTTATTGGTCTGAGTACACACTATCTTCAGTAGACTAAACTGCTTGTTTTTTCCCAGCAGACACAGCAACAATCCCTGTTACCATTTGGAATAACTTCACTCTGCACTCACTTCAGCCAGCACTCCCACCTGGTGCTTTTGTGTGGCTTGTTAGCTTTAGTATTGGGAATATAGGTTCCGTACAGAAAAGCACCTACTATCATGCTGGATACATACCATTGACTGTAATGTATTTCTTCACCTCTTTGCCTTTTGGAGTGCTGGTGTGCATTTGAGTGACAGTTCAGGGAAAACCCAATTCAGCTATTTAATACAGACAGAAAAGGTAGATTCCAGGATTATGAAAGAGCCTTGGGTAACAGATATAACCTGAAGCGAATCATCCAAAATGTACTATATGCAGCATTGAGTATTGAATCATTTGCACTGTGCTAGCAGCATACCTCTATGGAGGACAATGAAGGTCTGTCCCTCTACCTGCCACTCTAGTAATCTCTTTTTGTTTACTATCTTAACAGCATTTGACTGGATCTCCATAAAAACTGATACAGTTGTTGTTTTTTGAAGAATAATTTTGAATGACATTAGTGATTACTTGACTTTTCTTTTAGGGTCACCAGTTAGTACACAATTTTAGGATGCTTAAGGAACAATGTAAGCATGCTATAACACAAAAGTACAATGATAAACATGGTCAATGGCATTTTGGTGTTTCTCTCAAGCACAAATTAGTATTCCATACCCACTGTGGCGGCTGTGGCTCAGTGGGTAGAGTCGGTCGTCTATCAATCGGAAGGTGGTTCGATCCCAGCTCTGGCAGTCACATGCTGAAGTGTCCTTGAGCAAGACACTGAACCCCGAATTGCTCCCTCTGTTGTTCAGAGGTGTGTGAATGTGTACGAATGAGATTAGCTAACACTGATGGTCCCTTACTGTAGCAGCCTCTACCATCAGTGAGTGAATGGGTATGAATGGGTGAATGTGACAAGTAGTGTAAAAGCGCCTTGAGTAGTCAGAAAGACTAGAAAAGCGCTATATAAGTACAAGTCCATTTACCATTTACTGTATGTACACTGTAGTTTACCTGTAGTATACTAAGAAATGGATTTGCCATTTTAAAGTGCTGTCCAAATTATGAGTGAGAATTATTATTCCCTATATAGTGGACTGATTGTATTCCACATTGCTTTGTGAGAAGTAGCTTGCAACCAACGGTCGACAACCAAGTAATATACTGTCATTCAATGCAGTGCAATAGAAAATGGTAGAGTGCATTAAAAAGAGTTAGGAATTTACGATGGCATAACAATGACAAGCATGAGACTACAGTCTGTATGCATGAGATTAATAATCAAGCTTTGTTGCAACACAGGTTTTCATCATATTATTCAAATGTATTATTGAATATTATATAATTTCCGGAAAATTTCTGGTAAATTTCCATGGTAAGTTAAGCTGGGGAATTTTGGAAATATTCACAATTGGAAATTATGGGAATTAACTTGGAATTAATTGGGAATTGAGGGTAATTTTATGGAAAGGTATCATACCCAAGCATCAATATGTTTTGTTATAAGCAGACATCCATCCAAAATAAGACAATTAAAACAGATTTATTTGTAATTAGAACTTTATCAAGTGTTACATATTTTAATGAACAATCAATTCTTTCATTGAAGAACAAAAACATGAATGTTGAGTTAAATATTACTCATCCCCCCGACCCAACCCATTCAAAAATGATCAAAAATGCAATCCCAACAAAGTCCCATTCAAAATGTTAAATGAAAAGAGCCCCTCTCCCTCAATCAAAGTCCCATTCAACATGCAAATAAAAAGTGCATGTAGGGGGCGTGGTCTCAATAGCCCTGCAGTAAGCAGTGTGCTATGTGCATGTGATTGAGGAATAGCATAGATATTCATCTGTACTTGCATGAAATCTGGTTGTTTTAGTCAGGATTATGCTAAAATATATTTTCCCCAACTTTATTTAAGTTCCCTTTTAAGAGCCAACCTTCAATTTTGCAACCCTAATCCCGAGCAGCATTGAGCTATCCGGGGCAAGTAAGTCAGATAGGGTTTTTTTTACTGTGCGGATGAGCTCACTACTTAGTCATCTACAGAAAACTCCCTGGATATGGTGCATGGGTTAGTGAATGAGTATGTGATTTTTTTTTTTTTTATGTATGTTTATTAGTATGGTGGCCATGTCCCTCTCCTGAGTTTCAGGTTGTGAAATACAGCAGAGAAAATGATGTCATCTGCAGAGACATCAAGCCTTATTTGGAGTTACAAAACCATACTTGATAGCCAAACAAAAAAGCAGCCAACAGAAAACTGCTAACATTAGCATTAACTACTTCCTAGCTGACATCACTGGTTTGTTTTACCCAATGCAACAGTTAAGGCTTAAATTGCAGGGTCGGCATTTAAAGTTGCTAACCAGGCAGACTCTACTAAAATTGCAGTTTTCCAAAATGCTATACAACAGCTTTTTACTAGTGCACCATGTTCCCTATGGGGATTTAAGGGACTGGGTTGAATGCTATCATTATGTGTTGTCTAACGGTAGCTCAGTGAGTGCTTTTGTGTTTGAAAATATAGGTCGAAGGAAGGTCTCTTTGTGTGCTACCTTACACTCTGAGGCTGGATTCCATACTGCTCAAGCTACCTTTCAGCACCTCTGTCGACAGTACTTTAAGTCCACCTTCACTTTAACCGCTGTTGAGTGGTGTGTGATGAGGCACTGGTGTCTGCCCAAGCTTTGTAGTGCCCCGGCTGATCTCAGAGGGCAGGCCTTCAGCTTATTTATAGCCCAAGCTGTGGGTGTCGGAGGAAATGGGGCTGTGGCCGGGGGCAAGGCTTGTGTTTGTCTTAGGAGAGGACTCTTCCTCCAAACCAGACTGAGCTCATCATGGAGGACTTGCAGACAGCGGCGGGGGCAGAGGCGAGTGCATTTGTAATCCGGCCAAAACGACGACGACCCAAAGCATTTTCACGCAGCCGCCGCTTTGGTAAACACACAGGCAGCTCATTGATACCATGTGTGACATTCCTCCATCCCATCTCAGTATCTCAGCCTGGTCTGTTCTCAGATTTTCAGGCCTGAACCCAGCTGTGAGAGCCCTGCCCCCATTGGACTTGTAGTCCACTACCCCCATCTCCATTTGTTCCCATATAGATGCAGTTCATCCAGAGGGTTCTCTTATGTCATTCTGTAGCCCAGCATTACCATCTTTTATCCCATGAGTTCAGTTCTATATCACTGCCTCTGTAAATAAATAATAATTTGAGACCTGTTGTTCTGGGAAGCAGTTTGAAAGACAATAGTTCAAATAACTACAGGAAAAACTGAGTGTTTGGCTGGATGACGGTTGTCAACTAAACTTTGCATTATCAATACCTGGATAGTAAAAATGTGCATATACAAACTCTAAGACATCAGAGAACTGCAGAGTCCTAAAAGCAGTCTGACAGCCGACACTATAGAAACTGATTTTGCCCCAGATGATGCCTGATAGAAAAGGACATCTTATTATTTTCCCCCATTTCTCTCTGCTTTTTCTGGCATCTCTCCTTTATTGACAGCAACAAAAAAAATGCAAGTTAAGGAATTGTGAATACAACGGAAGGATAAAAGGAAATTATATGCACTGACCATCTGTACTTGCCTTCTGGACCACCAAATAGGTTTATGCTGCCTACAATCTCAGCGTTCAGGTTTCTTTTTTAGACTTGTGAAAATCAGGAAAAGGTCATAATACTTACGATGGGAATAATATACAAGGAGGGGAAAAGATTTGAAGATTTTCCTTTACCAAAATGCTATATAACAATATCATCATGTAAGATAGGTGTTTAAATGATTTGTATGTAGCAGTCTAGTTGTCATTTGGAGGACATGAGTCTCACTCTAATAGTGTCTGTGAAATTGTTTGCTATTTGCTTCTCTGTAACCCCCACACCTCTCGCTGATCTGGTGATTCTACGTATTCCTTTATCATTGCCTGACTTCACCTTCAGCTAGCTAACCTCCTGACCTAGTTCCACTGCTCCCTGATATGTTTCTGTCAGCTGCATCTTGTGGTCGAGTCTGAGGCGGATGCGCACTCCTCCCCTAGCCATTATTGGAAGTCGAGTTACAGACAAGTCCAGTTCTGTCAGCATCTAAATAAACAATAAACAATAGACAGGCACACCACAACTAGCTGCCTGCTGTAGCTGCTGTTGACACCACTAAACAAACAAACAGATAAACATGCAGGCACGAAAGCACAGAAGACGAAGGGATGAGGAGCACAGAGGAAATTCTTTAGCACAAGCCTGGTTGCTTTTTATGAATAATTCAAATCCTCGGGACTTCTGAGAGAGGAAAAGGTGCCTCTCTCTTCACACACACCCCCCCCCAAACACACACACACACACACTGATCACACTGATCACAGCAGTACATAGAGGAGGATAAGCGGGGAGTGTGTCAATGTGTGCGGCAATATGTCAGGTTGAATTCATGGTATTTGGGTTGAGCTCCATTCCCCTCACTGCTGGAGTTGGAGGCTAGGTTTAAATGTAAATACAGTCATCCTGTTTATCCTGCTTCATCCCATCATTCACCCCCAGTCCACTACATGCTTCCTCCTGTCCTCATCGACATGCAATATGCCTAAAGAATGTAAAAGTAACCATAACATTACTATTTCCATTCACTGCTTTCAATTCTTACCTATGTAGCAGATTTATGTAAGGAAATCTCTGTTCAAGGGACATACTGACACTTTTCCAGACATAACATTTTGTGAAATAACACAGAAATGTGTAAAATGTGTTGACAGAGGGACCCCCAGACCAGTAACATTTAAGTGATGATAAAACATTGCTTATGAAAATACCCTTTTACAAGACCAAATGTAAACATGAAGCATAGGGAGAAACCCAAGCTCAAATGATACAAAAACGTTTGTTTTATCACAGCCTTGAATAATTATTCACACACTGAACTATCCAAGACTGAAATCCAATTATAGATCAGGGTTGCTGGCTGCTCTTTTGAAATGTCAGCTGGTTAAATCGGCTGTTTCAACAAATGAATAGTTTTGATGAAATCTTCACATTGAGACAAACACTTAAACTTCTGTTTTCAGCAAGTTTTTTAACAACTTGTCCTTTAGCGTCCACGTGTCCCCCACTGCTTTCAACCAAGAAATGACCAAGATATGGCCTCATGTTTATTGTAAACTCTCCCTCTGTTGTTCTTATATTTTTTACCAGATGTCCCTTTTTCTGTTACCTGTCAAGGAGTTAAAGCTCCTTTGGAATAATCAGAGTTAGCAAGTAATGCATATATTATTGACGTTTGTTAGCTTACTTTGAACCAGTGTGTGGAATCACAGTTTGATACTCAACAACTTGCAGTTGCTATTCCCAGTAACGCTGTTTGGTAACATATTTCCAGAGGCTAGCTTGTTTGCTACTTTTTTAATAAACTTTCAATATCAACTTTTTTATTGCATTTAGGAAGAAAGTTATCTGGTATATGTTAGCTTGACACTGCCTGGAAGAGTGTTGTGAATTTTAGTCACACCAAAGCTCTCCTAATAAACATTTTTGCTCACCTGGCTAGCCAGCTAGCTAACTTATGTCTACCTTCAGTCATTAGCCTGCTGGGTTTATTTCAGAGCAGAAATCTTATGATTATATCTCTTTTGAAATGCTACCATCAGGGCTTATTTTAAGCTAGCTGTTGACACCAAGCAAATCTCTTACTTCAACATTGTTGAATAAGTGCTGATGCTAATTTCTGATTAATTCACATAATGGTAACAGGATGAGAAGAACACCTTTCTTCCAACTTGTGGGTGTTCAAACATTTTATAAGTAGTGCTAACGTAAGTTACACATTTAATAGCTTAAATTAAATACCTTTGCTGAGCTGTGTATTTGACGCGGTTTGTAACCTAGTTTATTGGAAAAATAACAGCATTGAAAAATTCATCGTACAGTTCTTTAAATAACTTTAATTTAATTAATTTTTGTTTTTGTATGGATTTATTTTAATCCAACTACCAGTTAAGTTTGCAATTTGCAACCCCCCCTGCATGTTTATATTGCATAGATACTGTTCGTGGGTCAACTTGACCCGGCAGTCAAAGTGGAGGCTTAAAGGGGTCAGAAGTGTCAAATACAAATTGTTTCTTTGCAACTGTGTGACATATTTCAACCCAATCACAAACATACAAATGAAAAATGAGTGAGTTATCCTCATTGAACTATGATCAGTGAGAATTAAAGAACACCAATGCACTAAATATTGATTTGAATGGTTAGTAATGGAATTAATAATGAGATTTTAAAAAATTGTATTGGTTTTTTTTAGGTTCTGACACTTTTGGATGATTAAATATCCCCGGGGTCAAGTTGACCCAGGAACATTATTGCTGTTCCCGAGAAACGAACATAACAGGAGGGTTAATTTAAAGATAGATGATAACTTCTGTTATAAGATTAATATGATGAAACAATATTATATTTACCTTCCTTTGATCTTGTCCCTCACTTTCTAAAAAAAGATCTAGTGACTCTAAATCATAGCTCGGCAGGAGATTTAAGTGAATGAGGTAATTAGACACTTAATTATTCAGAACAAAAACCGAAGAGGCAAGGACATAAAGAGCCAGGACAAAATAAAAGTTTGTATCACCAATTTCCTTCAAAATGTTTATATCTTACAGAAAAAGCTGTAGGCATAAGGCTAATGTTATCTCTTGTATTTTCAAATAATCATGCATATCTCAAGTACTAAAGTGACAACATAATGTTCTCAGTTGCACCTTGGATTTTTCCCTTTTTTGCAAGGTCTATAGCCACTTTAGTTAGAATATAAAATAGTTAAGTGCTACACCAGATTTTCTTTTTCAAGCTTTTGTATCAAACTCCCCTCATCAAGAGCTTCTACTAAATTCCTCAGGGTGACTCAGCTTTGTTGATGTTGTGTGTGTTTGTGTGTCTCTGTGTGTGTCCCTGTGTGTGTCCGTTGTCAAAATGTTTATGTGCCATTGTGGAGGACTTGAATTAGTGTGGGTTTAAGTTTGGCTGTGGCGGAAGTTGACAGTTTTTCCTCTGTAAGTTTTTGATTGGAGGGGAAATAGATGATGGGGGGTGGGGGCAAGGGAGGAGGGGGTAATTCAGTGAACAAGATGTTCTTTTGATATCCTCCAGACATGTTGCATCACTGAGGTTGGCTTGGGAACGCTGACCTGGATATTGAAGTGCAGAAGGTTTATGTAAAGCCTCTCCAGTCCTGTGTGAATGTGTGTTGTGGTTTTTGTTATCCCTCCTCTCCCTCCTCCATCTAGTAACAACTTTCCAGGGCCTAATTAGGGCCAGTGAGGGCCACTATTGACTCTGAACACAACAGACCCTGCTTGCTAATGAGACCTCGGCAATAAAATCACTGACACAAAAGGAGCTTTTTTCTGCTCAGAAATCTTTTAATTAAATCACTTTTTTCTTTGTCTCTTTCCAGCCCCAAAGACCTGCAGCCCCAAGCAGTTTGTGTGTAAAGACGGGGTAACGTGCATCTCTAAGGGATGGCGCTGCGATCGAGAAAAGGACTGTCCAGACGGCTCTGATGAGGAGCCTGATGTTTGTAAGTGTTTAAAAAATACTGAATTATGAAGTCAAGAAATGTGTTAAATTGTGATCCCTGATTTTCATGATTCTGCTGCATATTGCTTTTACACTGGAGTTAACTGTGGCTTCTCAGCATCTCCCAGATTACTGAAGGAGATACAGTAAGAGTCTGGAAGTGAAAACATGAGTTGAAATGCATGCAGATTGAGTCGATTGAAATATTTAATAAAAGATACAATACAAGTGGGTTTGGGAAACTACATTTTCCTTATGAATTTTAACTAAAGACAACATTCTTGTCCTCTAATGCAGGGGTTCCCAAACTTTTCAGCCCGCGACCCCCAAAATATAGGTGCCAAAGACTCGTGACCCCTACTGTCCCTCAAAGTGATTTAATGTGGCTTCATTTAGCTGGTCTGCAGAAAATTAGCCTACCTATATGAGCATGTGACTGTGTTTCCTGTGCTGCTATGAATGAACCTGCTGCTACTGATGCTTTTGATAGTTAACTGTTCACTAACCCTAAACTTAGGAGTCATCTGGCAAAAAGAAAGGTAGAAAACTCATTACATTTGCTATTTTCAAGGTTTTATTTCAAGTTTATATTCTATTTTTGTCGATATTCTTTACTATGAAGGGTAAAATGTACTATTTTTAGATAACTTTTGTCATTCAACTTTTTTATTGCATTTTTTTAAGTTAACAATTTATATATGAGTATTACAAAAACAACAAAGAGAAGAAAAAATACATAAATTCCAGAATTCCATATTTTTATTTATTTTATTATTTTACTATAACCTACATATACTTTTTTTAAATGTAAAACTACCTCATGTTCACGTCAGCATCTTTGCACTACTCACCGCTGCACTATTATCATATATTATTTTTACCCTGTACTCATTAGTCATGCCTACTTGTTATTCTTTTGTGTTTATAGTTGATGTTAGTATTATTATATTGTTATTTTTATTTGTATGCCTTATTCTTATGCCTTTGTACAAAGAGAGCACAGTTTACCAAAGACAAATTCCTTGTGTGTTCAAGCATACCTGGAAAATAAAGCTGATTCTGATTCTGATAAATACAAAAAAAAAAAGAAATAATAATAATTAACAGTTCAAACAAAACAGAAGATAAACATAAGAAAACAAAGTAACTAAATAAAGGCTATAATAATATTTTTTGATTACTTTAAAAAAAAGAAACAACCCCCCACTAGTGTCTGGCGACCCTCCAGGGGGTCCTGACCCACACTTTGGGAACCCCTGCTCTAATGTAAGGATACGTGCTCAGTGAAGAGACCATCCCATTACGCCCTCACCTCAACATTTATGCTTAACTGATAAGTTACATAACTTCTCACAAATGTTTCCCAACACCCAAGTATGAGATAGATGGGAGATTGGAGCAAGAGCCAGCACATCACAAAGTTATAGAGTGGGCACCCCCCTTCACCAATATTGCATTGAGTTAGGCCCATGGCACCTTGGGAAGGCTCAAAAGTTAGCTCTGTAGCAGATTAATATGGTAGACGAATTCACATTATCCATGAAAGTATGGGAATAGTAGCTCTGCTTATATCTTCAGATATAAATATGGAAGTTGTTATGGCAGAGTAAGATAGCAGTTCCACGAATCACTGCAAAATGAGGTATATACTCCACCTTTGATTTTTTTTCATCACAAAAACACCAGAAAGTCTTCCCCCAGTCTGAGCACACAATGTTCTTTTGGCGTTGTGTAAATTATTTAAATTCAATAGACTTGAACACTATTCAACAGGTGCAGTCTACAACTGTAAAACCATGGATCTAAAACCTGCTGTGTTGACGCTTCAAAGACGTGTTTTGTAACATCAAGGGTATGTTAATATGCTACTGTAGCTTTTAAGCTTTCCAAACACATCCTCAAAGCAGTTGTGGTCTAGCCGACTGAAACCTATTAGATTTATTTGGCTAACCACAGCCAAGCTAGAGAAAACAAAGAGATGTTTTACCAGCTAGTGACAGAGGTCATTCTGCATTTACACAGTCCTGTCATGCCCAATTAGAGGATTTAAAAGTTTATCTTGTTTGATTCATGTGATTTCCTTCTGCAATCGGAGCCAAGTGGATGAAGCTTTAACAGAAAATATACAGAAAAAGGATCTAAAAAAAGATATCTGCCCGTCTTTTAAAGTCTTCATTAGAGTTGAGTTCCTTCAAGGCAGAAACCCTGGGGAGAGAATGAAAGCGGCAGTGTCTTTGGTCGGCCTCTCAGACTGAAACGCCTGTAGTTTTCTTAAAGGACACAGTGCTTCGGGTGGACGGGGGCCACTGTGTTTTTCTGTGTGTGATTGTGCTCATGTTGCTTCTTAGAGATGGGCATGGCTAGGGAGAGAGTGAGCTGGAGCGACAGAAAGGGCAGAGTAGAGTGCTGGAGCTTCAGTCTAGACGCAGTGACTGTATGAGAGGAGGTCTGGAAGTCATTAGAGACTCGCCCAGGGCAATTGAGAAGCCTGCTGTTTTTCACAACCTGCTCTTTCCCCCCCTTCATCCATGAGCCTGCCCCTTTTCCCTGTATCTTTATGGGACAGAAACAGTAACTCCATCCTTTTTCTTTTACCTGTACCAAATCCTTTCAATAAACAACAGTTAAAGGTAATTAAGAGGGACAAACTGAGACACCATTCCATACTATCTTTAACTTTTTCAGTACTTTGTTGTTAATTTGAGGTAAAGAGTGTGATCATTGTCATTCAGGCACATGGTAAATACAGCTATTTTCTAATGATGTGAGTAAACAGACCAGTGATTTGCAAGTTGATGCTGCATTTGCTTAGGCATATACAGTATCTCACAAAAGTGAGTACACCCCTCACATTTCTTCTAAAGATGATGCACAAGAAAGTCCACAAACAATTTGCTAAAGACAGCAGACTAAGGACATGGATTACTGGAACCATGTCTTGTGGTCTGATGAGACCAAGATAAACTTATTTGGTTCAAATGGTGTCAAGCGTGGGCGGCGGCAACCAGGTGAGGAGTACAAAGATGAGTGTGTCTTGCCTACAGTCAAGCATGGTGGTGGGAGTGTCATGGGCTGGGGCTGCATGAGTGCTGCCGGCACTGGGGAGCTACAGTTCATTGAGGGAACCATGAATGCCAACATGTACTGTGACATACTGAAGCAGAGCATGATCCCCTCCCTTCAAAAACTGGGCCGCAGAGCAGAATTCCAACATGATAACGACCCCAAACACACCTCCAAGACGGCCCCTGCCTTGCTAACGAAGCTGAGGGTGAAGGTGATGGAGTGGCCAAGCATGTCTCCAGACCTAACCCCTATTGAGCATCTGTGGGGCATCCTCAAACGGAAGGTGGAGGAGCGCAAGGTCTCTAACATCCACCAGATCCATGATGTCGTCATGGAGGAGTGGAAGAGGATTCCAGTAACAACCTTTGAAGCTCTGGTGAACTCCATGCCCAAGAGGGTTAAGGCAGTGCTGGAAAATAATGGTGGCCACACAAAATATTTACACTTTGGGCCCAATTTGGACATTTTCACTTAGGGGTGTACTCACTTTTGTTGCCAGTGGTTTAGACATTAATGGCTGTGTGTTGAGTTATTTTGAGGGGACAGTAAATTTACACTGTTATACAAGCTGTACACTGACTACTTTACATTATATCAAATTGTCATTTCTTCAGTGTTGTCCCATGAAAAGATATGATTAAATTTTTGCAGAAATGTGAGGGGTGTACTCACTTTTGTGAGATACTGTATGTATCAGGCCCATCTTGAATTTGGTTGGATTTTCATTCAACCTGTTGGCTACTAAATCATTTTAAACAAAAGGATTGAGAATTATTTGAAACAGGCACCATACAGTTTGGTGGTTAGAAATAGCTATCTACCCTTAAGCCTATAGATGTCTATGCAGGAAGCTTTGTTGCTATGATTGGTTGTGGCCTCCATAGCCATTTTGGGCCGTACCACTTGATAACACCCCTTAGGAACTGAGTATGAACTGAGAGACTAAATTACAACTGTGAATTGTTCTGGCAATTTCAGACCAATGGCTTATGACAGTGTAGACTTTGAGTTAGTCCCATATACTGTATATTGCCAAACATTGGTTTGTGGAGTCAGGGGGTAGACTTTGTTGGATTGGTACATTCTCCCTCCTTGTATCGCACCAAATGCACTGCTCAGATAGTCCACAACTCCACAACAAGAGTTTCTTCTGAGAGCCACAGAAAAGTTGAGAGATCGACTCAAATGACTAAGACGATTCAAAACAACTAATTTCCAAGTCATTTCAAATTTAAATATTGACTACCTGACCACTCTCAAGACAAGAAAACACTTGAGAAACAGTTCTTATTGAGCACACTTGATTTAACATTGCTAAACATGGGTTTGCATGGTTGGAGTTGGGGGGTAAACTTTGTCAAATTGGTTTGCCAAGTGTGACTAACACTAGCAGAGCTAGCACCACCAGTATTGGGCCTCCTTGCAGGTTAATCTTCACATACCTGTGCCTGTTATGAATTGCTATGGTCAAATGGTTATAGGCCAGTTTACCCAGACATAGACACAACTTTTAAAAAGTAAGTTTTGAAACCGTAACTTTCTAAAACTGCGGCATACCTTGGACCTGGTAACTGGCACATGCCTAATCTCAACCCTGTTAATTACGGTTGATTTGTGTTTTTCTTGCCCATCATTTATACTATTGTACAACACACGTGTATGAATAAAAGTGCAAAATGCATTTTTCTGACCTGTCTCAACTGTGCTGTGAACAGGGCTTTGTGTACACCACCCATATCCAGGCACACTTTCAGTTTTATTGTTGTGATAAATGTGCTCTTTGTGAAAGCACTTTTGCAGATGCATCTGATTGAACGATGCATGAGAGAGGTTGATTTATTCACTCATGTGGACGGGGCTTCACAGTGGCCTTTGTTAGTGCTTTGGCTATTGCCAGGGAAGTCAGCCACTGTCCAGTGCAGCTGCTTTTCCCTGCTGTGTAACCCCCACAATGTAGTTCTTTGTACCCCGAGGTGCTGGGTCAGACTGGCATAGAGGGATACTGAAAGAGTAAAACAAAAACAAAATGGTTGTCTGGGCATATGACCTCTGTGTAGGTCTTTGATCGCGTTCCCAATCAATGAACAATGAAAGCAATGGAGATAAATGTGGAAATCATTTATCTGCCCCATAGCCTTCAGGTAGGGTGGAGGATGTTGTAGAGCTGCAATCTCCTCAGGCTGCAGACTTTACTGGGGTCGTTAAATATTCTCATGTACAGTGAGTGTACCAAGGAAGTGTGTAACGCTGCAGTGACGTCTCCTGCCTCTGGCCTGTAATAAGGGCAGTTTTACAGAGTTCCCACCTAGGCTGCTATTAACTTTTTAAGAGACAACGCTCTCCTGTAACAGCCACTTTCAGAGTGGAAAACATCATCTGTCATGATGAAACGTGCATGTCTCTGGCTTCTATCAAAAAAAGATAGGAAGAATGAAATACGGCCGACTTGATCTTTGATCTACTAGCTCAGAAATCAGATCCCCAGCAGTTGTAGTGTAACATGAAGAGGCTTTTTGTTCAGTTTATATTTGATAAATGGTGTCATTCAGCAGACAATTGACCCAGAGCCAATGGTTACACTCTTCAGATAGGGAAGAGGAGGTGACCTGTTTGATCCTGCTACTGTCTGCTAAAGGCAGCCTCCACCCGGTCCAGATAGCCATCAACATGTCAAAGGAAACAACCTCTGCTCAACATGAAAGAGTCTGTCGCTGTGCAGCACCCTGTGCCTGCAAAAACCTGCTACAGGTGTGAGGGCATGAGCGCATGATCTGATCTCCACCATTTCCTTTCTACATTTCTCTCGAATGGACAAGAATGGACTCAATTTATTGTTCTGAATAATATTTTTCAATGCCTGTTCCCCAATAGCCACTACCAGCATGAGCACTTGAGGTTTTTCATGTAAGCATTACATAAGAAGTCAACAGAAGAGGAGGTTTGTGCCCATGAGTGTGCACGACTCTGATCTCAAATCAGCTCATACTCCATGAGATATTGTACCTGTTACAGCACAAAAAGTCTACATATTTTGGCAGGGAATGGCTTTTGCAATGCCGTTAATAAAATAGATCCTATTATATTCGGTGCTATAAATTAAATTTATTGAATCAGAGAGTAGTAAGAACTCCAGTTAAAGTAGATGTAACAAGCCCATGACTGTAGCTTTAACTGTTAAAGGGTTAGCTGAAAATAAGTAAACATTTTATCACCCTGTCTTTTCTAAACACTCTCAACCTCAATGGGAAATGTCCCGGGGTCTAGGAAAGGTGTATATATGGAGTTGTGAATGGTGGGTAAAAACTACAATCTACCAAACATGGACTACAAAAAGTGTCATGCGATCACCTTATTGTTTTTTGCTGCCTAATAAGTATGGAAAACTGGGTGATAAATAAGGCCTCATAATTTTAGAACTTTCCAGGAGCTCATACATTGAAGAGGCTTTAGATTGTTGAGCATACGTTTACAGTTTACAGTTTACAGTTTACAGTAAAGCTTCTATAAAACAGTCACCTGTTCTGGCTAAAATAATGCTTATAAGGGAGGGGACAAAAAAAAATTTATTTAGGGAATTTAAAACCTGGCAATGATAAAAAAAATAATAAATAAAAGGCTGAGTCATTGCTGAGCTGAGGAACAATCTAGAGCTGTTTGATAATTAGATCTTGACAGATATATTGGTTGGTTGACATTATCAGGCTGATGTATAAGGCTCAATACAGATGTATGGCTGTGAGTGTATATATGCTGATTTGTGCTGATATGTTGACTCTTTTAATGTTTAAGTTTGTTCAAGAGAGCAACATTCTGAAAACACTTTCATTAATTTGCATGATTAATCTATATCAACTATAGAAAAGGAAAAGGTTAAGGCTATATGTTATTTCAGCTTCAACTTCATCAGTAGGGCACTATAATTTCACAGAATCACGGACAGGATTTTTAGAATTGGCCAATAAAAATGAAATCTACTGTTAAACGCAGAATATCGCGGAAATTGACATAATGTGACCGAAATGCTGTCATCATGAGGAGAAGGAACGCTTGTCTGGAGAAATGTTTCCGGGGACCGCTCATTCATTGCACCAGCCGTGCATCTCCTCACAAACACTCACCCGCCCCCTCCTGAAATAAACAACACGTCGAAGCGGCCGCCAGAAACACCGGCTAAGTCTGCAAAAAAAACTACAAAACTCATCTCCTACTCCAAAATACAGAGCTGAACAGTTCCAGAATGACTTCTATGTGTCAGATGACATGCTTTTTTGCAAATTCTGCCAACATAATGTTGACTGGAAGTTACTATGTGAATTGGCACATTCACAAATAATAATAATAATAATAATGATAATAATAATACTAATAATAATAATAATAATAATAATAATAATAATAATAATAATAATAATACATTTTATTTAAAGGCGCCTTTCTCGGCACTCAAGGACACCGCACAGATATAAATATATACATACACGAATTCACATTAAAGGAAACAAAATCAGAGTCAAAAATGAAAACAATATAAACTAACAAGGGGTAAGAAAAAAATAGAAACAATAACAAAATAACAGTGCAATTGGAGTCAGACGGATTAAGCGGTTTTGAACAGATATGTTTTGAGTTGTGATTTGAAATGGGGGAAAGAATCTGTGTTTCTGAGTTGAGGTGGCAATGAGTTCCAGAGACGGGGAGCAGAGCGGCTGAAGGCTCGGCTCCCCATAGTGGTGAGACGGGCGGAGGGGACAGACAGGTGTATGGAGGAAGAGGATCTGAGGGAGCGGGAGGGAGTGGGAACATGGAGGAGGTCGGACAGATATGGGGGGGCGAGGTTGTGGATGGTCTTGAATGTCAACAGAAGGACTTTGAACTGAATGCGGAACTGAACAGGGAGCCAGTGGAGCTGTTGGAGGACAGGAGTGATGTGGTGGATGGAGGGGGTTCGGGTAATGATACGGGCAGCTGAATTCTGGACCAGTTGGAGTTTATGGAGGGATTTGTGAGGGAGGCCGAGAAGGAGAGAGTTGCAGTAGTCCAGACGGGAAGTGACAAGGCTGTGGACAAGGATGGCGGCAGTGTGGGGGGTGAGGGAGGGGCAAAGACGATTGATGTTACAAAGATGGAAGTAGGCAGTC
Organism: Notolabrus celidotus; assembly: GCF_009762535.1. Taxonomy (NCBI): domain Eukaryota; kingdom Metazoa; phylum Chordata; class Actinopteri; order Labriformes; family Labridae; genus Notolabrus; species Notolabrus celidotus. The sequence goes on along the minus strand of NC_048272.1, from coordinate 5,621,799 downwards.
CGGGTGATGTTATTGATGTGTGATTGAAAGGATAAATAACTACTGTATCCATCTGAATCGCACTGTTCTTCACACTGTGTATGTTTGTTTTTAAATATCCTGGTGCAATTTTTATCGTGCAATAACTTACCTTATCTATTTATCAGATAGAAGTGTACATAGTGTGTATATATCTGTGATAGTTCATATTTTATTTTATTTTTACTTTACTTTACTTTATTCTATTTTATTTTATTTTATTTTATTTTATTATATTTTACCCTTGTCATTGCTATTATTACTGTTATTATATTTTGTGTTGTACATGTTAGTACATTGTTGTATTCCCCTGTCTCGTGTTGTAAGCTGTTGTAACAAAAGAAATTTCCCCAACGGGGGACAAATAAAGTATATCTCATCTTATCTTATCTTATCTGGAAACATAAAAATACGTGTGATGACCACTTGTCGTCCAAAAGCCATGTGAATAACAGAGAAAAACAATACACACCAATAAGAACTTTGTACTTATAGCACTTATTGGTATATTGTTATGTTACCACATTATGTTTTGACTTGAAATACTGGTGAAATGATGTGTTGCATCAATAAATTTAAGGATTTTTGCATTTCATTATCGGACATTTATTGACTAACACAAAAACCACACACTATATGGTGGTAAAATAAGTGTAAAGGGTAAAAAACAAAATTAAAAAAAAATTAAAATGGAAAAAAAAACAGAATTTGGAAACAAATAAAATGGATTTCATGGAGCCCTTCATCAGTAATCAGGATTTCAGGAATATTAATCAGGAACCAGAACACTGACATGGGTCAGAACATAGAGATAGTTCTCTGTTGGTTTATCACGAGGAGGTATTCTTAAAAAAAACACCTATTCACTCTTTAACAACAACTTATTATTTACATAATGATGAGTCATATATGTAGTCATTGTTCCATGAATTCACAAGTTTTTAAATCTGCCCTCAAACTTCATCAGACGAGGATAGGAGTAGATTAAAGTTAGTTCTCTTTCTCTTTCTCTTGTATTTCCAGCAGTACTAAACTCTTCATTAAAAAAAAAAAATCCCACAAGGCTCTCAAAATGAGTTGTCACAGACAGAACTTGTGCAGCTGAAACAGTAAAGATATATAGAGGAGTGACAGAAATCATATATAAACTTAATGTGTGTGTACTAGTCTATTTAAGGGTGTGGTGAGCCGGATGTGATCTGCCAGCCACCAGCTGGACATTTTTAGAAAAGGAGTTGAGACTGGGGCAGAAGAGAGGGCAAAGCTGGCCCCTTGGAGCGGGACGAGAGTGTTCAGCCAAGAAAAGCGTGTCGGGGGTTTAAATTTTAAAAAGAGCATTATGTAATCCCAGCAAGGCTGTCTCTCCAGAAAGGGAGTGGGGCAGACAAGAGGCACCCTTAGAGGGGGACGAGGGGCAAGTCTGGGACAAAAAGAGAGATAGAGCGATGTTTTTAGATGCGGGGGAATGCTAAACACTGAAGATAACCATGTGATAATCATGTGCTAACTGAAGCAGACACACACAGATGCTGAACACCTGGCTATGGCTTGTGGCAAGTCTTCCTCTCTGTATGGAAAACTAGCTTGTGTCTGATTAGTAGCTGTTATAAATGACTACTTCCTGTTTGAGAGTCTGCATTATTGAACGCGCAGCTTGTCTACTGCGGCACTTATTTAACTTTGGTCTCCTCTGGTTTCTTGGCACTCAAGATGATGATAACTCTCATCCTCCTCTCCGACCCCCTTGGGCCTTTCCTGTCATTTGCATAGCTGTATTTTTTTTCCTAAGTGATAATTAGAAAACTAATTCAAACGACAAACAACTCTGTAACAAATGAGGATGACTGACTGGAGAGGGGGCTTGGAGCTTCATTTGTGATGATTAAAGTGAGTCTATGCTCTCTGGGTGAGGGAGCCAAAATAGACTGTGCCATTCAGATATTTGGTCTTTCTGGGACGGCAGTATGGTCCCTTCTCAAGGAAAAAAATCTTGCACAATACTAATAGTTTTAAGTTAATCCTCGGTCTATTGTGAGGTAATAAGAGGCAAATGAATCATATAATGAGTCTGTTCAATCTCTGAAAAAGGGTCGCTATGAAAGAACCTTATTCACTCGAGTATGGGTCTATTTTTCTCCTTTATGTTTTTTGTTTGTGAGAAAAAAACAGTAACAGTGTGTTTAAATGCAACTGTGTGTAAAAGAAGTGATATAACCACTTTCATTATTTGTCCCTTTATATAAATTTTAAGGAAATAGATGTGTACTGGGTGAATAACAGAACTTTTTGATTTCCTTTGTGTGTGCGTGTGTGTGCGTGTGTGTGTGTGTGTGTGTGTGTGTATGTTTATTTTTACCAGTACCCATATATGCTCAATCTGTTTATTTGCTGAAGGTATCTGGTGGTGTTGTCCTGCATGAATCTTGCAATTTACTCTGCTGATAGAACTGTTTGCTTTGTGGTTTCTCTGCCCTGAGGAGCAGCGGTGCTGCCGTGTTTGGAGAACGCTTAGTTTGTTGTGCTTTGGAGAGCTAGATTTAGCCTTCCTGCTTTGCTTGTCACCCTGCCAGCCACCACAGAAGCCCCCCAGGAAGGAATAAAAAATGTGATGCTGATAACTTGGAAGGAAAAGGATGAGTAGGGAGCATAAAACCTGAGATCCACCAAAGGTTGTTGGAGAGGACACATGGTTGGCCACTAGGGTTAAAACCAGATCAATGATGTGAAAATGAATAAATACAGAAATTAGAATGTTACCTGAAACATACAATGTCTTAAACTTCCTGCTGCTCAGGATATTTTAATCAGCACCAACAATGTAAACAAGTTGTTTCTCCAGAATTAAAAGAAGTACCAAATAGCAGGAGTGCTTTGTTTTTACACCACAATATCTTCATCAACTACATTTTTAGAATTTTAAACCCCTATGTTAAGCCTACATCAGAGTAGTCACACTGCAGCTTAACCTAAGTATAGCTGATTGCTTGCTTGTTCTACAATGATGTATTACCAGGCTTCTTACTGATTACCTGGCTGCTTTTAATACTTGATTCTGATTGGCCGGAAGTCTTTAACAACAGTAATCAGTTCTGAATAGCAAGAGCAACGCCAGGGTCAACCAGATCACACGTCATGTCAAATAAATATGTGGAAAGCATCGGTAGACAACTTGGGGGGAATTTTTTATATTACTCTAAGTTAATTTTGATAGCACAAAACGTTCAACGTGTGGTGAATGGTTGACCGGACACCAGCAAAAATAAAAGAAGATAGGAGGAGGAAATTCATGCAGAAAGGGACACAAAAACGCACAAGGAGCTGAGTGAAAGAGACGCCTACCAAATTGAAGAAAACAGTGTAATGGAAAGTTGCTGTCTATAGCCTTTATTCAGTTTTACATATACGCGGGATAGCAACATTTTCAACAACACCAGAGAGGAAGCAACCAGGAAAACCAAGAAACCAAGAAAAGAAAATGCCAACAGATACGTTATGGGCAAGGGGACTTATTCGGGCCCTGATGTATAGACTTTACTGTGAATGAAAATATTATGTTTTGTGTGATTTATAATAATAAGGACTATAATGTACATGAAAATGTTAAAAATGTAGTGCAACTGACCGTTGAATCTGAAGTACTATTTTCTAAGCAGCATAAATTCATTATTTTTAAATCAATTAAAATCATAGTTGGATCATTACTTAGAGTCAACTTGATTGTATCTCTAGTATTGTTCGTTTTTTAACCAGGTAATAAGCGGCATAATGTATAGTGAGCGGTGGTTAAGCCAAATTGAATCCGGACAGGATGAGATGAATAGCTGACTGTACAGAAAGACGGCTGACACATCTCCATCTCCTTGTATTGTACAAAAGTGAAGCCAGAATTTCTTGACATGGGCATTGACATTCTCTGCTTACAATGTAATTTTGAGGCCAGAGTGTGAGCAGTGGCATGTCCAGAGGGGTGGCCAAGGGTGTCAATGGCACCTCCAGAGGCCACCCCAAAATCCTAAACTATGGTTGTTTGCCTTGTCAGAGGTGGGGTTTCTGTTAAAATCTATAATTTGGATGAGTTAAAAGGCTGACAGTAGATTTCTTTATTAGTGCCCTCAAATGTGACTTTGAAAAAACATCTTTTGTAAGTCCTTAAAGAATTAAGCTCAGAAGAATTATGGCACTTTGTCATGTTTTTTTTTTTTTTTTAAGTCAAAAGGAATATAACACCTGTTTAATACTTAAATAAAAGTAAGTTGTGAAGACAGAAAGGGTGAATGTTACTTATTTGTCAATGCACTGGCCACCCCTGCCTATGTAAGAGCCTCAGTTGGGCCATCCCAGTCAAAAAGCTCTGGACACGCCCCTGAGTGTGAGCAGTAGAGATCGACTGGTGGAGCCACGGCGGTATGGAAATCCCACCCCTTTGCTACTCAAAACACAAAACAGCAAATGTATTTACTAGATTTTTTTTATAGTGATTTAATGGTATTTTTGGAACTAACTGTGATAACATGGAGGAGGCAGGCTTTATGACCTGTACTACAACCAGTCAGTAGGAGACAATCAACATGTTTGGCTTTACTTTTGGGGAGCTGGCAAGTCATCCCTCTCTTTTAACAGTGAATACATGATCTATGTATCCAGTGCTCTATCAGATAGTTTCAGAGTTAGATGTGAATGCACACTATGATAAAATACCACTTTATTATGCTGCCCCAAATATAAACCACTCTGTTATTCATGAGGCACTGAGGTTGGGTTGGAGTGGCAGGTTAATGTGTTGTTCTCACCTGCACAGTGAAGGGTGAAGAGGATAGCTGTGGTAAATGGACAACATTAAAGGCAGTCATTGTTGTCTTCACAGTGTGCTGCTAGCTGTGCCTTTGCTTCCTGTGATCTTTTTGATGAGACTGTGTTAAGTACCAACATCAAACTACAAACTCCTCTGTTAGCCACCGTGTCCTCTCATAGCCTCAACGAAGCTCTGCTGCTGTCGCGCCTTGTTTTCTTTTTTGATGCTGTGTCCTAGTTGTGTGAAGTTTTGTTATTTTGGCAGGGCAGCGGAGAAGGGCGGGGGCAAGGGGGTACATCTTGGGGCTGCTTGGTCAGGATTCAGGTCCTCCGTCCAACAGTGTGTCATGTGTGCTGAGAGCCACGCAGTGAAGGCCAGCTGGTTAGTGAGGACACGGTCATTAGTGGTCAGAGAAACCCTGTATTAGTGTCATTAAGAGCTTCTGGCAGTAAACTAGTGCAGCACTATTTATTCATGAGGTGTATTTATGGATCAACATATTAAATTATTCATCCCAATCTGGATGGATGATGTCTGTGAAAAGTAGCAGGATTATTTTTAATCATCTAATGCTTGTTTGTAGAATGTGTGGTAATACTTCGGATATGTGTGTGTATTTCTGACATTGTTTCACTTGATGGAAACAAACTGAAGCGATGGGTAGCTGTTTGCTCGTTACAGTTGGCCTCATTCTAGGCCCAATAAAGTCCCTTTTATGTTTCGCTCCAGCACTGGCAGCATCTTGTTATTTGTTTGTGTGTTTGTTGTTGGGTGAATAAGCATTGGGTTTACCAGCATATGAAGTGGGAAGCTTGAACTAGTGAATGGAAAATCCCCACAGCCTAACAAGCTCTGAGCTTAAGGAACCAGACACAGATCCGAAATCTAAACTCCTGGATTGGACACACGGATCAAGAGTCACTTTCAAAGATGAGTAATTCTGCTGTGAAATTGTGAAAGAGACAAAACTCAAGAGCTATGAAAGATGGCGCTGTCACAATACCAGAATTTTAAACTTGGATATAATGCTTACACAATCGTACCTCAAAGATGTGAGTTTCTATATCCCTGCCACAAAAAAAATCAATGACCAGGCAGCAAAAGTTGTATCATTTCTTGTTTTTAATTCACAACTTGCCATTTTTGTTTTAGGTCAAACAGCTGTGAAGCATCCAGAAATAACGTCACATTTCTCTATTTCTTCACTTTGTTTTCATTAGTGGTGCTCTCCTCACTCACTCTCTATGTAACTCGAACACTGCTGCTCTCTCCCTTTTACTTGTGGCAGCTTTTGGTCGAAAATATGAAGTTTTTTTTTAAAGCATTGATACTTTTCAATGCTATCAAACATAAAATGATGGTAATGGTATTATGTTAGGTCTAGGGCTGTTTGCTCAATTTTCTTTTAACGCAACTAATGTGATTGTGACCTGTAGCCATCCTGTGGAAAATCAGAAAGCAGTGCAGCTGTAACATTCAATAATGTTTGAGCTTTTCATGCTGCTATTAGTTGATCCATGTCTTTTAAATCAATTCACTGATGCACAAACATGCATTAATTGTCTGACAAAGTTTTTGAATAAAATTTCATTGGTACTAAACTGCATAAAGATTAATTCTGGTGGTCAGTTGCGAGGATGGATGAAGAGGTGTAAAGTTTGGCGAAATGCAATACCCTTGACTGTCTTCATATTACAAGAAACTCTGTCAACTGCTACTACTGCTGTAGGAAAGTCCTCCACCTCTTCCACTCAAAGCAGCTGGGGGATCTCACCCAAACTTGGTAAAAAGTCTCAAAAATCATCTACGAAAACAGTAAACCAATGTTGGGATTCGTGATAAATTCAGTAGGAAACAGGCTATTAATCTAACTGAACTAGATACATTTGGAGGAGTTTAACATTGGGTCAGAAAATGACTTAGGCAAGGTATGCTTTCAAATGACAACATGACACTGTTAAGGAAACTAAGTTCAGGTTTTGGCGAGAAACTTAAAGAATACAGTTTTTTTAAGGATATACTATAAAAAGTTTATTACATGTGGAATTACAATCTGTTTAACCTCCTTACATTCACTCTGATGTACTAAAATACATCATCAAAACTGCTGATGCCAAGCCTTTGTAATGCAAGTAGGGTTGCAAAGGGGTGGAACATTTCCAGTAAATTTCCATGTGAAGTTATGCTGGGGAATTTTGGAAATATTCCAAATTGGAAACTTTCCATGGGAATTTATGAGATTTAATGGGAATAAATGGGAATTAACTGGGAATTGAGGGTAATTTAATGGAAAGGTATCATATCCAAGCATAAATATTTGTTTTGTTATAAGCAGGCATCCATCCAAAATAATACAATTAAAACAGATTGATTTGTAAGTAGAACTTTATCAACTGTTAAATTTTTTATTGAACAATCAATTATTTCATTGAAAAACAAAAACATGAATGTTGAGTTAAATATTACTCATCCCCCCGACCCAACCCATTCAAAAATTAACAAAAATGCAATCCCAACAAAGTCCCATTCAAAATGTTAAATGAAAAGAGCCCCTCTCCCTCCAACAAAGTCCCATTCAACATGCAGATATAAAAACATCTTCTTTCATGAAATCTGGTTGTTTTAGTCACGATTATGCTAAAATATATTTTCCCCAACTATGTCTAAGTTCCCTATTAAGAGCTAACCTTCAATTTAGTAAATTCCCATGGAAAGTTTCCAACTTTGAAATTCCCGGAATTTTGCAACCCTAAATGCAAGTATTAAAATTAGAATATAAAAGAAAGCACAGCACTCCTGTGTTGATAAGAGTATTACAAATTATATTATTTATTTCATTTTTTTTAAATGAAGATTTTTTAAAACTCGAAGATATCCCTCAATGTTAAATTTGGAAAAAAATGATGTGATTAATTTGTGATTTATCATGAGTTAACTATGGACTATAATGCAGTTAAATGGGATTTAAAAAATGCATCGTTTAACAGCCCTAGTTAAGTCAGGCAACTTTCATACTTCATCAGAAAGTATGAAAGGTCTTTGCAAAGACTCAGAGGAATGTGTCTTAGATTATAAATCCTAAAACGGCACAAAATTAGAGAGTGTCCCCTCCCCTTTTATCACCGGCCCCTGACCCTTACTGCTTCCCCAGCTCTCCCCCCTGCCACAATTCAGATCAGGCTCGGCACGTGATGACGCTTACAGGACTGCAGATCAGCCTGCTTTGTAGGGGGCCACTGCAGATTTGTGTGATTCAAACAATGGCCGCAGTTCTCTTGTCAGGCCCCCCTTCCCTCCTTTTGCCACCACCTCTACCCTCACACCACTCTGACTGGGAAAGTGCATGTGATCTATGTACATCGGCTTAAAGACTTGTGCAAGGTGTCTGCAATCCAACATACTGCAATCAACTTTTGACATACACTAAGTGAAGAAAGTCTTTGTTTGGGTCTAATGCTTACTTTGTCGCCTACAGAAATGCGGCTTCTGTAAACTGTAGGTATTTTCCTGAAACCACGGGATTACACTGCAATTCTTATAAAAGTTTGAAGTTGTTTGTGTCTGTTTGCAAGTCCTCAGGCCAATTTGCTGAGTCATGTATAGAGCCATGGAAGAAGTGAAATCTGTCCTGGTATCTGCTGACGTCCACATGACGTCTAGAGAAGAGAAATTAAGCCTTGGAACAACTTCCCTGTAGGAAAAGAATAGTCAAATCTCCAGCCTCCGTTTTCTGCCTCTAGCACTGTCAGAAGGTATGGGTCAATGATGGAGACACCAGAATCTTTTTCCTTTCACTTGGATGCTGAACAGAATAGTTGAAGCTGTACCGGCCAGCCTGTGTTGATCTTAAAGAAACAGCAAATAGGAACTTCTGAAAGGAAAAAAATAAAGTTTGGACCTTCTAACCTGGCTCGCTCACTCTAGAGGAATGTTGAAATGTTGAATAAAAGACCCGGTTTAATTCAAATTAGCAATGCCTTTTCCACTGCGGCCCCGCCAACCGCTGCCAGCTCGCACAAGAATGAAGCCTTGTGGGGCTCCGTCCACTTCCTGTGGATGAGGTGTTCCACTCGATCTTCTCTGTCTACTCTCTCTCAGCCATTCTCTCTCTTTTTCTCTCAATCTGTTTCTCACTGTGAGTTTCTTTTCCACACATCGCCCTCCTCCTCTTGTGCTCTTAAACTGTAAATGGGTCAACAGATGTTGGAGGAAAAAATGTTGGGAGGAGATAAAGAAGGGGAGAGAGTGAAGAGAAAGAGGAGGAGGAGGAGGAGGAGGAAGGACAGACTTTGCACATGGGTTGAAAAAGATGGGCCGTGTAGAGGAGTGAAGAGTTTCAAATAAAGTTCATGCACTGAAGACAAAGGAAAGGGAAGAAGACTTAACGCATCCTGCTTGCATATTTGTCTTCTTCTTAGTTAAAAATAGACAGCAAGTACAAGTACAAGCGATCTTCCGACATTGTTCTTGAATTAAAAAAACATAACAGTCAGTGTTTTGAAGAGTGAAATGTTGGAAGGTGAAGGACAGCTTTTTTGTTTTTGTGCTGAGAGATAGATTTGAAAATTGATACCACTCAAACATTTCTGTCACATTCCAGGAAGTAGTAAGTGAACTATTTGCCTTAAAACACAACATACATGTCTTAATAAGTGATCTTTTAGAGCTAATAGTTAGCATACAAAGAACAGGGCTAGCTGTTTCCCTATGTTTCCAGTCTTTATGCTAAGCTAAGCTAACCACCTCTGGACTCAAGCTCCAGATTTAGTGCATGAGACTTGTCATCCCTGCAGTTTAAGTATACCTCCAGCTGAATCAACTAGACACAGCCTAGATACAACTTTATCTCCAGTTTTTGAATCAAAATATCACAGTGAAGCCCCGCACTATGAGGTGCCATCTGTCATTTTTGAATGAACCGGGGCTGCAGCTCCAGCCAGTGGCAGCGATTGTGCTTTAGCTCAGAAACAACAAATGACCCCCATTTCACATTCACAATGATTAAAATCTCAATAACTAGTTTAAAGCTAGGGTTGGTAGTCATGGAAAACTAGCATGAATTTGAACGTAGCATTTCCTCAAGACTCTGTCTAACCTCTCCCTCCCTTCCCCTTGGAGCTCCTCCAAAAAGACGCCCCTTCTCACATGCACGAGTGCCACTGATTCACTACCATATGATGGTGACTGAATCAAAACCGGTCCTCACATTGTTTGTGTTTTGCACTACGTCAACTCATGTCTCACTCAGCGGTAAGAAAACACCAAAACATTATCATAGTGAAAGTTAAAAACACAAACAAACATGGCTGCTGTTTGTACTCACAACTGTCATGCTAGCATTATCCAGTTGTACCAGTGACACGATATCAGGAGAAAAGCTATAATACATCTACATTTTCTGTAGGATTTACTAAATGTCATTAATTTTTTGGCTTGTCAGAGCCCCCGTGGTGAGAGCATTTTAGACTCTGATCCGGACTACAGTCCTGAGCAAAGCACCACATCGGGTCAGAGGGGACAGGCCCGAGGTCAAGCGAGAGGGGCAGTAAATAGAAGCAGGGGAAGCAGAGGCAGGGGACGGGGAGTGCATGCCGGGGAAATGTACACGCAGGAGGCGGGCAGAATGGCAGGATGGGATTTGATTGGTTTCATGATTTGGCTCCTGATGGCAGGGATTGGTTGGTGTTCTCCCAGGTTTTCTCTGGCTGTAGATAGAAGAATTTTTTTGCTCTTTTTTAAGAACACATTATGTATTGATTGCCATTGAGACATAAAGATCATTTTAACCAGTATAACAAAAAGTGTATCTAAATCTGACTACCAACCCCAGCTTTAACCGACTAGTAATTCTGGTTGAATTACTACTAGATGGTAATGATGTTTAATCACAGTCGACTAAAAGCACATATCCCTAGATATGAGCCGTTAGAGGTACAGCGCAGATTGCAGACAACTCACTGACTAATTGGACTGAAGAATTTGTGCTGAGTCATTAGTGTTAATGTGGATTTAAGTTCAGTAATAGGGTCATTGAGGAGAAGAGCCCTTGCTTCTAAGTATAGCTCTATAGATTTAGTGTCTTGGAGGGAGTAGTTTTGGCCAAACTCTGATTCCTCCAAGATAAACATGTGTTCTTTCCCAGGGATCCCAGAGTCCTTTCTTAGAACTTACTACAATACCATCTGCGTCCCACTCCACTGGTGTGTTGTGCCTCTGGGATGGATGTGTGTACACTGCAGATGTAGTGAAGGTAGTGATTTGGCTCTGCCCAGCTCGGATAATGGTGTGTTTGTAATCCCTGCTAGTTTTCTCTAGTGGCCATCTTTTGCTGCCACAATGGTTCTTTGAATTTGTGCTTTGTGGTTTCTGCCTGCTCAGCTGGCAAGAGGAAAGGATGAATGTAAATTCATGATAGACTGGAAAAGAAAGGAAGGGAAGAAATTAATTTTGGATGTAGTTTTTGTCTGATAGCACGGAACCTGTTTTTGAGATACTCTGGAAGAGACAGTTTATAAAGGCAAGCAGCTTAATAACATTCAGATTAACTAATCTGTTAAATTTTTAATGAGCTTATTACTGTAGCCCCAAAAAGTTGGCCTAATGTCATGTGATAGCTGTAGACTGGGCTGTAGCTCCTGCCATACTTTCTATGCTCTACTACCCAGATGTAAACAAGCACAGATGACAGTAGCGTGGCACGGTTTGACAGTATACTTATCGAGAAAACAGAGACAAAGTCTGGTTAAACTGGCATATTAGATATGTCGGTGACTGCGGGAACACTGTAGCTGTTGGCTAGGAGGCTCAAACTCCGCCTCTTTACGCCACAATCGCTCGACCGATTGGCCTCAAACAGCTCTTCAGAAACAGATGGGTGACGTCACGGATCCTATTTTATACAGTCTATGGCCCAGACTCAGTGACCCTGTTTACCCGTTTTGAATACACTGTGCTCAATTTTGACTGTTCTTGAGTATTTCCTTACCTTCAGATGAGTTGGTCGGTCTGAATTTATATTCCTGTTAAAACGACGGGGAAATTAGTTGCTTTGGAACATCTCCTGATTGCGTGTAAAGATTTTCGATTAGTGAAAACACAGGAAGTGTTCTTTTTCTGTCAGAGTGAAATGCTGCTCTGATTACAGCTCAGTGCACCTCTGCTGAGTCAGACACATCCTGACGTAGGCTATTTCATTATGGATGAGGTTACTATGTGAGGGTCAAAACAATTGCCAGTGTGCTCTACAAACGTATAGATTCAGCATATACTGTATTTATCTGTACTGAACAATACCACATGCTAAGTGTAGGTTTTGAAGGTATGCTTTGGAGAAAATGCCATTTCATTGCAGTAGAAAGGTTAGAGGATACCATTATGCTTGTTTTGAGGATAAGGATGAACTGAAACACTCAGGCTGTTAGAATATATCTAACAAGACAATTCTGTTCAAATAGAAGAAGCTATCTCATACATTTTGTTCCAGCTCTTTGCTTTTCTCTCATGTATTTCCCCTAGGAGGGTTCACCTGACAGATTATGACCACAGATCTGAACCTGTGCTCAGAACAGGACGGATTGAGATCGTTTTGTTCCTCTGTTCATCAGAACTGGTTTTAAAATCTTAAGCACTGCTGATTGCTTTAAAAGTAACATTTCCACATTTTTTAACAATGTTTAAGACCACTGGTTGATTGATTCCTCATAAAGGTGAACCTGAGTGATCTCAGTCTGTCCTAGTCTTGCTAGTTTTGATTGTATTCACAACCCACACTCTGCAGCTTGCGTCTGTCTTGTATCGGTGCGTGTAAAGGCTTGTGATGAGACCTATCTCAGCGGTGATGTGTGCTCACTGGGGGGAGATGGTAGAGAAAGATTTTTTGTCGCTTCAGTCTGACAAATATGTTGTCAGCCACACAGAGAGCCTGCTGCTTGTCACAAAGTCTGTCATCTACTGTCAGAGTGAAAGGGCAGCCATTTATAAAGACTGATATTAAAGCATTTGTGCTTTACTGAACAGATTACAGTCAAGACAAAATGGATGAAAGAGACAAAAGGAGGTAGCACATGACAAGGATCCCAGGGTGAGATCAATCATAGGGAATCAAAGCTTCATGGTACTGTACTGTGCCTGCCTTCAGAGCTCCAAACAAACCTGTGTATACGTGTGTGTGTGAAGAGGCACAGCTGGAGCGGTGGTTTAGTGCAGTTTTGGTGTTCATTTTTGCTGACGTTGAGCTTGGTTTCTGCTTGCTTAGAGCGACTCTTACTGAAAACTCATGCAGAAAGACAAATTCTAATTAATTTAGATTAAAACAAAAAGTTGCACACAGACACTTCCAAAATTCAGTCAGTGTGCATATTGAGCAAGTTTTATCCGGACAACATTCAAATGACTTTATCAATGCAACAGGGAGTGATAACATTATACAGCTCTGTTGGCTTTTTGCAGAAATACAATTTAATTATCTGTAGTGTATAATGTAATTAATGTAATACATGCATATGCAACTTGATGCATGCTATCATGCATGACAGGGTCAAACAGAGTGCTCAAAATTAATGAAGAAAACAGGAATAAAAAGAAAACTGGCTAAAACCAAGCGTCAACCTCCGGTCTAAAAATATGAGTCAAATGTGGAAGTGCTAAAAACTGCTGTTCATCAGGAATCTGCTTGAGGCTGGCTCTGGAAGTACTGGAAGTCACATACACATGAATGGGAAAAAGCTGATCTTTACAGCAGAAATAAACATGTTTACAGCCTGGTCCAAAAACGAGTGTAGTCTGGATAGCTCATTTCTTGATTGGCTCACACTGTAAGGGGGGTGATTTTTTTCTAAAGCCTCTCATTGGAAGATATTGAGATTACGAGTCTTCCAATCAGAGGCACAGCTGACTTGATTGAAAGGCCGGAACACTGTAGCTGTTGGCTAGGAGGCAAAGCCCGCCTCTTTACGTCACAATCGCTCGACAGCAGCAATATGGCTGATGCCGACAATTGGCCTCAAAACAGCACTTCAGAAACAGATGGGTGACGTCACGGATCCTACTTCCATATTTTATACTGTCTATGGCTAAAACACAAACATCACACAGTTTGTGCAATTCTACTGTGAAAAGCAGCAGGAATATGCGTTTAAAAAATAGTCTAATTTTAAATTCCACATCCCTATTTATTCTGTCCTGACCTTTTCACTCAACCATGTCTGTGTTTGTTTTCCTCAGGTCCACACAGCACAATCTCTCGCTGTCCTCCCAATGAGTACCAGTGTGGAGGAACTGAACTCTGCATCCACATGAGCAAACTGTGCAACGGGGCTCCAGACTGCACAGACGGCTGGGACGAGGGCCCACACTGCAGAGGTATCACTGTCAGACGGTTCACCACCACACAAAGAAACATGCATTTTTTTATAACATGCAAAGTGGGTGTTACAGAATGTTCAGGGTTATGATGAAAGCACTGGAGAACGGGTGTCTGGCTGTATTTCTGTTGTTTGTCGCTTTCTTGTAGCGCAGTTCTCACCTCTGAAATCTTCACACTATGAAGTCTCAGTGAAGTCACGCTAACAGATTGGTTCACCATATCTAAAGGGAAAATATTGGATTGTGCTATGTTGTGTGTTAAAAAATGCGTTTTCCCTTTAGTTAAGGCTCAAAAAATCTATATACTCTGTGGAGACACAACCAAATGATACCTCTTTTGTAACTGACATACTGTGTCCCAATAGGTCATTAAGTAGTTCCCTTAAGGCATTAAAAAGGGAAGTGGTCATTGTGAAACCAGAAACTAGGAAGCATTTTATGTCAAGGCTAAGGAATGTAATGTCCATTTCAAGAATATGCTGATCTAGTTGGACACAAGAGAGAAAATAGAACTGGATTGTGCAAAAGTGCTACTGTATGTGTCTGCATTGTGGTTAATTATGACAGGAAAGAGAGAATGTCTCATGGAACTCAAACCTCTGAATGAAGTCATGTCTGTCTAAAGGTAAGCACAGAAACACAGATGATGAGCTCGGATCTGTCCATCATGCTGCTCTGTTTGTTAATCGTTTGAAATCTTAAAGGTGACATATCACGCTTTTTTCATCAATATATATTGGTCTAAGAGGTCCCCAAAACATGTCTTTAAAGTTTATGCTCAAAAAAACACTTTGAAATCAGATTTTGGCATGCCTGAAAATCCCTCTTCATCAGTCCTCATCAGAACACTCTGTTTTACCTCTGACCACGCCCCCTCCGGAAGTGGATGCACCTCGGCTCTCCAGCACGTTGATCTAATGTTTACATGTTGGCTGAATATACACGGCTGCTCAGAGATTGCGTTACTTCAACCCTCTGAATCTGATCCAGAATCTGATCCTGACGGAGAGGCGCCTGCAGCAGGACCTTTCTGAAGGATTGGTCACAGATTTAGTGTTTCTTGTTGTTTTATTTATCAGTATGTAGACGTGTGTCTTGGTACACAGCTACGAACATGTAGCTATGTGGCTATGCTAACTAGCTCTAGCACTTATCCATGATAAATAAAAATCATCCACTAGATCTTCAAATCTGCAGACGTGGGGAGTAAAACCGACCTCTGCCAGAAAGGCTGCAGGACCTTTTATGAAGGATTGGTCACAGATTTAGTGTTTCTTGTTGTTTTATTTGTCAATATGTCGACGTGTGTCTTGGTACATAGCTACAGCTACAGCTATGAACATGTAGCTATGTGGCTATGCTAATTAGCGCTAGCACTTATCCATGACAAATAAAAATCATCCACTAGATCTTCAAATCTGCAGACGTGGTAAAACCGACCTCTGCCAGAAAGGCAGCAGGACCTTTTCTGAAGAATTGGTCACAGATTCTGTGTTTCTTGTTGTTTTATTTGTCAGTATGTCGACGTGTGTCTTGGTACACAGCTACAGCTACGACATGTAGCTATGCTTACTAGCGCTAGCACTTATCCATGATAAATAAAAATTATCCACTAGATCTTCAAATCTGCAGACGTGGGGAGTAAAACCGACCTTTGTGTTTATTAAGACAGCCTACAACTAGCATGCCTCCCTCCTAAGCTCCTTGTTAGGACACATTTGTGCAGGTAATGAAAAACGGGGGAGGGATTCAGTATTATTTTATACAGTCTATGGGCTGAACAAGCTCTGAGCTCTGACTCCGTGACAGACCGGATATTGTTGTTACGTAACAAAAACACGGAAGTCTGAAACGGCTCGTTTCACACACATTTACAGAAAGGTGGAGAAATCAGAACAGGGGCAGAATGGATTTTTTTCATTCTCGGGGGGTTTGTAGACATGCCAGGGACACATATTTCAGGTAAAGAACCATTAAAAAGTCAATTTTGCATGATATGTCACCTTTAACACAGGTCAGATCAATTTTAAACCAGCTAGCGACCGTCATTGCTTCTGCACGTCTAGTATGTACCCTGAAGTACTGTCCATCACTGTTGAATAACTTCAAATGGTATAAATGATAGATTTGATAAAGCCCATCCATCAGAACTGGCTGAACCAAAACAGAAGATTTGATTGTTTAGATTTTGATTCGCCCAGTTTGTGAAAGCATCTTTTCAATATCTGATTATTTTTCCATATTACACCCTGAAATAAAAAGTGTGTTTTGTCTGAAATATTTATTGAAGTAACATGGAGAGAGGCATAGGACGAGCATCAAATTTTCATAGGTTTTGGGACTAGCTGGAGGTGGAAGTGGACTTTTATGTGGAAGTGTGTGTGAGAGCGAGAGACAAAAATCAGTCCACGCTGTTGCTTCCTGGGTTTGAACTTGGTTTTAGGGTCGGATTAAAAAAGGATAAGGTTAACAGTTTTTTTAGATTTATATCCATGTCTGTAACATTTCTTACAAGCTGTTTTCCCAAAGGGCGATGTGTCCCAGTCAGGGGTCGTTTCATGTAGCTTAGTTTTCTCCTAAAATAGAATGTTTTGTGGTAAATGTCACCGAAGGTTGTTTACATTGTTGCCCATGTTGGTTTTGTAAACACATCTCAGTTGTTGGGTGCTCAGACTTGTTTTGGAAAATTCCGGGCATGTCTGTAATTTGACCTGTGGTTGTCCCAGCAAGCCTCCTGAGAGCAGCAGTAAAATGTGTGTGCTTTATATAATATTCTTCATATTGTATAGGGGTTGGCATCAGGGGAGTGTTTTTTTTCCTGGTGTTTTTTTCCTCCTGTAGAGCAGATAAGGCCTCTTAAAATCTTTGATAACAGCTCAAAACGCACTAAATAAAGAAAATCTGCTGAATTTCATGCTTCAGTTTGTTCTTGCTCAGCAGTTTGAAGCTGTAAATGCTGAAGTTTAACTTTGTTATTGATTTAAGAAAATGTATCATGTCAGTTCTGCAGAAATACAGTAGGCACAGTACAGTAAAGTGAAGTACAGTACTAAACTGTGGGTGTTTGTTTCCTTCATCCTTAAAGTGTGGAGAGATTGTTGGTCCCGCTCCTCTCTTTCCGGAGGTGTTGCGTTTGTGTGAATATTCCTCCTGGGTTTCTGGGCAAAGTGAATCACTTGTGACTGATAGATCTCAGCCCGGGTTGACACGACTGTGTTTGTTTGACTATGACTCACTGTATCTCTCAGGATCTGCACCGCACTGTTGAAAACTCTGCATTCAATTATGTGCCGGTCAGCTGACTGGAAGGTGTGATTGTAGCGTTATGTGTCTGTGCCCAGGCGTTATTTGAAGTGCGTGTAGTCTGAGAAGTGTGAGGGTTAGAGCGGAGGTATTGATGGTGAGGGCAGGGCAGTGGTATTTCTATTGTGTCTCTGGCCTTTCATTTGGAGTCTTTGTTTTACTGTAAGGGAAAAATCCTCCTCCTCCTGAAAGAACATCTTATTTATTGATCCAAAACAGAAAAGTGGAAAATCCACCTTGTTGTACTTTTCTTGACTTTTTATATTTTTCTCAATTTTCACTCCACCATTTTTCTGAAATATATTTTTTTACTTTTGCTGCAATACATTTCCTCTTCAAATCCTTCAGCTGGTAACAGGCTCTCTTTACTGACCGGTTGACTTCTGAAGGTAATGATAGTATAACATGTGTTTCTTAGGGAGGCTGTCTGAATCAGTGTTTTTGTCAATGGTATACCTCAGCTCCACAGTGGACGACTTCTCTCATTATACTTATTGTTTCATATTAAAACACAATATGTACACATCAACAAGGTTACAAACTTGATTTTCATGAAAGGGGACTTTTAAGTTACTACTTGTTTTTGTGTTGCATTGAATAAAGTAATGAAATCTTATGCAACTTGAAGCTGAATCCAAACTCTTTGTTAACACTTGTCTTATCTCAGTATAGTAAGAACTATTTTTCACCATTACCCTTTTAGAAAGGAGTCAAATTCACAAGATCAGACTTTGTATTCAAAATTACTACTCAAAGATACTCAAATTTCTGACTCAAATTTTTTAACCCTAGAACACTATCGCTAAAACTAGTAATACCATCACTAAAGCCGGGTGTTTTTTACCTGATATATTATTCCCAATAAAACGTACTTGTCATCAAAATATATCAAAATATGACAATACATGACAAATTAGAGTAGTGTTCTTTCATTTTAAACTACCATGTCTAAAAAAAATGAAAAAAATGTGTCATGGGTGGACCCTATAAAAATGCTCCAAAATTACTGAAAAATTTGCAATTCGAGAAAAAAAAAAAATCCTAAAAAAAATGATGAAACTGGATACTTGGAGTTCGGTCCACCCATTCCTGGGACATTTGAGACTTCCCTGGTAAAGGCACAGTCTCCATGACACAAAAACAGCTACCCTCTATCACTATTGCCGGGTGAAAATCGCCCAAACACGTGCCTGTAGGGTTTTGGAATAGGGAAACACCCACGCCTTCAAAGACGTCAAAGACAATGCTGAAGCTACCCAGGGACCCATGACACTCAGACAAACGCAACATAATGAAAATCATGTAAATGTTTTTGCCCGGGTGAAAATCACCCGGCGATAGTGTTCTATGGTTAAAATGACTCAAAAACTCTCAAAATCTTGTCTACTTTATTTTATAAACATCATTTACCTGCACTTTTTCTTATAATACTTGATCACAATTATGATCAGAAAGATACCTTTAATTTCTAAGTACAGAAAAGATCTGATACTTTAGACTTCCACTTATATAATATCAGAATATCTAATTTTACCGCAAACCACAATCGTTTTCTGGTATATCTGTACTTTTACTTAAGTAAGGTTTTTAGGTACTTTTCACCAGCAAGTTGAAGCTTACAAGAATGCTTTCTTAGTCTCTTAATGGGTTTTACAGAGGTAGCTGAAGTGATAGATATTACAAATGCTAATACAGGCAGGATGAGCTGGAAAATTTTAGGGACTCCTGTTCTGAGAAATCATTAACTGACCAGGGCTTGATTCTTCCATCACCATATTGCATATAAACATATCACCTGTTGTTAAGTAAGTAAGATATCCTTTATTCGTCTCACAACAGGGACATTTAAGTGTTACAGCAGCAAAGTAGACAGTGCAAAACAGTATAAAGCAAACAAGAGCCTATAAAATAGCAATTATTAACAAAGTTATTAGCAATTAGAATTAAAGAAGTAAAAATAAGCATATCTTACAACATATCATGCAAAATCGACTTCTTAATGGTTCTCTACCTGAAATATGTGTCCCTGGCATGTCTACAAACCCCCCGAAAATGAAAAAAATCCATTCTGCCCCTGTTTTGATTTCTCCACCTTTCAGTTTTCAGTGTTTTTCATACGTCATAACACCATCCGGTCTGTAACGGAAGTCAGAGCTCGGAGCTTGTTCAGCCCATAGACCAGGGGTGTCAAACATGCGGCCCGCGGGCCAAAACCGGCCCGCCAAAGGTTCAAATCCGGCCCGCGGAACGACTTTGCAAAGTGAAGAAATTACAGAGAACACATTCACTGGAATTTTTCAATGAAAGTAACTACCATTTCAGATTTTTCCTCTGGGGGGTAACCTAGAATCATAGGAGTAAACCAAAACCTGAACAATGTTTTTTTTCTTAAAGTGAGAAAATAGATTACTTGCTATTTGCAAAATTCAGTTGAGATCAGGCGGCAACCTCTGGTCTATAAAATATGAGTCCAATGCGGAAGTGCTAAAAACTGCAGTTCATTGAGGATCCGCTTGAGGCTGGCTCAAGACGATCTTTACAGTAGAAATAAACATGTTTACAGCCTGGTACAAAAGACCAGTTTAGTCTGGATAGCTCATTTCTCTATCGGCACACACTGTACGGGGTTGAATTTTTTTCTAATGCGGAAATTTGGAAGATTTTGAGATTATGAGTCTTCCAATGAGAGGCACAGCTGACTTGACTGACAGGCGGGAACACTGTAGTTGTTGGCTAGTCAGCCAGCCTCTTTACATCACAATAGCTCGACAGCAGTCGAGCAGCATATTGTATACAGTGTATGGTGCTGACTGAGTGAACCAGAAGCTGAAAAGCGGGTTTTTTTCCCAAGACTTTTTTTCTCAAAGTGATAAAATAAATGACTTGCTGTTTGCATAATCCGATTGAGATTCATAAAGATTTTTTTGGGCACTATAAGATGATCCACTAACTACTAACACTAGCACTACACCGCTGCATACAACACTGTCCAGCAAGCAAACTGTTCATGCTGGAACTGAGGAGTCCAAAATAGTCAACTTTACCTTCTTCTTTATTATAATCTATCTGTTCTTTTGCAGTAAACATTAAACTCTGTGTCAGGTGAATGGATAACTTGTGTGTTTGGTGTGTTCGCAGCAGGTTTCAGTGCTTAAAGAGCAAAAGCCCAATGAGACTCATCATGGCAAAAAAGACCATACAAACATATTATGTTATGATTTTGCTGGTCCGGCCCACTTCAGATCAATTTGGGCTGTGTGTGGCCCCTGAACTGAAATGAGTTTGACACCCCTGCCATAGACTGTATAAAATACAACTCAACTCCTCCTCCGTTTTTCATTCCCTGCACACGTGTGTGCTAACAAGGAGCTTAGGAGGGAGGCATGCTAGTTGTAGGCTGTCTTAATAGACACAAAGGTCGGTTTTACTCCCCACGTCTGCAGATTTGAAGATCTAGTGGATGATTTTTATTTTTCATGGAAAATTGCTAGCGCTAGTTAGCATAGCCACATAGCTACATGTTCGTAGCTGTGTACCAAGACACTCGTCGACATACTGACAAATAAAACAACAAGAAACACAAAATCTGTGACCAATCGTTCAGAAAGGTCCTGCTGCAGGCGCCTCTCCATCAGGATCAGATTCTGGATCAAATTCAGAAGGTTGAAGTAACGCGGGTCTGTGAGCAGCTGTGTATATTCATTCAACATGTAAACATTGGATCAACGTGCTGGAGAGCCGAGGCCACATCCACTTCCTGAGGGGGCGTGGTCAGAGAGCTCATTCTCATTTAAAGGCACAGACACAGAAAACAGCCTGTTCTGAGCAGGGCTGAAAAAGAGGGGTTTACTGGCAGACCAAAATCTGATTTCAAAGTGTTTTTTTTTTTTAGCAATAACCTTTAAAGACATGTTTTGGGGACCTCTTAGACCAATATATTTTGATAAAAAAGAGCATAATATGTCACCTTTAAATGTAGATATGTAGGTTCAGTTTTCTCTCTCTCAGAGTCAATAATAACGCCACGGTGCAGATTCAAGGATGCTTATGTGTGTTTCTGATAGAGATAGAGATAGATCAGTGATTTGTTGATATTACAACCTCTGTATTTCAGACACATTTAATGTAGTTTGGTAGATTTGCACAGAAGCAGCTCTGTATCCTGCAAAGACTTGCTGGTGCTTTAAGAGTGTTTTTATAATGATGCAGTGGTTGTCTAAAATCATATTTAGAATTAGTGAACATAGATTCATGATGCAGCACAGCTTTTTATTATATTAAGTCATGGGGGAACCTCTTAATGTGCTGTAGTGGTTACGACTTAAACTAATATTTCAGGAAAGATGTAAGTGCAGATGAATATCAAGACATTTGCATGTGTGAAAATAAAATGATTGAGTCTTCCAAAGCTACCCTTTAAAGGTTCTTGTTTTTCTGTATCTGTATGTTTTCTTTTATGTACCGAGCTGTTGCTCACTTATGATCCACTTGTTGACGTTGATGGGCTCCATTGCTGAAATCGCTGCTCTCATCTGTGTCAGAGTCTAGCTGAATGTTTCTTTGTTGTTTTCAGGGACACAGAGAGAAACTTTAATGTGAGAGGCTTTCAGCTTCTGAACTGCTGATAGAAATTCCAACCACATTCAACAACATTCAGTGTAGATCATATCATATGCCAGTTCTAATGCTGATAAATGAAGAGCTGATGGGTCCCTGAGATGACTGCTCATTATTTGTGTGCCTCGTTGGCAGGAGGAGGCCATAGAGAGTGTGGGTCAACAATTTAGCCGCATACATCAAATATTGAAGCACTTCATCACCGTGCTGAATATCTTCGAAATGTGTCTACTTCTACAGCTTAAACAACACCTGCTCCTATCTGCACACCTCTCTGTGTCTCCTGCCAGAAATCACAATGTGTTCTTCAAAAACTCACTCCTGTCTTCTGCCCTTCACTCCTCATTTTCTTTGTCTCTTTACAGAGTTTATTACCAACTGCACTCTTTCTGGGTGTCAGGAAAACTGTGCGGTTACTCCAGCTGGGTCTGCTTGTTACTGTAAGAGTGGCTTTGAGATCAGCGCTGATGGAAAGACATGCAAAGGTGAGTTCCTCTAAGCTATGGCCACCCTCGAGCCCTCCTTGAAATCTGTGGTGAAGCATGTGCTCAAACAGTTTTGCCAATTAACCTCGAAAAATGGCCCATCTTTGCATTTTGTTTTTGCATGAAGCGGGAAATATCTTGCAGGTGGAGGATGAGAAGATGACTTCATGGATTTTTTCATGGATTTAAAATTTAGTTAGCTTTGATGCATCAAAAACAAACTTAATGCTGTTATGCTATGTGATGACTTTGTCCCCATTAGTGCTGCAGTTCTTTTTCAGCTCAGAGTTGCACTGGTGTTTACTCAGGTTTTGGAGGAACTAAATCAAGTAGAGAGCACACAGGCAGTAGTTCAGGGGGTTTGGGAGTTTGGAGCATTTCCCAAATTTAAAAACCTTGAAAGCTTAACAGGAATTGAGGTCACGGAAGGGGGCTAATGGGAAACATTAAAACTATTGATCAGGGTTCCCACGCGTCCTGGAAAACCTGGAAAACCTTCGAAAACAGTTGACCAGTTTTCCAGTACTGGAAAACACCTGGAAAATGGGAGAAAAAGTAAAATGTCCTGGAAAATCACATATAGTCCTGAAAAATGATTCCAACATGGCTGCGTTTGACCTGACCCGATTAACAAAACACATCCCCATTCATTGAAAGTTGAGTGCACGCTGTGCTGGAAAAGACAGCGACACTGCACAACTTTTTTCACATCTTTTCTCCTTCTCTTCATAATCATGCATTCACAGAAAACGGGGGTATATTGTCTAGTTTTATGGTACATTTGGCTCAATTACCGTACTCTAGCTCAGTTGTTCTCAAAGTGGGGTCCTGGGACCCCTGGGGGTCTGCGAACCATAGCGTGGGGGTCTGTGAAATAATTTGAATACATTTCTAATAAATTATAAAATTGTGCTGTGTCATTACAAAACAGCATATACACCATTGTTATGATACCATTTGGTGGCTCGAAGGGATATGTGAGTCTTGTTACTGTTAATTTTCTGAAAGCGTTTAAGATCAATTACTTGACCCTCTGTTTTAAAGTATACAAGTTGTATTTACTTGATTCAAATTGAAGTGTTATCTGTTTATCACTATGGTACAGGTCTGAAGTATTTACATTGATACGTTTTACAATACAAATAGTTCCAAGGGCATCTAAGAGTGCAAATGGTAGTAAGCATGTGCTTTAGTGATGGGAAGTTGGGCTCTTTTCAGAGAGCCGGCTCTTTCGACTCTCAAACGGCTCTTATTGTAGGATCTTTTGTAGCCGTATATTTTACCTTAATTTTGCAAAAAATAATAGTTTGTGTTGAAAACCCTTTACGTACAGTGTTTTATGAGAAGCCTTATAATGCCCAATTGTGTGCATTTCTTCTGTTACAAAATCATTCTCACCTTGATCCTAGGGTTATGATTAGGGTTAGGGTTAGGATTAGGATTAGGGTTGGGATTAGGGTTAGGGTTAGGATTAGGGTTAGGGTTAGGGTTAGGGTTGGGATTAGGATTAGGGTTAGGGTTAGGATTAGGGTTAGGGTTAGGGTTAGGGTTAGGGTTAGGATTAGGGTTAGGGTTAGGGTTAGGATTAGGGTTAGGGTTAGGGTTAGGGTTAGGGTTAGGGTTAGGATTAGGATTAGGGTTAGGGTTAGGATTAGGGTTAGGGTTAGGGTTAGGGTTAGGATTAGGGTTAGGGTTAGGGTTGTGGTTAGGGTTAGGATTAGGGTTAGGATTAGGGTTAGGGTTAGGATTAGGGTTAGGGTTAGGATTAGGGTTATGATTAGGGTTAGGGTTAGGGTTAGGATTAGGGTTAGGGTAAGGGTTAGGGTTAGGGTTAGGAATAGGATTAGGGTTGGGATTAGGGTTAGGATTAGGGTTGGGATTAGGGTTAGGGTTGGGGTTAGGGTTAGGGTTAGGGTTAGGGTTGGGATTAGGATTAGGGTTAGGGTTAGGGTTGGGATTAGGATTAGGGTTAGGATTAGGATTAGGGTTAGGATTAGGGTTAGGGTTAGGATTAGGGTTAGGGTTAGGGTTAGGGTTAGGATTAGGGTTAGGGTTAGGGTTGTGGTTAGGGTTAGGATTAGGGTTAGGATTAGGGTTAGGGTTAGGGTTAGGGTTAGGGTTAGGGTTAGGGTTAGGGTTAGGGTTAGGGTAAGGGTTAGGGTTAGGGTTAGGAATAGGATTAGGGTTGGGATTAGGGTTAGGGTTAGGGTTAGGATTAGGGTTAGGGTTAGGGTTAGGATTAGGGTTAGGATTAGGGTTAGGATTAGGGTTAGGGTTGGGATTAGGGTTAGGGTTAGGGTTAGGATTAGGATTAGGGTTAGGATTAGGGTTAGGGTTAGGGTTAGGGTTAGGGTTAGGATTAGGGTTAGGATTAGGATTAGGATTAGGGTTAGGGTTAGGATTAGGGTTAGGCTTAGGGTTGTGGTTAGGATTAGGGTTAGGGTTAGGGTTAGGATTAGGGTTAGGGTTACGGTTAGGATTAGGGTTAGGATTAGGGTTAGGGTTAGGATTAGGGTTAGGGTTAGGGTTGTGGTTAGGGTTAGGATTAGGGTTAGGGTTGTGGTTAGGGTTAGGGTTAGGATTAGCGTTAGGATTAGGGTTAGGGTTAGGATTAGGGTTAGGGTTAGGATTAGGGTTAGGATTAGGATTAGGGTTAGGGTTAGGATTAGGGTTATGATTAGGGTTAGGGTTAGGGTTAGGATTAGGGTTAGGGTAAGGGTTAGGGTTAGGGTTAGGAATAGGATTAGGGTTGGGATTAGGGTTAGGGTTAGGGTTAGGGTTAGGATTAGGGTTAGGGTTAGGGTTAGGGTTAGGATTAGGGTTAGGGTTAGGATTAGGGTTAGGATTAGGGTTAGGGTTGGGATTAGGGTTAGGGTTAGGGTTAGGGTTAGGATTAGGGTTGGGATTAGGGTTAGGGTTAGGGTTAGGATTAGGGTTAGGATTAGGGTTAGGGTTAGGGTTAGGGTTAGGATTAGGGTTAGGGTTAGGATTAGGGTTAGGGTTGGGATTAGGGTTAGGATTAGGGTTAGGGTTAGGGTTAGGGTTAGGATTAGGGTTAGGGTTAGGGTTAGGATTAGGATTAGGTTTGGGATTAGGCTTAGGGTTAGGGTTAGGGTTAGGGTTAGGATTAGGGTTAGGGTTAGGGTTAGGATTAGGATTAGGTTTAGGTTTAGAACCAGATCTAAACTTAAGCATACAGAACTAGAACCAAACTCATGCAAACAGAACCAGAATCAAACTCAACCAGAACCAAACCAGAACCCTAATAGAACTGAACCAGAACCGACCCAAAACCGAACCAGACCCGAACAAGAACCGAACCAGAACCGAACCAGAACCGTACCAGAAACGTACCAGAACTGAACCAGAACCGAACCAGAAACGTACCAGAACTGAACCAGAACTGAACAATACCATACCAGAACCGAACCAGAGTTGAACCAGAACCGAACCAGACCCGAACCAGAACCGAACCAGAACTGAACCAGAACCGAACCGGAACCGAACCAGAACCGAATCAGAACCGAACCAGAACCATACCAGAACCGAACCAGACTTGAACCAGAACCGAACCAGACCCGAACCAGAACTGAACCGAACCGGAACCGAATCGGAACCGAACCGAACCAGAACTGAAGCAGAACCGAACCAGACCCGAACCAGACTCAAACCAGACCCGAACCAGAACCGAACCGGAACCGAACCGAACCAG
The DNA here is from genome assembly GCF_009762535.1 of Notolabrus celidotus. Taxonomy (NCBI): domain Eukaryota; kingdom Metazoa; phylum Chordata; class Actinopteri; order Labriformes; family Labridae; genus Notolabrus; species Notolabrus celidotus. The sequence goes on along the minus strand of NC_048272.1, from coordinate 5,595,509 downwards.
AACCGAATCAGAACCGAACCAGAACCATACCAGAACCGAACCAGACTTGAACCAGAACCGAACCAGACCCGAACCAGAACCGAACCGGAACCGAATCGGAACCGAACCGAATCAGAACCGAATCAGAACCAACCAGAACCGTACCAGAACCGAACCAGACTTGAACCAGAATCGAACCAGAACAGAACCAGAACCGAACCAGAACAGAACCAGAACCGAACCAGAACCAAACTCAAGCAAACAGAACCAGAACCAACTCAGGTAAACTGAACCAGAACGAAACTCAAGCAAACAGAACCAGAACCAACCTCAAGCAAACAATATTAATGTCCTCAGGTTGGTATTGAGAAAAATCAGATGCCTCAGCTTGGATGGGCTGATCCGATTTCTCCTCTCAGTGAGTATTTGCCCGGTCTTCAAGAAGACTCTCTCTGAAGGAACAGATGAAGCCAGGATACACAGCCTCCCCTCCACCACCTGTATCCTATATCCTCACATATGATTGGCCACATGGCCGCCATGCTGACCAATCAGAACAAAGTTCTGCTGTGAGCAGAGCTGGGGCTGAGCACTGAGAGAGCTAAGGAGGGAAAGGAAAAAACTGGGAGCCGTCTCTCTCTCTTGATGCGAGCCGGCTCTTCTGATTCACTATAAAGCATCGACTCTCAGAGCCGCAGCTTTTGATCATGACACATCACTACTGTGCTTAATCTGTGTTACAATTATGAGGGGGCCATGGACAATTTTCTCACCTGTAAGGGGTCCCTGACTATTCTATTATCAATTTGCCATCATTTTTAAGTATGTAAGAGATGATTTCATTGATAGCCATAGACTACATGTCTTTCAATGTAGACTTCCACTGAGAGGAACATATTAGACTATTTAGGAACTAAATTAGGAACTAAATTTAGACGGTCATACCAGCTTGATCATCAATGAAAATGTCCTGGAAATGTCCTGGAAAATGATCTCTGGAAAAGAGTGGGAACCCTGATTGATGCATTGGTCAATTTGTGCAGCAAGCTATCTTTGATAAATCAATGAAGTATTCAAGCTAATATGTTTGGATTAGTGCATGATTTCATTTGTAGGTTTAGTCAAATTTTTAGATCTAGGCTTGATTATTTGCTGTGCCTTAACAGTAGGACCATCTGTTTTTTCTGTTGTGTAGATTTTGATGAGTGCAGTGTGTACGGGACCTGCAGTCAGTCCTGTACCAACACTGAAGGCTCCTACACCTGCTCCTGTGTGGAGGGCTACCTGTCTCAGCCAGACAACCGCTCCTGCAAGGCCAAGAATGGTGAGTAGCAGCAGGAAGCAGACCGGAGGAAAACACAGCAGCTTGATTTGAGCAGCGCATATCTTTTGTATCCTTTCCTTGATGTTGGGCTTCAATCATTCCCATGTTATTTTGCAGTGCCAGTAGACCGGCTGCCCGTCCTGTTGATCGCCAACTCGCAGAACATCCAGGCCACCTCCCTGAGCGGCACTACCGTTCACAGCCTGCTGTCCACCAGCACTAAACAAACCACCGCCATGGACTTCCTCTATACACAGGAGACTGTCTGCTGGATCCACGTGGGAGACTCACCCTCTTCCACGCATCTCAAATGTGCCAAGATCCCAAATCTAAAGAGCTTCACAGAGGAGAGAGTCATCAACATCTCACTGAGTCTGCACCGTGAGTACACTGTGGACACATAAGTAAACATGGACAACATGACAGCTCCCTGAAAGTAAAGCCAAAACATTTATATCATAAAGCCTGCCTCTTCCAATCAGAAGTCAGTCTCATAAGTCAGTCTAGAAATTAAGAAACACGACAAACCAAGTTTTCTCACACATGCTTTCTGTCATGACAGTCATTTTTGTTCATGTGGATTTTGATGCAAGTGTTTAGTTCTTTTGATTAATGAGTTATTTTGTGTTAAAAAGAAGGGATGTGACGTTATGACTGACATATGTCGCTCCTGCAGCATTCTTTAGATTTGAAAAGGAACAAAGATCGGATAAGTGACAAATGCTAGCACAAAAGTCACCAAACTTTCCATATTGGTTAGCATTAGCTTTAAACAAGAATCCCTTCCTCTGTTGACAGTACCAGTGTCAAGGATCTTTGTCATTTTATCAGTGAGTTTAATATGTGCTCAAAAAGACAAAATGTTAGCACCAATCATGGCTGTATTTTGGCTTCACTTTCTCACAATGGGAGGAGATGGAGGCACATGGTCCATCTCTATATACAGTCAGTGGTTTTGCTGGTGTTAGTGAATGGTAGGATCTACAAAAGTCACTGCTCCTCACATTATACATTACACACTGGCAGAAAAGGTAGCCTCAAACTGCTACAAGAGAAAAGTGTGCATATTTATCTTGTTTTCAGATATATATATATATATATATATATATATATATATATATATATATACATATATATATTTGTGTGTGTGTGCGTGTTTTGTGTGTTCTTAGTTATTTTTGTTCTGGTGGCCACATGTAGCAGGAGCTGTGGCAGCAGCATGAACTCCAGTTGAATTTACAGCACATCACCAGACACTGATGAGGCCATTTCATGATTTGTTTGAATGAATTTCTTTGGTTGTAGGTTTTGCAGATATTAAACAGTGCATAAACACAGACCTCTACCCCTCTGTTTAAAATTGAACTTGTAACACATTGCCTTCTCCTAATGTGATGTGTCTTTGTCTGAGTTGATCCTGGTGAAAGAAGCAAGTGCAGTTTGTCTTCCTAAAAGAACAAAGAGGAAGAAATCGGTATCAGTGTGCTTACAGAAATGTATGTTCAGTACTTAGGTTGTTCTTGCAGGGCGACTATAAATGAAGAAAAGTGAGCTACAGCACAAGCTGAAGAAAGTTACAGAGCAGATGTTCATTTTGCTTTGGCTCCTGTTGTACAGGGACCTTGAAACTATTAAATAAGCACGCTACAAGTTTGTTTTTGTTTGGTCAAAACCGTGAAAGTGGATTGAATCGAGTATTTGGATTTAGATGGCTGCTTTGTCACATTTAACCAAGAATTCCGACTTATTGGTTATTCGGATTCAACCACGTTTTTGTCATTCCTAAGTCTTTCTCACATTTTAGGTAGGGGTGTTCAGGAACCCTTCCCATTGGCTACTGACCTCAGCTGATGCTCCCTTTGAATGCACGTGTTTGTCTGATTTTCAAAAATAGAATTCCAGGGAAAAATATCCAGAAGTGAATTGAACATAAACACCTGTGGAATAGACGTGTCCTTAGCTTCTCTGCGCTTGTGCAAGGCCTGTGAGTCAGACATATTGTTGTGGCTGCACATTAAAAGCAGCTGTACTTTTCCATGACTTCAGTTTCTTTTCAAAAACACTTGCCTGTTTTCTTGTTAAAATGAAACTAAAAGTGGACAGTGGACTTCTAAGGGTGCATGATTGATCACAGATGATGTGTGCGTGTGCTCCTGAGTATAGACAACGACTTTATTCCAGTAACATTCAGGCCCCATGTTCCTGGCCGTGTTTTGGTCTAATTTTTGGGCAGCTTGTGTTTTCTGTGAGTCAGAGGCAAAGCAGCCACAGAGACAACACATTTAAACAACAATAGAAATGCGTCATTGTACTATCTTCTAGGAAGAAGGTTCTCAGATGGTTTGAAAATATCTGCATTGTCACTCTAATCTGCAGGCATTAATTAGAGGACTTCATGAAACATTTCTTAAGCACTTTGTTATTGTGTTCATATTTTCCCCCCAGTCTGGTTCTGATATGAATGCATGCCACCAGAAACCCAAATCTACAATAGCCTTACAACTATGTAATCTAGTGTCTGGTATGTAATTTGTGGGCTGCTGCACCATTATTTGAAGGATGCTGCAACACTGGGAGTCTTACCCTTCTGCACCGCTGTCTATTCTGGCACAGACACACAGACAGACAGGACCTCCATGTTAAGGTTAAAGCCTGCTCTAGCTACTGTAAAGTAAATGTACAACACACAAGTTAGCATAACTTGCCGTACACGATAACCAAGCTCAGACTGTTAAAATAATTGTTTTAAGAGATATTCTTTTTTTTATATATATACTTTTTATTTAATAGTTTTCAAACAAAAAACAACCACAAGAAAAAAACAAAAAAAACAAGACAAAACAAAGACGTGGCAGCATGTCAGCATTGGATGAGTTTTCTTATATCCAGTTGTGCTCATAAGTTTACATACCCTGGCAGAATCTGTGATTTTTTTGTCCATTTTTCAGAGAATATGAATGATAAGAGAAAAACTTTTTTTTTTCACTCATGGTTAGTGGTTGATTGAAGCAAAATTTTTATCAAACAACTGTGTTTACTCTTTTTATATCATAAAGTCAACAGAAACTACCCAATAAACCATACATTCTGCCAGGTTATGTAAACTTATGAGCACAACTGTATATATAAGACTATCTTCTTTAAATAAACAGCTAATTTTTAACTCATCCTTGAGTGTAGGATTTGATACCCAATGCAGAAACACAATTTAAAGAAAATGTACAAAGAAAAAGATCTACAACATTGACAAGAATAAACAGAGAAAAAAAGAAGAAACAAAGAAAGAACAATAAATAAAACTAAAGGGAAAGTAAAAGCATAAAGCAAATTTAATCTGATTTTATTTAGGCCTGGGTATGTATTTATTATATATATATATATATATCTATATATATATAGATATAGATATAGATATTTATATATAAAAACCTCCCCACCCTTTAGTGTTTTCCACTGTTAATGTTCTTCACCGGCTGTTTCTAGCTCAAATCCAATGCTCAAGTACTCACACATCTACATTTGTCTTTCATCTCTTTTCATGTTATATCGATGGTAGTTATTCTTTTCCAACATGACTCAAAAACATCACTTCAATTCCCTATCCTGTGTGTTATTCTTTCCATGTTGTGAATTTCATTAATGGTTGCTTTCCATTACATTATCTGTGGCGGGGTCGGTTTCAGCCAGTTGTTAGTCACCTGTTTCATCGCTGTTATTCTTAGAATCCTATACAGGATTTAAGAGAGGTTTTAAGAGACATTTAAATCAAATCAATACATTGACAAATAACAGACGACAATAACATTTGCGGGGAGCAAAAATACAGTGCATATAAAAGAATACAATGAACAATGAAATGGATTATTTAACCTTCAGCTAAACAATAGACACCCACCTCTCTCATAGGAGCACAGACCAAACGGGAGAGGGGAAATGAATAGTATGAAATACCCACAGAACAACTCGAGAACACAGAAAGGAGGGGCTAGGAATCACAGTACACAATAATACACATGATAGTGTTCTGAGGTCCTCTTAGTTCCAAATACTTAGTTACCAGCTAAACTTCACAAAAATAACATTGAAAGATAGCGGTGAAAATTTGAGACTGTTGAGTGTACATTATCATTACTATCTACATCTATCAAAAATTGGTTGCAATCAAAATGTTATGTTTTTACACAACCAATCATAAGACCTGGAAGACAGTATTCTACAATGTCCACCTGAGGTTAGCATGTCCTGCTATGGAAATCTGTAGGAGCCCTAGTAACTCAGATCAAACTCAAGACCTACCTTTTTAGTCTCGCTTTTATCTGAGTTTTATTTTTATTCTTAACAGATTTATTTATTTATTTATTTATTTATTTATTTATTTATTTATTTATTTATCTATTTCAAATTTTAGTCATTTTTATTCTACTTTATTTATTAATGTACTTATTTATTTATTCTAAGTATGGCATCTTATATTCTTTTAATGGTTTAATATTTTAGTGTTTTATTATCTTGGAAATGTATTTTATTTTGGTGATTTTAATTTCCTGTGTTGAGTTTTAACATCCTTTTTTATCTCCAGTGTTTCCTCATTAAGATATCATGAAAGCGTTTCCTCAGTTCGTTCAGCAAATTCTTTTTTATTTTTAATTAATTAATTTAATTTTTATTGTTTTTATTATTATTGTTGCATTTATTGTGTTCTTAACCTTGTGGGGTGGGTTTGGGGTCGGGGCTGGGGGCGGGATCTTTTTCTTAATTTATTCTATTTTAGGTTGTTTTTAATGTACAGCACTTTGTGTTACAATGTGATTGTATGAAAAGTGCTTTATAAATAATATCTGATTGATTGATTGATTGTAGAGGGAGTTAAGTTCAGTCAAATATTGCATTATCTCTAACCTGAGCCAGAATTCAGCGTTATCTTCAAAGTATTTTTCCAACTGGGACATCATAGCTAACAGTTTAAACACAGATCATAGTTTGCAGTTAGCACCTGCTAAAAACACACTACTGTCTGTGTGATAATACATGCTGAGTCAGGTCTTTCAAAGTGTGATCTGACACAGTCAGGAGAAATAAGCTTAAGAACAGTGTTCAATTTGACAAAAAACTTGAATTCAGTTTAGTCTTTAGTCATTTTCAGAAAACAGTGGTTGATTTAAGTCTTTGTGTTTTGTGTTGTTTTAGTCAAGATTCAGTCAGTTGTAATCAGTTTTCATTGTAATCTTGTTTTAGTCAGTGTTTTAGTCATCATTTTCTGGAACAGTTTTATATTCGTTTTTTGAAGAAAGATATTTCTCCTGTTGTGAAACTTTCAGTGGGAAGAAAGAATACCTCTCTATTTTTAGTCATCTTGGCTGAAAATGTGTTTGTACTTTTTCCTTGTCATATAAAAAAATGTTTGGAGAACCACATGCTAATTTCTAACAGGTGTTATGCCAAGTTGTGCTGCCCTGCTGAAAAATGTTCCCATAGCGTGAATTGATTGCAAAGGTCTGATTCCATAACAAACTCTGAGATTTGCCAACTTTGAATTCAGAGAGTTAATGTATTGAATCAACATACATCATTGTTTTTTACCCCGGCAGACACTGCCTGGAAAATTGTCTTTAGGTGTCTTCAAATTTTGGTTGTTTTTACCTCCCCTCATGTAATCACAAAGCACTCCATCCTCACCGGTAATGATATACTCAGTCATGCATCCACAGGTTGTATCTTAACTTACTTCTGTATATGCTGCTGGTCATTGACTGAAAAATTAGGCACTAATTTTTCCAGATGCTAGCTGCAAGTGGTTTCTTTGTTAGGCTTTTGATGAATTAGCTAGATAGTTTTGGCTTCCTACCATAGACTGTATAAAACAGACTTCTTCCAGACATGCGCTAAATGAAAATGATCCAATGATGATGCATTATGAACAGAAATTTAGCCATAGTTTTCATTGTTAGCTCATTTTTTTATTTTTTATTTCACCTTTATTTTACCAGGAATAGTCCCATTGAGATACAAAGTCTCTTTTACAAGGGAGTCCTGGCCAAGACAGCAGCATAAAAAGTTTCACAAATAGAACAGGACAAAACCTACAGTGACAAGTAACTAATACATAAATTTATAAATTAGCAGTTTTAAGCTCTAAAACATGTGCACAAGCAGATCAGATCATCCTTTATCCTAGTTTTAAAATCCTCCAATTGAATTAAACAAACCAAGAAGAAGGAGCAAAGACATTAAAAGCACTTTTACCAAAGACAGAGCGAGTCCAAGGAATGACAAAAAGAAATTGTCCATGGGATCAAAGATGACAGCCACTGACAACTTAAGGAATCAATAAGAAGCATAAATAAGACAGCAGCTCCTGTATACGGCCTCATAAAGAAAGTTATACCAATGCTCCATTCTTCTGTTGTATAAGGAAGAAAAGCCTACCTTTTCATACAAGATACAGTGATGTATGCGGAAACCTAAACCAGAAGCAAACCACGATGCAGCATGGTACACCGAGTCCAACATTTTCAGAGAGGCTGAGGAAGCATGCATATAAAAAACATCACCATAATCAATTACAGATACAAAGGTTGCTAGAATGAGCTTTTTACGAGCAGCAAAAGAAAAACAGCGTCTGTTTTTATAAAAGAAACCCAGCTTCACCCTCAGGTTTTTAGTTAGACTCTCAATATGACGATTAAAAGAAAGATTTCCATCTAAGAGAAAACCCAAGTATTTAAATGTTGGGGCACATTCGATTTCCTCATTTGTGGAGGTGAAAATCTTAGAGTCATTTTTCACCATCCTCTTGGACTTGGAGAAATACATCACCTTAGTCTTTTCAGCATTTAAAACCAGTCTTAGTTTACAAAGATTCATTTGTACTGTTAAATGCAGCTTGAAGTTTGTTTGTCAATTTGTCACCAATGTCAATTTACCATTGACATTATCATCTTAATTTAGTCATGAAAAATAAATACGTCAGCAGATAGATATCGTCAACATTTTCATTGACAAAATCAATCCTGCTTAAGAGTCAAATAAGTTGTTTTTTATCTGAGTTTCCAAATAGTTCTGGATATTTCTTTTATCAAAGATTTCAAGGTCAGGATAACTCAGATAGCTCAGTTATATTCGTCCTCTTGCTCTGTTTTCTTTTACTTGCCCACAAACATTATGACTGATCACATCCACTCTGTGTGCAGCAGATTGTCTGTTGAATTCACTTTTCCACAAGGCTGAGATTGCATTATCATGACAGAAATGACTCTCTCAGTGCTGACCATCAGAGAAAATGAAAATATCCAATGATGACAGTCGGGCAGCTCTGTCCTCCGTACGCACGCACAATGTGGTTTAGCTGTCATTTGGAAATGTGTTCATTTCATCTCAGATGACATCAGACAAACGCTGTACTGAGAAAATTATGCATGAGGCATTGTGGTGTCCCTCACAGAATTAATATGAAGATCAAGTCTGCTGTACCTCTCTGTCTATTTTCAGCCTTGATGCCTTGTTAAGACATTATGCAGAATAACCTTTATCTACTGGGTTCATGCAAGAAAGGCATCATAACAGCTTCTTAGAATGACAGAGACAGCGTCACATTAATGCAGAGACTCAGTTAAAGGACACGTGTATTTGTACTTGGTAATTATGATCAGAGTTACTGAAAAACAAGGATTGACGCTGGTGCTAGAATCGTGCAGCTTTGCCCAGAACCTCAGCTCCCATTGGACTACACTATTTAAGAACCAGAAAAATCTGCAGGAAATTCCAGCAGCTTTAGCTGGGTTCTCCGCGGCTGTCCCCCACACATGCAAACTCCCACACACACTGCAGCAGTCGCTCTTAAACACATACTCAGAAATATAATGTGCAAACAGATGGGTAAAACAGAGAAGGGGCTGCCTTAAAGAGCATGAACAGGATGCTAATCATCGATAATGAAAGATTAGAGCCAAACTGATGAGTGAGAGGTTTCAACATTCCAGTTAAAATGACACATTTAATTGAGGATAGAAATCAAATGGGATTCTTTCGCAGAGTAAAAGCAAACAATTCTCAGGCACAGACAGGTGCTGTGTTGTAAATCTTAATGTTTATGATGACTATTACAAAGAATGTCTAAAGGGGCTGCATCCCTCAGTAGACTCCAAAATAGCACGCTTTGTGTCAGCAAAGTAAATCACAGAAAAAAAGTGCACAACACAAACAGGCAGGTTTTTGTCATCTGTCCCAGTGCATGATCTGGAGTGACAGTCGAGACAGCAGAGCTGGTCTTCAGAACCAGCCGCTGGCGTGCGAGTGTGACAGAATAGGAGGAGTAAGTTTATGCTCACAGTCAATATGGAAGGAGCCCAACGCAACCAATGGCAGGGGTGTGCACACAGGAAGTGATGCGCTTGTGGTTAGTGTGACTCATGACCTCAGTATGCCACCAATGAGTTGTCCAGATGTGTCCCAACCCCACCCCCCAACTCTCTCTCTCTCTCTCTCTCTCTCTCTCTCTCTCTCTCTCTCTCTCTCTCTCTCTCTCTCTCTCTCTCTCTCTCTCTCTCCTTCTGTCTCTTTCTTTGTCACTTTCATTACATTCCCTTGGACTTTTTTCTTCCTTCCTAGTCTGACTTGCTGCTGCCAAATGTCATAAACTATACACTTAGTCTCACTCCATATTTGTCAGTGTCTTTTTCTTGCCATTGACAATTATACACATCACTTATCGTCATTGTTAGCTGTAAAAAAGTTGTGTTGTGAACCCCATGTGACGATAAAAGTTGTAACTACTGTTACTTTTAATCAAGATAACACATAATATATATAGGTTTAAGTTTAAAACAGTCAAAATTAGCCTCTTACTCACTGCAATTCCACAACAACATTGGCATGGAGTTCGGCCATCACTGCGCCTTTGTGCTTACACATTGCAACCTGAAACAGCATAATATTGGTGTTCCAGTGTGTGATTACACATCCCATAACGTTTATGCAGAAGTTCGGGAGGCATGGCTTATTAACACACAGCAGTAGCGCAACATACACACACATGCATACAGCGGTCTGATGCGATATATCCTTACCTTCTTCCCCCCATTCAGCCTGTGTTTCTACCTCTGAGGGAGGATAAGAGGCAGAACGACTTTGCCAGACCATTACGCTTCTGTGGGTAACAGTGTTAATTTCCCCCTTTGAAATGGCAGTATGTAAGCACCTACTAACATGTAGGCCCCTCAGGTCACTACAGTCTAAAGCCTATCAGATTTTTGTGTTGTTTTGAATCAGACACAAAGTGAAGGAAAGTTCAATGACATCTGTGTTGATGTTTGCTACATTTCCTCTCACTGTTCTTCCTCTACTCTGCTACCTTTTTTTTGCTAATTTAATACCAGAAATCTTTATGTACATTTTTCTGGACAATCCATCCAATAGGAAGATGTGTCAGTCTGGTCCAAAGTGGTCAGATGACTGACTGCTGGAAGGACAGATGGCCAGACTGGGTAATAAAAACCCTGTTTGTTGTGCAAACACAGTACACGTTCAATATTTGCTGTTGTTTTTAAATAACTTTGTGGGTCTGTGGCTCATGAACAACATCTAATTTGCATTTTCTCACAATTTTGTAATAATATTCTATTCAAAAATGGATGACTTTGCTTGTTCAGACATTATGTAGTGAAATAATATTTGAATGCAGATGAAGTACTCCATGAAATTCAGTTTAATCAGTTATTCATTCCTTCTGTCATATTGCTGCAGAGAGCACTCCCTGTGGGGAACCTAGCAATAAAACTAAGGTGGCTTTGCATTCAGTAGTGGAAGCTGATGCGTCACACTATGCACTGGAGGGCTGATCCCAGAGCTGTCTCTAAGCCTCCCGTCTCTGCTTGTACTGTAAGAGCTACAGTACCTGCTCGCCTGCACAGTGAGCCACAGCGTGCTGCTTAGCACAGACACTGGCCTGAAATCTCCTTAAGAGGTCATGTGCTGTTAAAAGGCAGGCCAGTCAGCACATTTTCAAATCTTCTCTCAATTCAAAACCTTATTCAGCTTTAAACCTCTCTCCCCCTGAGCTATGACATATATTTTAGCCTTTAGTGCTTCAAGTTATCTACCCTTTCCCGTCTAGCTTTGTACTTCTGCTGGATCCTTACAAAACCGCACACTAAATTTGTGTTGCTGTGTTTTGTTTTTTCTCCTCCTGCCTGTGTGTTTCTGGTGTGACGCCTTCGCCAGATGCTTGAGGGAGTGTTTTGGACTGCAGGAGTTTGGCAAGGGGACGTGGGGGTTGGGGTGCTTGAGCGGTCGAGGTTAAAGTTTCAATCACAGTTTAAAATGTCAGAACTCATATCAGCGTCTTCAAACGTAACGCCAGTGGTCTCACTTCGCTATTATCCCCTGTGTTTGTGGCCTATTACGACCACCACATAAGTAAGAAGTGTTAGTCCTTCTTACTTATAATCATTGAAGTGAAACGCTGCCCTCTACCATATCTACATTTCAAATACATTATCTAAAAATTCACTCAACTGTTGTTTTTCTTGGACCAACAGGGAGCAATGGAACGAACAAGAAAACACGAAGAAAACAAGTTGTTTAGAGAAAGCGGAGGGGAAAAAAATGAAGAAGGCAGCCGGTTCTGTTTTTTCAATTATGCTGTGTTGTTTTTTTATAGCATAGTTTCAGACAGACAGAGCTGCAGTTAATGAATCCAGACTGTTTTTCCACCTCTGGGGAACAGACAAAGGGGAGGGATAGGGGGATGATGCATGGAGGAGGAGAGAGAAGGAGAATGGGAGGAGATAGAAAAGTCTTCGGCCTTTACAGGAGCCATTTTTGGGAAATGGAAAGAGTGGGATGGACTTGTTTTTTTCGGGGCTTTCTGTAAACGTTTTGATTATTGCACAATCTCCTCTTCTCTCCCCCTTTTGTTTATCGATCTCTCATTCAGTGAATAGAAGTGTTGTGTGGCAGATGGAAACATTTAAATAGAGAACTGGGTGATAAAAATTTAAGAGCACGTTGGGGAATACAGCCCCTCGATATCAATAAACCTCAGAAATGCTGCTACATAATACCTAAGTTTCCTCTTTATTGCTCCCTCTTTGTTCTTGTCCTCTATCATCTTTCTACTAATTTTCCTTCCTGTTCTCTGCATTTTTCTTTTGACTGTTTTTCACTTTTACTCAAACCGACTTTAAAGTGTCTCCCCTCCCTTTAAAAAGTGCATCAGCTCTCAAACCAGGACTTCTCTGGAATTTCTTGGAATTGCACAGATTTGCTCAACACACTTTTAATGCGTCTTTACGCAGAGGAATCTGCTCTATGATCTCCCCAAAGGAAGCTCGTCTTTCCCGGTTGGAAAAATTGATCCGCCTGTTTCCCCTTATTCGTCACAGTGACCTACTCCCCCCAGTAAACATACCACCACAGTAAGACCTCCACCCTCGCAACCCTGCTCTGCATGACCAAGGCCCCCTGCAGCACGTCTCTAGCCCAGTGTCGGAGTGTTTGTGTGAGATTTCAGTGTGTGTGAATGTGCAGAGCAGAACTTATGGCAGCTGTGAAAATACAAATCCTGTGGTTTGAGAAGCCCTCCACTCCATTCCTTCTCTCCCTCACTCTCTCTCTCTCTAGCACTCTCTCATGTAGACATATAGTTTTTATTTCCAGTTAAGATTACTATTTAAAGTCTGTGCTTCAGGAAGTATTCTGTTTCTTTGCGTAAGCAGCGAAAACAGAGCTATAAATGAAAGTACTCCATCCAAAAGTTATTTAAAGCAACACAAATTAAAATCTTATATTTGCTATTTTTCACATTTCTACACGTGTATATAGACCGCTGGTAGAGGACCAGTTCTCCTTCGTTTTACAGAGCCCTTTAGCATTCTCCAGTTTAATGCTTTTTTCTGGCTTTAACCTTATTTTGTTTTTACCATGACACTTGAAAGAAATACTGTTTTATTAGAAATATAGTTTCTATATTCAGTTTTTATTTGATGGTGAATGTGGAGATACAGAGAAGAACTCCAAGACTTGTAGCTAAATTCATTATTTTGCTTTAGAGTTGAGTGTGTGTCAGAGCTAACATTTGATATTGGACTGGAACATAATGTGAACTGGATGCTACTATTAGTCACTGTAGGAAAATAAATGATCAACTACTCAAGCTAACAACAGCTCATCAACAAGCAACAGTACGTTGTGTTGTGTTCAGTTGAGAATTTGTTGCCATCCAACAGTTTGTTATAACATGATAGTTTAAGGGGTTTATCTGTTAGCATGGTTACTACTAGCAAAAATTTAGCAATGAATTCAGATTGTGTTGGTTTAGGGTAGCAAAGGGGTTGAAAATTTCTGGTAAATTTCCATGGGAAGTTAAGCTTCCCAACACTTTCAGAAATTAACAAAAATGCAATCCCAACAAAGTCCCATTCAAAATGTTAAATGAAAAGTGCCGCTCTCCCTTCAAAAAAGTCCCATTCAACATGCAAATAAAAAGTGCATGTAGGGGGCATGGTCTCAATAACCCTGCACTAAGCAGTGTTCTATGTGCATGTGATTGAGGAATAGCATAGATATTCAACTGTACTTGCATGAAATCTGCTTGTTTTAGTCAGAATTATGCTAAAATAGCTAGCTATATGTAAGTTGCCTATTAAGAGCCAACCTTCATTTTAGTAAATTCCTGTTTTATTCCTGTTAATTCCCATATAAAGTTTCCAACTTTGAAAATTCCCTGAATTTTGCAACCCTATTTTGGCCACATGAAAACAAGCTGTCAACACAACAAGTTATATTGTCTCCTTTTTGGTAAGGTGTTTGGCTACCTAGTTGCTAGCTTTGTTTATGCAGTCAGCTAACAGCTCTCAGATGTGCTACAGTCACTGTAAGTACAGCGTTTACACCAGCATTTCAAATATTTCTTTGGATCTAAGTTTTCAAAGAAGTAACTCACTTTAGCCGTCAAATTTTTTTGACAGCACAGTTTTAAGTTGCACGTGAAAAAAAGTTAAAAATAAAATAAAAAAAATAGTGTGGGAATCTCCAAAGCACATTTAAAAACAATATTTAGGTGAATGAACTCAGTACCTTCCCACCGCTTACTGCAGTAAATTGGTCATTCTGGACCTTTTATTCCCTCACATCTCCTTTCATTTAGCTTAAACAATAGCTTTCTGTCTCTGATCCTTGGCTCAGGCTCAGTGTGGTTGAGCTGGTGTTTGAGGAAATAGGAAGAGGAGGGAGCAAGGGACCGAGGGAGTGGGGTATGTTAATGCCTTGTGTTATTCTTTTTCACTATTTTCTCTACTGTCAGACCCTCTGTGGTCTTACACCACATACAGAGCAGTTTATGGAGCTAGTCTACTCTGGTTCTTTTTCCCCCTTATTAAGTCTAGTCTCTATTGAAATACAGTAAATGTTCCATAAGCTGTGTGCGTGATGCCATGTAAACACATGTAGGGGTTTGATTTTTATTGATGTGTGGGGCACGGTAAGCTAAGCCATGGGAAAATAAACATTGAGGAAACAGAGTCATAACGTAGCTACATCTCAGTTAAAACACACCTCTTGAGGCAACAGTCTGTGTCATATTCTGTCTGTCTAGGTGAGTTTGAATGGCAGACACATTACTGAGACACATATTAACTGGTGTTGTCTGTCATCTTGTTTGTCAGTCAAGAAAACTGCTCCAAGTCCAAACCTGAAAACCTGACCTGTGTATGAATGTGTGTTACTGTTTCAGAGCCGTTGCTGTAGCTGCTACACAGTTTTGCTGACTAATTTGTGTCATCACATGACTCTTTGTCAGACCACTCATCTGCTGCCAGTGTGAACAACTTCAAATGTTCTACTTCTCTACCTGTCAAAAAAAAAAACATTATAAGAATTTCAGGACTGCTTTTCCTTCCTGTATCTCCTGTGTCCCTTTTTACCCCCTTCCCTCCTCTCATCTTGTCTCCGCCTCCCCTCTCTCTCTCCAGATGTGGAGCAGATGGCCATTGACTGGCTCACAGGAAACTTCTACTTTGTGGATGACGTGGACGACAGGATCTTCGTGTGTGACAAGGATGGGCAAACATGTGTCACCCTCCTGGACCAGGAGCTGTACAACCCTAAAGGCATTGCTCTGGACCCCACCATGGGGTCAGTTTGATCACTTTCTCTCCATCTAATGCATAAAAACACACAAAAACAAATGCAGATCCAGACACTATATACGTACTAGTTGCACTCACAGATAAATATCCAATTGAGAAATCTTGTGTAACTCGTGATTACATGAGGGCAAATTTGTGTCATCCATCAGTGTTACCCAACTTTCAAACAAGAAGTTGAAGTGGGGGGAAGGCTAAATGGAGGCTTTGACATTGGAGTAATTGAGCACAGATGTTCGGTAGCTCTGTGGTATGCTGACTGTAGGGTTTGAGTGAAAAAAGCAAGATTTTGTAACAGCTCTTTTTGTTTAGGACCAGACTTTATAACTGAATTCCTTAAAGTGTTTGTATAACTGTGGTGCATGCCTTCCTGTGTGAATGTGAGTGTACGTGTGCCTCAGAGAGAAAAAAAAAATGAAATACGTGAAAATGAGAACGTTCCTGCAAGTGTGTAAGTGCAAACACTTACTTGTAGCTGCATGCTCCCCTCAAAGTATCCTCAGCTATAATTGGTCTCCCGGTAACAAGGTCAGGTGGATTCACTGGAGCTGTTTTCTTTTGATGTAGTCTGCGGGGTCATTAGAGGGAGAGAAAAACAGCAATAACAGCAATATCACAGAAAGAAATGCTCTCCATCATCATCCTTTGTTTGTTGTGTGAGAGATCAATGACTACAAATCTCTCCAGATGTCCCACGTTGTCTTTTTACTTTTCAAGAAAATTTGACACAGGATTAAAAAAGAACATCATTAAGTTTCTACTTTTCTCTGTTTGCCAGTTTCTTGGTTTTGGACTGACTCCACAGGATTTTGTAATGTTTGGTTCAGACAGGAAATCCCAAAGTATTTGATGAATGTAATTATGTTTTTGTTTTAACAGTGTAAAACTTGGCAAAATAATGATTACGCCCTGACAAACTTTGTGTGCTAAATCCTTTGTACAGTTTTTCTTCAAAGTTTTACTTGCTTAAATAACTTCAAATGTTCAGAAACAAATCTTGAGAAACTCCAAACCTTTTAAATAACTAGAGAAACTCAGCCCATAATCATTCTTACTCACTGAAAAATTACTTCAACAATAAATCTTCCCCTCCACCATTAGAGAGCTTTTCCACCTTCTTCCCTTCTGCCTGTTAAAAAGCTGAATTATCACTGCTCCTTGCAAGAAATAAAGGTGATCAATCACTTGTAACACAGCCAAATAAGCTGAAAATGAAACTCTTTTGAATGTAAGTTGATCTGAATCCATCCATACTCATCATGTCTGATCTTTGTCTCGCACAGGAAGGTGTTCTTCACAGACTACGGTCAGATCCCGAAGGTGGAGCGTTGTGACATGGACGGCCAGAACCGTACCAAGCTCGTGGACAGTAAGATCGTGTTTCCTCATGGCATTACCTTGGACCTGGTCAGCAGGCTAGTGTACTGGGCTGATGCCTATCTGGATTACATTGAGGTTGTGGACTACGAAGGCAAGAACCGGCACACCATCATCCAAGGCCTTCTGGTAAGAGCAGCAGCACTTGTGTTACATTAACAGGGAGATGATCTCTCTTAAGTTTTTTGTGTTTATAGTCTTTCATAATGCGTTACAACTCTTGTGTGCTTAAGCATTCCCTATACATCTATAACACACCTGATGTTTCTCCTGTGTGCTCCTGTAATTTCTTCTTGCGCGGTGATTAACGAGCAGAGAAAAGATGTTGGACGTTTGCCTTTTCATTAAAGCTCCTGATTAATTGTGTCTAATACTGAGGCTGTTTGGTAGAAGCTGTAGCGTTGGTGAAGCACAGTGGCTTTTAAATGTGTTACCATGGCTTTTACTGTGATCTGTGGAGAAGTAATGGCTTCATTTACTCACCGAGCCAGAGGGCACAGACAGGGACACACAATCAAAGCCAGCATGGCTTGCTTTGTGTGTGTGTTAGCACCTGTTATAGGGCATTAGTACTTGCTCATCCTTCAAGTAAAGGTTAAAAGAAAGTGTGTTATTGATGGTGCTTAGTGAAGGCGGTTTTATTGAGGGTGTAGATCTTTTGAAGGCCTAACACACTCTCTTTTTACGGTGGAACTTCGAGTAAAAGGACACTTTACAAAGTTCAAAGCTAAATGTATGGGGTCTTGATAAAAAAACTATATTCAGTTTCTTTGAGGTTCATACTTGAAGACATTGGAGCTTTGGTTCTCTGGTTTGTCTTGGTCAGATCTGGGAGCAAAGGAGACAAAGTATACTATCATTTCTCCTGACAGTGTGATGGCAGCAGGTTTCCAAACAGGGTGCTTCCTCTGCAGAGCTTCGGACTTTAACCCTATGATTGTAACATCTTTATCTCCCTGTCCCTCCCTGTGCATGTCTCTCTTTGGTCCAGCAAGCTCCTTGCAGCCTGCTGTGACAGACCACAATGACACCTCAGGTTTTCTGCTGCTGCAGACATGGCCTCATGGGACACTGAGTCACTGGCTATGTTTGCTCGGATCTCAAAGTCCTCGCCCTTGCTTTTCTTCCTGATTTTCTGTCGATTGGAAGCAAGTTGGTTCCTGAGTTTGTTTCTGTTGAGAGCGGCTGGAGCTCTCTTGGTTTCACGCTGTCACAGCTGGAATACACTATATGACTGTGTATTGCGTAATATTGCTGTGCACCAAGTGAAAAAGAAAAACATCATGTCTCTAAACCAGATGAATCAGAAGACTTTGGTAAACAGTTTATCCATCGCCTGCAACATCACACATGGTTTATTGAACTGAGGGAAACCATGGCAACCTTACATTTTCATGCTACATTACCATTTAGCACTCACTTATAAAAATTCAACTAACCTCATGGAAGAACTGACTGAAAACATTTGTCACTTGCAGGATAGTTCTTGTTTATGTGGTAAGTTGCCATGGTATAACTGCAATAATTCACTGAAACTCTCCATGAGCAGAAACGAATGGACTTGCTCTTGTTAATTGCAATTCCATCCATCACCATAGTTCAGTGTTTTCATATAAGGGGATATTTTCCAGTATCACTGCTTTGCACCTCAGTTTAAAAATGCAGATCAGTGGTAGCTGTCTCACTTTTTACTAGACTTCAATAGTTCAAACCTTCATAAAAAAAGATGTATTTCTTGCCAAAACAGGCTCCACCAGAGCATGTAAGACTCTTAACAAGCTCAGTATATCTAATTTCTGTTTGAGCAGTAATCTGTCTTATGGTCATGAAGAGCAGCAAGTAGCACAAGTTAATTTGGAACTGTCTTGTACCCGTAACAGATTTTTCATGCTAACTGGGTAAAGCTCTGAAAAAGGTAAACAGTGACTCTAAGTGCCTTTGACTCATTACCATCTTCCTCTCTTTTACTCTCTCTTTCATCCCTTCTACTATCTCCAAACTCTCCGTTTTCACTCTTGTCAAGATCGAGCACCTGTACGGGTTGACAGTGTTTGAAAACTATCTGTATGCCACCAACTCAGACAACGCAAACATGCAGCCTAAAACCAGTGTGATCAGGGTCAACCGCTTCAACAGCACAGACTACCAAGTAGTGACCAGAGTGGACAAAGGAGGAGCGCTGCATGTGTACCACCAGAGACGCCAGCCGCCAGGTAGTCTGCACACACAAATGCTCTTTTATGTCATGCAGTTCTGAATGCAGTATTAACAGTTAAGACTCTTCTGACTTAATTCTCACCTCCTTTGGGTTCAGTGCGTAGCCATGCCTGTGAGGTGGACCCGTTTGGGAAGGCTGGAGGCTGCTCGGACATCTGTCTGCTGGGAAACAGCCACAAGACGCGAACCTGCCGCTGTCGCTCTGGATTCAGCCTGGGCAGTGATGGAAAGTCCTGCAAAAGTGAGTGAGACAACAGTGAAATGAAATAATGATGACTACAAAGAGACTCCAGTTGTTACTGTGAGAGAGCTGTCAAAATACTCTTTCACACATCAGCAGTTACATTTATTCAGGTAGATGTACTTCTGAGGATACAACTGCGGTTTTCAAAGGGTTTTTAGAAAGATTGCAGAAAAACAAGCTCTAGTGTTTAATATAAAACATATAGCCTATGCCCTAGCCCCATTTTTGGGGGGCTCTCGGAGGTATGCAGAAGGTGTAGTTTGACTCAGACATTTAGCTGTTATGCCGTTTGTGTAAACCAACAGAAAAAGAAACCAAAGGTTGCCCAATGGCTGAAATGTCAGAGTAGATAACTAACAAGATGAATGTCATGACTAGCTTAACACTTGTTATAGTCATGTAGAAGTAAGCCTATGTCGGCCCTTTTCAAAAAAGCATTTTCACTGTAACGCACATGTTGAGGTAATACACTGCAAAATAAAGAATTTAAATGTTTGGCAGATTAAACACGGTGTGGTACACAAGTGGTACAAACGAGTTAGCTAGCAAGTATAATGAACACTTAGCTAGAAGGTGGTTAAGGTTAGCGGTTTAATTGGATTTAAACTAAAAACATAAAGTTACCATAAGTTGCTGAATTTCTACATTGTTTAAATAGATAACTTACTCGCTAAAGTAATCATACATTACTATAATGGTTTAAAATGTATACAAATCTTAAATCTGGCAAGCTAGCAAGTAGAACAGTTAGCTTATAATCATGGCTAAATGCTAGATTGGAAGAAATCATTTTTATTTCATTTTATTTCTATTTATTTATTTATTATTTATATATTGTTATTACTATTATTATTATTATTGTTATTATTATTTGTATTTATTCATTTTATGTATCATATCTTCATTCTAATTCATGAGTCCTTCCTGCTTTCTTATTTTTAGGATAACATTTCAAAACACATTGGATTGGACTCTAGTGGTTGTCATTGTATGATGTGTTCTTGTTTGTCTGTAAAAAATATAAAACTGGGTAACATGCACTTTTTGATTGATGTATACAGCAGAAAAACCTAATGAAAATATATTATATAAATAAAATTAATTTAAAAAAATAAATGCTAGATTGGACTTTAAAAAAACTGAAAGTACCTGAGAGTTGCCAAAATCAACCAAATAATAATTGAATAAGTGAAAGTAAGTCACTATGTAAGACACTTTTTGTAGTTATATAAATTACCCTAATGCATAAATACTTTATATAATAATTAGCAGTTAGCTAACAGTAATGGTGGTAATGTTGATGTAAGAACAGCTCAATTTTGGAATAAATTGTCAAACTAGTCTTATAATTAATTGATGGTTTAGTTTTATGTGAGGGTTGTAACACTATTTATTTTTGTATTCTTTTAAGTGTTGGATTATATTAAGTTTAAAACAAATTTCAATTAGCCTACTTAGTAAGATTTGAGAGTAACGTCTGATAGAGAGAACTGGGAGCCACTGCACAGTAGCATAGACTCAGCACATCTAGACCTGCTGTGTGCATACTCCCTGTCTAACTGTAAGTATTAACTCAGGCCCTGCAGTGGTTCAGCTCTACTGACCTGAAGCCAAGGGCAGCCAAGGTTGGATCAAAGATGCACTTCTCCCCTGGGCAGTAAGCAGGGAGAGAGGGATGCAAAAATAAGACGAGCAACAACATAACTTTGTCAGAGTCTCTGCCTCTCCACTGACCTCCACGTGAAGCTGCCAGGCTGATTCAGCTTGTTCTGAAAAGTGTTTTAATATTCTATCAACCAATAATGGCATTACATTGATCTACCGGCTGAGAATAAGCTGTCCTTGAGAATGACACAATCGATTAAACAAAAGGCACCCCCCCTCCTGCTGCTCCTTCTCTCCCTGCTTCTCGATTGAAAATCACTTTATTTTAATTTAGAGGTTTTGCTGGTCTTGCATGTTATTTGCTTGTTGAATCAATATACATTATTAGAAAGAAAGAAGACAATCACGAGTCAGCATCTAGTTTCTGATTCATTGTCAACAGAAATCGGTAAAGATTGAGATAAAGGAAGAGGAAAGGAGTTCAGAGCTTTTGTACAGGTGCATGCAGGTCTAACCTACAGTCCTTTATTCTGCCTGTTGTCTTGTTTTCCTGTAGAACCCGAACATGAACTCTTCCTGGTGTACGGTAAAGGTCGCCCAGGGGTCATCAGAGGCATGGATTTGAATGCCAAGGTGCCAGATGAGTACATGATCCCAATAGAAAATCTGATGAACCCCAGAGCTCTGGACTTTCACGCTGAGAGCGAGTTCATTTACTTTGCTGACGCCACCAGCTACATCATTGGCCGACAGAAGATTGATGGAACAGAGAGGGATACCATTGTGAAGGAAGGTATGCTAATGACAGCTAATAAGCACAAAACAAAAATGGTACTCTGTAGGGTGTATTTAGTGTAAAGTTTAAGAGAAGATCTTGCAGTCAGTAATGTGTTTTCTCACACTGGCTCTAAACAGCATGTTTTTATCACAGGAATCCACACAGTAGAGGGCATTGCTGTGGACTGGATGGCTGATAACTTGTACTGGACAGACGACGGGCCTAAGAAAACCATCAGTGTCGCTCGGCTGGAAAAGGCCTCACAGACCCGTAAAACACTCATTGAGGGAAAAATGACACACCCTCGTGCCATCGTAGTGGATCCTGTAAATGGGTAAGGAGGGCGAAGAGGTGGAGAGAGTGATGGAGTTAGTTGATTTTAGTCCAGAGATAATACATCACTCTTGGAGAGAAAGATTAAGGGTAAGAGCTGTACAGCCTATGTAGAGATTTAGACAGCAGTTAAAGTGGTGCCAACTTTAGATAGCTGTTAGCTATGAGATATCACAAAGGTTGTTGTTTCTTTGGGCTATCTCTCTGATGATGAACCACCCAGGTTCTCCCTCACTTACCTCTCTGTCTGCTCCTTTTATCTCTCATGTCTGAGCTGTTTATTGTTTTTGTTATTAACTACTTTTAAGGGCGGTTGCCAATGTTGCTTCACAATTTCCACAATTTCACAATCTTTTGTTGACTGTTATCACTGTGAAATCTGCTAAACTAGTACATCCCACTTTGAACCCACTGTTTGATAAAGCACATGGAGTCATTTCTGTATTAAGTGATAGATTTCCTCCAAAGCCTCTGTACACACAGGCACTATTTCAAATAGCTCTTAATCTTGCTCTGTATGGATATGTCTTATCGATCCGACCTCATGGGCTCTCTGCTGAAACAAAAAAAAAAAACGCACTCATAAGCACGCACACACTATTTGGATTACTAGTGACAGGGTGATGTGTGTCCACACACGTCCCAGGGGAAAGGCACTCGCCTCCACTAATGCCTGTAATCAGTCAGGCTCAGGGAGAGAAGCGAGAAGGAGGAGAAATCTGCAGAAAAGAAAGGAGAGGGGAAATATGAAAAGTTAATGCTAATGCCAGTCATCTTCCAGGAAGGGGGATTGTGTCTAGTTTTGCAGAATATCCCTGACAGCTGAGGCTCACAGGCTGAGTCTAGATCAGTGGAGAAGATTGACATGTCTTTAAGTACCTGGTTTGCCTGTGGGTGATCAGCTGAAAGGAGCAGTGATGCTGCCTCAGTGGATGCTCTGATAAGTGTGTTTCGCTTTAAGGGGACCTAGCTAAAATGCTGTTAATGCCAAGAGATTTTTCAAGTTGACTGGACTCCTTTTCTTCTCTAGCTGTCACATGTCAGTCAACATTACAGCTCACTTTCTGTGTCTTCAGGTGGATGTACTGGACAGACTGGGAAGAGGACCCGAAGGAGAGCAAAAGAGGCAAAATTGAGCGTGCTTGGATGGACGGCTCGAACAGAAACGTGTTCCTGACCAGCAAAACGGTGTTGTGGCCCAATGGCTTGAGTCTGGACATCCCACAGGGAATCCTCTACTGGGTGGACGCCTACTACGACCGCATTGAGATGGTCTACCTCAACAGCACAGAGCGCAAGGTCAGCACTGGCTCGCCATCATCGGGATTATTTTACTGTGGCATAGAAGCAGAGTGGTGCACAGGAATCAAGGCAGGGGATTATTTTGACAGGGTCTGACATATGCTGAGAGAGCTCATAAGGAATGTGTTTTAAAGCAGCAGAGGACTGTGTGTGTGTGTGGTCCATCACTTTGCAGCCTGATGTCTGTGGGTTTGAGCCTTTTTAATACGTCTTACTCTTTGGCAATTTGTTGTTTTAACTGGTGTGTTTGCTGGTTTCTTTTGGCTGTGTGGCAGGGCTTTTAGCCTTTAAACTAATAATAGAGTGTCAAGAATTTTACAGTTAATATAAAATGAATGTATTAAAAATTATTACTCGCATACTGAAGAGGGTATTTTATGGCCACATAGATTTATTAGCTTCTAATTGCTTAAATTAACTCTGGCATCGCGACTACGTAATCAAACTTACTGAGCATAATGAAATGATAAAATAGAATCACATTTCATCTCCTCTTGAGTTTCTCTATCAGTATTTGTTTGAACATGTTTGAGCTGTCATTCTGGGCACAGAGCGCCGCAGTCTGTTTTGGAAGCATATTTGACCATATTGTTGCTTTTCTCACATCGCCAGACTGTGTATGAAGGTCAGGAGCTGAACCATGCCTTTGGCCTCTGCCACTATAAACACTTCTTGTTCTGGAACGAGTATCGCAGTGGCAGCATTTACAAGCTGGACACTACCACTGGCACTGCCACTCTGCTGCGCAACGAGAGACCGCCCATCTTTGAAATACGCATGTATGACCCCCAGCAGCAGCAAGGTAGCCAAGGTTAATCATTTTCCATTCCTCCAACAATTTCAATCAAGACATACTGAGTATAAATACAATACATGAAGCGTTATTGTTGCTATTTTGTGTTTGCATTAACCCTTGTATATATCATGCACAGGCTCTAATGCATGTCGTGTGTACAACGGAGGCTGCAGCAGTCTGTGTCTGGCCACACCGGGAGGCCGGCAGTGTGCCTGTGCAGATGACCAAATACTAGACCCAGCTGACAACACCAGCTGCAAAGGTGAGAACACACACACAGCTGTTCGTGTGCATGTGAGTGTGAGATTCTCATGAGCTTTTATTTTGCTCCACTGCAAACACACAAGGTTTTATTTCTGGTATGTTGGAGAAGATGAGTCAGGGCTGTGCGACTGTGACTGTGTGTGTTTTCTTGGAAGTATTTGAGAAAAAACAACAAGTGAACAAACAGGGCTGGACAAAATAACAAAGCAGCTGTGTTATGCAATGCAGTCCAATTAAATGTGCTGCCTGGTATATTCAAGATGATGGTGTTCCTGTTCAAATACTAATTAAATAAAATCCACAACATCATTACCCCTGACAGTCTTAAATACACCAGTCTTCACACTCTTTTTATTAGTTTACTTGCAAAGGGAATATATTTAACAATAAACATAAATGTTGATATCCATGCATTGCACCAGAGTTAGCTTGTAGCTGGTTATCAACTGCTGTGTCTTCGCAGGTCAACATTAGAACATCACATTGTACAAGTGATGCTGTCCTTTTGTCTAATCGTTATTATGCTTCTTGTTTTCCTCCAACTGCTCTTTTCCACAGGACTGTTTTTAAATTATTGCAAAATTTGGTAACTCAAAACCGTATTTTTTCACATCCCGTTCTATCCTTCTTTCCCTCTACTTCTCCCTCAACAGCCAACCCCTCCTACATACCCCCTCCTCAGTGCCAGCCCGGGGAGTTTGCTTGCAAGAACAACCGCTGCATCCAGGAGCGCTGGAAGTGTGATGGAGACAATGACTGTCTGGACAACAGCGATGAGGCTCCTGAGCTGTGCCGTGAGTTACACAACACAAACTCCTGACACCCCTCATTTATGACAGTTTTTTGAAACAGCTTCTCCTCCTGTTGGTACTGAGTCATATGATCTATGGCAGTCTGAGTTTGAGTGTCTGGTGATGCCAGAATTAAATGAAAGAGCAGAAATGTAGTGAGTATGTGTTTGCAAGTACTAATTTTGTGTATATATGAGCACATGATATGAGAGTGTGAGTGTGTGTGCAAGGAGGAATGTAGCAATGTCTGTGGATCTGGAAAAAAACTCCCTGTTTGTCTTTCTGTGGTTGAAGTGCAGACATGTTCCTGTCCCAGACAAAATGAAAGCCTGTCCAGAAAAAAAAACCCTGAAATAAGCTCTTAAAATATAACAAAACAGCTCTTCTCTTTTATTCATCTGTACCTCACATCCCTCCACTCTGTCACCTTTCCACCCCACACATTCCTCCCCCTCCAAAAGCTTCTTAGATTTTTTGTTTCCTTCCTGCTCTTCAGTTTGTCCTTTCTTCTCTCCAGACCAGCACACTTGCCCTACAGACAGATTCAAGTGCAAGAACAACCGCTGCATCCCTCTGCGCTGGCTGTGTGACGGCGACAACGACTGCGGGAACGATGAGGACGAATCAAACACCACCTGCTCAGGTACACCAACAAACACACTCTGGTACTGAAATCGAACGTGTGTTTTTTTGATGTTCTTTCCCCTCATGAGCTCCTCTGTGTTGTCTTTTAGCTCGTACCTGTCCCCCTAATCAGTACTCGTGTGCTAGTGGGCGCTGTATCCCTATTTCCTGGACATGTGATCTGGATGATGACTGTGGGGATCGATCAGACGAGCCTGCGTCTTGTGGTTGGTCAACTCATACTTAGTCTAGTCTAGTTTTGTCTCAGGTTTTGGATAATTTTTTTCGTTGAAGAGATTCTTTTAAAACTCAGTGGTGAGTTACACATAAGCACTAACATGTCTAAACTCGTGTTTTGTCCACAGCCTACCCCACCTGTTTCCCCCTCACCCAGTTTACCTGCAACAATGGCCGCTGCATCAACATAAACTGGAGATGTGATAATGGTTAGTATATGCCCTCTCTTATTTCCCCTTTACTTTCTGTGTGCCTGTTTAAATGGCGACTCCCTGCTTCATCCTGTCACAGTTTGCTGTGCATGTTTTGCGTACACTTTCCTTTTTGCCACGTTGTTGTTGTATGTTTGTATTTTTCTGTCCTGTCTCTTCTGTTGTTCTGTGTTGTTGGTTTTTTTTGGTCTCGTGTTGTTCTGTTTGCCCACTCTGCTGTCTTCCATTGGTTCTGTCTTTCAGAAAAGGATTGTGGGGACGGCTCTGATGAGTTGAATTGTCCGAACCTGACCGGTTAGTGCATAGATCAACATGCACCAAAACAGCCATGAAGCTAGCCGAGCTCTAGAAGCATCTGTTTAAGCTGACTCAGAAACAGTTAGGGTTGCTTCTATGCTAATTTAACTCGGCCACAAGCTGAGGCCAAAACTGCTGCCATTAATTTAAGCTTCCGCAAAGGAGTTTTGAAGACAATTTGAATTTAATTGATTGTAAATGCTTTAATAAAACACCCAAATTCAAAGGGAGAAGTGTAGTTATGTAGGCAATCAAATCTTGAATGAGGGAACAAAGTTTCACCACAGGGTAGATTCTCCTGTCCCTGATGAATTTGAAATAAACTGCTTTAAAAAGTGCTAAAGTAAACATTAAGCTGCCCTTTAACATTAGTATGGGTGTAAAGTGCTTATGATGCTCTGCTGCCAAGCTCAATGTATCAGAGCTTGGTACATTCCCTCATGGTGCATGGTGTGATCTATGCAGTCTCTGCCATTATTCACCCTTCTTATACTCAGTATTATTTGTATTTCATTGTTTTCACTGTCTCTGTTACTCTGTCTGCATATTTATATATATTTGCTCCCCTTGAGGCAGCGGGTGCCTCATAATGTGAGAGAGTGAGTGTTTGACTGTGTTTGTGTTTCAGATAACGACTGCGGGGACAACAGTGATGAGGCAGGCTGTAGTCACTCGTGCTCAAGCGCTCAGTTCAAGTGTAACAGCGGCCGCTGCATCCCGGATTACTGGACCTGTGACGGAGATAATGACTGTGGGGACTACAGCGATGAGACCCATGCAAATTGCACCAATCAGGGTAAGTATTGACCTGACAACCAGGCGGGGAAATAAAAACACACCCTTTTTAAAGAAGATCCCCATGTTTCAAGTATACCTTTCAGTTCCATGAAATAAATGAGTTGTACTAAAACTGAAGAAGCAGTTGCTGGTGGAGTTGTTCCAGTACCAATGCTTCTTACACTTAATGCACTTGTCAGGTACCATAGTTTAGGAGCACTAAAACATTTGCATATAAAGCATTAACATGGGGGGGGGGGTGGAGCCTCTCCCAGCCGGCTTCGGGCGGAAAGCAGGGTACACCCTGGAAATGTCGCCGACCTATTACAGGGCCAACACAGAGAGACAGACAACCATTCGCGCACACTGCTTTACACTGCTTGGCATTACCTGCACCCAAATGGACTTGAAGCACTTTGTTACTCGTACTGATCTTGTTTCCTCTTGTCTCGATCTTTGCTTGTGTTGTTCATGTTCTTGTATGCACGTCGCTTTGGATAAAAGCGTCTGCTAAATGACATTGTAACATTGTAACATTGTAACACACACTCACACCTACGGGCAATTTAGAGTGACCAATCAACCTGGTGAGCATATTTTTGGACTGTGGGAGGAAGCCAGAGTACCCGGAGAGAACCCACGCATTCACAGAGAACATGCAAACTCCACACAGAAAGGCACCTGCCCTTCCGGGGATTCAATCCAGAAACCTTCTAGCTGTGAGGCAACAGTGCTACCCACTGCAGCACCGTGCAACCAAGTGGACATTAATGTCAAATTGAAACCAATAAATATACAAAACAACAAAATGTGGACAAAAGACCATTAACACAGGAAAATAGGAATAACTAAACTCTTAAAAGTGTAAATCCTGATGTCTTTTGCTGACTATTCCTCTTGGCTTAAGATGAACAACTGAATATATAGAGGCAGACATCTCTATTTACCTGCATTTGGCCCCCCTACTGGGTTAGGTACCCACATCATCTTTTTTTCTTTCCTTTCGTTATCTTGTCATTATTACACTTTACAACACATCTTAAAAATATGAATATTTCTTTCTATTTTATTAAAACAAAATATGTATAAAGTAATTCAAAAAATAAAAAACACACAAAAAACAACAACCTATAGGATGGTGTTAACACATCTAGTGAGAATTTAACTTTATGAAAATATATATCCAAATATCTCAATTCTAAAAACACTTTTCTTTTTTCCAGTCATATAAATCAACTGGCCCTTCTTTAAAATTACACTTTAAGGAACAGACATAAGCCAAGAGACAGAACCAGAAGAAAAGTAAATAAATAATATAAATAAAGTAAAATAAAATACAACAATAATAATATAATAAAATAATGACAGTGATAATAATGACAGTGATAATACCATTCACTATACTGACTATATAACATACATTATACCCAAATCATCTTACACCCACAACTATTTTAGTAAATAGACAAATATCCACAGCACTTGAATGCATCACAACATGTGCTATTCTACCCGTTCGGATCACACATTAAGGAAATAGATATTAATACTGACAGCAGCTAACCCTACCCCAGACATAGTGACTGACTACACTGATGAGTTCATAGAAAGCTCAAAAGGCGAGGGAATGTGGGGCGGCCCCCCTCTATCCAGATTTCCTGTGACAGGTACGATTGTGTCAAAAAGTAATTGACATGACAACCATGTTTGTGTGTCATAACTGTGTCAACCTGTATTAAGACAAAGTGGAAATACTAATTCAATATAACACAAACAGACCCTGGATAGAACTGTGTAATGTGCTAACTTCAAAACTTAAAGGTTAACATAACAGATAATGAAACCAAACAAACAATGGTGTGTTAGTGAGGTTAATGACTTCACTGATACACAAGGGGCAAATGACATGGTTGAGACCACTTTGTCATAGAGAAGTAGATGATATCGCAAATACTCAAACAGTATCCTGAAGAAGACATGTCTCCTACCAAAGCATATCTTCTTACTACCACTAAGTCTTTGTGCAGTCATGTAGTCAGGCAAGACTTCATTTCAAAGAGTGACAGACTGGGTTGTCCTTGGTGTGCGCTGCTTAATTAATGAAATGTGGTCAGACACGCCCTAATTTAGTGTGCTCCTGCGTTTCAGACTGTGAGTTTCAGATTTTTTAAATAGGGGCCCTGGTATGGATCTTTGATGTATTAAACCAGGGGTGTCCAAAGTACGGCCCGGGGGCCAATTGCGGCCCCAGGTCCATTTATTTATGGCCCCAAGCTTCCATCTTAAATTGTGTTATTCATAGCAAAGAAATTAATCACAGTTTCTTTCTACAAACAAAACTAAAGTCAATCCAGAAACATCTCAAAAAGCTTCATATGGACTACCTGTCTAAAGCCAAAGCACTGGGAATTCTGCAAGACAGCAATAAAGAAGAAACACAAGGACTCTTAAAGCTGACAAGTTTTCAAATTAATGTTTTTTATCATGATGTGAAAATGTTCTTGATGAACACTAAAACTTCAGAAGACACAAAAGAGGACACAAGACAAGATCAAATTATGAAATTGTGCAGAAAAGGCAAAATTTGGTGCATCAAAAATGTTCAGAACTCAGGAAAATAATTATTTTGTTCTTAAAATGTTGCCTGCTTGTCAGAAAGGTCTAAAAAACCACATAAAAAAGAAGTGTGATGAAATCTAGATTATGATCCTGACATAGGAAAATAATGATACAATATTTTTCCCACATTGCCCGACCCTAATGAGAAACATTTTCCTCCAGAAGAAGATAACGTTTGCTCATGTGTACATGGCTTGTGGAGAACTAAGGACTACCTAGTTACTGATTTATTGAGACAAAATTTTAAATGATTGTTATTAAATGAATATTTCATATATAACTTTTGGGATTCCTAAGTCTCAGTAGGAGCCACTGGCCCTGAGGTATTCTGACAACATCATATGTGGCCCTCTTTGAAAAAAGTTTGGACACCCCTGTATTAAACAAACACTTCATCTTAATTGCTGAAAGTCGTAAAGCCAACATTAAAACTAAAGCTGATGTTAAAAGCCACTACTCACAAACAAACAGCTACAGGTAACATATTTGACAATATATTTCGAGCACAGCTGTGACAAACTGTTGTTATTATTCTGTTGAATGGTTGCATCTCTGTGTTGTTTTGTCATGTATTCCCTGAAGTGCAGCAGGCACTAAAACCATGTCTCGTGTTTACTTTTTATTCTGTAGATTTAATAGGTCCCCGGTCCCTATTAGTCACACTGACATTAACCAATCCTATGAAAACCACCATTAACACATAATACATCTCACTTAAGTTGGTGAAATAATAACTGTTGTCTCTTAGATAGAGACACATGATTTATATGTAACTACTTATAGTTTCAAATTGGTTATTACTTCTTTGGTTTTAAAGCAACACTGACAGAATACCAAAGTGAGTCAGTGGCAGCTGTGTTTATGACTGCAACAATGAGAATACACACTTGAATCTGTTTCGTCTTTCCTGTTGCTAAGATGCATTGCCATCCAGCTTCATAACAAACATCTCATTAGTTTTGTGTCTTTTGATGTTGCGCAATGCTGTGTTTCCTGATGTGATTAAAGCAGGCAGGGACTGAAGAAGATGTTGTCTCAGAGTCTCATGATGTCTTTCTCTCCACAGCCACGCGTCCCCCTGGAGGTTGTCACACAGACGAGTTTCAGTGCAGAATGGACGGCCTGTGCATCCCCCTGCGCTGGCGCTGCGATGGGGACACTGACTGCATGGACCTGAGCGATGAGAAGAACTGTGAGGGCGTCACGCACATGTGCGACCCAGCTGTCAAGTTTGGCTGCAGGGACTCTGGTGAGAATAGTCCTAATTAAGAAGCATGTGAATAAGATAAAGTGGGTTTAATTTTTTATTTTTAAAGTAATCGCTGCCGTCTGGCTATAGCTCGCTGTATCAGCAAAGCCTGGGTGTGCGACGGTGACAGTGACTGTGAGGACAACTCGGATGAGGACAACTGCGAGGCGCTGGTGTGTAAGCTGTCCCACCATGTGTGTGCCAACGACTCCACCATCTGCCTGCCTGCAGAGAAACTTTGTGATGGCACTGATGACTGCCCAGATGGCTCTGATGAGAAACTCTGCGGTGAGAGACTACAGAACCCAGGCTAGATTTCAGAACAAGGAGCTCCAAAACAGCTAGCTAAACTCTGTATCTAAAATCATGACTTCAGTGGATACATAACAGACCTTCTTACTTAACACTTGAGTTGTTGCTGCTCTGACATTCTCCCTTTTACAGACCTGTGTTCACTGGACAATGGTGACTGCAGCCATAACTGCACAGTGGCCCCTGGTGAGGGTGTGATCTGTTCCTGTCCACTGGGCATGGAGTTAGGGGTCGACAACAAGACCTGTCAAATCCAGAGCTTCTGCGCCAAACACCTGAAGTGCAGTCAGCGCTGCGAACAAGACAAGTTCAGTGTGAAATGTTCCTGTTACGAGGGCTGGGAGCTGGAGCCTGACATGGAGAACTGCAAGAGTACTGGTAAGGAAACGAGGAAATCGCACAAGAAAATGGATGTTGGTAGAGGGTTGTTGAGGAATTTAAACATTTTATTGGTGCAAGCTGTACAGTAAGGGAGGAATCTGGAACAGTGACTTGGTTCAAGGCTGCAGAATCAAGAAGTGTGGTGTGGGTTTGGGATCAAGCAAAGGAGAGGCTGCCTGAGCAGGAAACTGTGTGGTTTGAGAAAGTATGTGCCAAAATACAAAACTCCTACTAGACATTGCATGGAGACAGGGAGGAGGAAGAGTTTTAATGCCTTTCAAACAAGTGTATGGGGTTCAAAGAGGAAACACTGACAGATATGAGAAATGTTTTTTAAGCTGTCATTATCAATTTATGAACACAATGAATCAGGAATATGAAATAAAAAAGTGATGAGCAGATATGCTCACTGTTAAGGCCAGCTAGAGGGCAAGACATAAAAAAAGATACTGCTGAGTGATATTAAATCTTATTATCAACATATAGTTTATAGTTTTCTGCCTGCAGCCACCAGCCAGTATGAAACATAGATTTATGATTGTGCACCTCTCTGCCAGGTCTAACAGCCGAGTCACCAACACCCCGTCATTCATCCTGCTGCCTGTCTGGCTGCCTGTTAGCTCCTGATAACTCCTGTCTTATTTACACTGTGTTTTAATTACCGCGGATCAGAGCCGCTTTGAACACAGCGCCTCTCTCTCTCTGGACTGCAGTGAGGCATGGATGTGAGGGTTTCCACGCTGTGGAGCAGAGCCGCTCTGCAGCATTTTGTGTAATAATCAATGAAGACTAAGCCAAGGTTGTTAACCCTTTACCACTTGGGCACGGGTCTCTCCTGTTTATTCCCACAGATCCTTTCAAACCCTTTATCATTTTCTCAAACCGGCATGAGATCCGACGCATCGACCTGAACAAAGGAGAGTTCAGTGTGTTGGTACCAGGCCTGAGGAACACCATCGCCCTCGACTTCCATCTCAGCCAGAGCGCCCTCTATTGGACGGATGTGGTGGAGGACAAGATCTATCGTGGGAAGCTGTCTGAGAATGGAGGTGAACATCTTTAACACAATCCCAACTTCCTTAGTATATAAAGAGACAAAATTAGCTTCCTCTGACATAGTGACTGATGAAGTTTTAAACCACAGAGGGAGTGATGACATTTACAACAGCGCACATTTCATCACATTTACATTCACATTCAAGGCAAACCCATCAGATAAAGTGAAGATAGATGTTCTGTGTGTTCATCTTGCAGTGAAGGTGGCTTTCTGCTCAAAAGTAAGCCCCTCGAAATGTCTTGGGCAATTTACTGTATTGGGTTTTACAGGATTAGAGAGACTTTTAAGAGTCATAACATTTTAATCTCTAAATACGATATTGCACACTGGGGTTTAATATTTCAGTTCTGTCGAGGTAAACCATTTGGACTTTTTGAGGTTTCAGTTAAGACAACATTATTGTGCCCAAAATGTTTGTCAGGGTGAGGATGTTCGGTACAACATGCACATTTTTCAGCAATTTTTAGTGCTGTTTCTGTGTCAGGTGATTCGACTAGTCTATCATGACTAATCTGCCCTATCATCACTGAAGCAGTCATAATGAGAAAATTATGTGTACAGGGCTGCACTTAAGTTTTGAACAATTACACGTGTGTGATTGTGTGTACACATGATTGTTGTGTGTGCCACGTTTGCCAACAGGCTACGTACAGCGTGTGTGTTTTCATTGCTCCAGACAGGATATTGACTCATCTGGAATAATTAGACATTTCCCTCTGATTAGAGCCCCAATGGTAAATGAAAGGGAGAGGATGAGGCTGGAAAATGTGCCCCTTTAGCCCTGCAGTACACCATGAATGTAGTTGTTTTTCCCTTTTTTTTTTTAAAGCCCTCTCTGTAATTGTAGTATAACACCCTCTGCTGAGCCTCAACTGTATTTATTTATGTTTCCATTCATTGTACTGACATGTGGTTTTATCCTGAACATAGCATCTAACCCTCTGATTAAAGAAACTACAGTTTGTTATGTAAGGTTCTGTTTAAATCCAAATAGCTTGATCACATTTGCATAAAAAGGCAAAGCAGATCAGTGCGAAAAATCTGAAATGTTGCCATGAGCAAAATCGCAGTCCTCGAAGCCTTCATGCGTACATATTGAACATTTGTATGAATTAATTAAGAAAGTAAGGAGCCCCAGAGGGGAGTTTATTTTATTGAGTACATGATATATTAAGAGATGAAGTTAGAGTTTTCTAGCTGTGAAGAGAGATGGATGAGACATTACATTTGTTTGTTGCATTCAATCCAGGGTCCTGCTAGTACCTCCTTTTCCAGTTTAGATAACTAGATAGTCACAATCAAAGTTTAATGTAATTTCCACTTGTACTTAGAATAGGAGAGGGGTAAGTTGAGATCTTTTCTCAGAAAGTAAGGTTGCTCTTAAACCTCTTTTCCTCTATTCTTGCAGCTTTAACCAGCTTTGATGTGGTAATCCAGTACGGGCTGGCTACCCCTGAAGGCTTGGCTGTGGACTGGATCGCAGGAAACATTTACTGGGTGGAGAGCAACTTGGATCAGATCGAGGTGGCCAAGTTGGACGGCACCATGCGGACCACTCTGCTGGCTGGAGAGGTGGAGCACCCTCGAGCTATTGCCTTGGATCCTCGCGATGGGTAACTCTTAACAGCCCTTCCTCTACCTCCCGCTGATATCAAACAGAAGGCACCTAAATTAATAATTGCTGTGGTTTTTAAAGTATAAATGTTTTCTTTATTACAGGGCCGTCTTTACACTCTGATGCTGAACCTACAGTAATGTACGGCAGTGTTTTAATAACTGCATATCCATGTTTGCAGGATCCTCTTCTGGACAGATTGGGATGCCAGCTTGCCCAGGATTGAAGCGGCTTCCATGAGCGGAGAAGGCAGGAAGACCATCCACAAGGAAACAGGCAATGGAGGCTGGCCAAATGGACTCACTGTGGACTATCTAGAGCGCCGCATCCTCTGGATTGATGCCAGGTCAGAGGCAAAACATAGTGGAGACATGACACAGTCTTGCAATTAATTTATAAGGTTGATTTCAACCATATTCAAATTTTAACTGAACAATTCTTCAATGTGCAGGTCTGATGCCATATATTCAGCCAAGTACGATGGTTCTGGGCTTATTGAGGTCCTGCGGGGACATGAATACCTGTCACATCCCTTTGCTGTCACAATGTATGGTGGAGAGGTTTACTGGACAGACTGGAGGACCAACACACTAGCAAAAGCGAACAAGTGGACAGGGAGCAATGTCACTGTTGTTCAGAGAACCAACACGCAACCTTTTGACCTTCAGGTCTACCATCCATCCAGACAGCCAGAGGGTGAGAAGAAGAACACTGTGAACATGCTTTGACTGTCAAACTTCAGGAGTTAGAAGCTTGTCATTCTAGCTGCAGATGTAAACAGCGTGTTTCTTAAGAACTAGTGACAACTTTTAATGATCAAGAGAAATATACACTGATTCATAAAATGTTTAAGGTTCTATAAATGAATAATATTCATCTAAATGTCTCCCCAGCTCCTAACCCCTGTGCTGCTAAAGATGGCAAAGAGCCCTGCTCACATCTCTGTCTCATCAACTACAATCAGACTTTCTCATGTGCCTGCCCTCACCTCATGAAGCTGGGTCCTGACAAACGCACCTGCTTTGGTAAGCAAGAACACACACCATGAACACAAACGCAACTGAAAAGATCCAGTTTGATTATCTTTGAGCCAGTGGACAATGTTCCCCTCTGCTTACTTTGGCAAAATTGTCATATTCATGTCATGATGTGTTTCCATTTGTATGTGTGTGTTTGCTTGTGAGTAAGTAAAAAAAGAGAAAGGATTAAACAATGTGGACTTTTTTCACTTTGACGTGCCATTGCCGTGACAGCTTAGGAGCACATTGAAGTGCCTGTCCGTGAAAAGAGAGAGCGGGCCTGTTTATTCAGTTAAGAGTTTAGTATTCAGGGCACCACTTTCTATTATCTCTGGGGGTAATGGAATAGAGAA
This sequence comes from Notolabrus celidotus, assembly GCF_009762535.1. Lineage (NCBI taxonomy): Eukaryota > Metazoa > Chordata > Actinopteri > Labriformes > Labridae > Notolabrus > Notolabrus celidotus. The sequence goes on along the minus strand of NC_048272.1, from coordinate 5,559,606 downwards.
CCTCACTCTCTCTGATTCAGGCATCAGCCACAACTCTCCACATCCACCACCTAGTCTGGCCCCAGCCGCTGCAGCCTGACACTGTCATTACTCTCCTCCTCTTTCTGTCTCTTTCCCATTCTTCCTGTCTATCATTTAAGCTGCACACAGTTGAATGATGATAGGACTGTTGAGACCAATGCATTTGTAATGCATCAGCACTGATTGAATTCACGCTCGCTGTCATGGTTGCGCTATTGAGCTAGCCGGCCAGACACAATCATTTGAGTCAACGATGCAATTGGATTAACTGTTTGTTCAAGTGGCAGGAATAATATGCAGATGCACCCATCCATTCCGCAAAGACCTATCCTTACAAAGTCTGGCATTAGTGAGCACTCGGGCATTTGACTTGAAGCTGCATTTAACTCCTGATTACTCCCTTTGAAGACTGAAGCTTTGCTGAATTACTGAAGGATGCATGTCAACATGTTCCCAATCCTGCAGAGTCCCGTCAGTTCCTGTTGTACGCTCGCCAAATCGAGATCAGAGGGGTGGACATCGACAACCCGTACTACAACTACATCATCTCCTTCACCGTGCCTGATATCGACAACGTGACTGTGGTGGACTACGACGCTCTGGAGCACCGAATCTACTGGTCAGACGTCCGCACACAGACCATAAAGAGAGCTTTCATAAACGGCACTGGAGTCGAGACTGTCGTCTCTGCTGGTAGGGATCAGGCAACACAATGAAATACAAAGCAGACACACTTTTTGTTCTCTGATTTTTCTGTGAAGAAAAGACAAGAAAGTATGTGTTAACAGCTTTCATTGACAGATTTTGTCCATTTGCTTTTGGAAGTTGTATTGCCTGCTTTTAGAAAACACTGTTCAAGGCTACCAAAAAAAAAAGAAAGTGAAGGAAAAAACAATCATTTGTATGTCTAATCAAAACATATTTTCTACATTTTCATGTACTTATGTAGAGTGTTAGGCTCGGCCTAGGAGAAACTGGAGCACAGCATAAAAGTGACCCTCTCACAAGGAAGACCAAACATATGAACATATATGCAGACCACAATATCTGATTAATTTAAAAACAGGAATAAGAACACAAACCTGCTCAAGAGGATTAGGCCACAAAGAAAAATAATTCACACACTGACATTTTTCTCAGAATTCTGAGATTGAAGTCAGAATCCTTCGAAAAAATGTAGAATTTTGACCTTTTATTCAGTATTCAGATCTTGTAGAATCCTGAGATTAAAGTCAGAATTCTGAATTTAATCCCAGAATTCTTTGGAAAAAAAATAAGACTCTTCCTTTTATTTTTTTTTATTTTATTGTTAAATATTCTGACTTTGAAGTCAGAATTTAAAAAAAGAAAAGTAAATTTTTTTTCTACTTGTCTAACATCCAAAAAAATTTTTTTCAGTGGCCCTAATCCTCTTCTGTACAAACAACATGCCAAAGTAGCAAATGTAAAATCTTTTTAATGACCCAACCTGCTTTAACTCAGTGAAAATAAGAATCTACTTGGTTTGGGGTTTTAAGAAGAAGGTGGTGTGAAGTGATCTTGTGATCCCCCTTTAAAATGTGACGTCAGCTCCCATTCAGTCACCAACAGGTGACTTGCAGCACATCACAAAGAGAGAAAAACACACAAGAGAGAACAGCACTAGCTCCATATAGACACTAAATCACAATCATTCAGCATGAAGCCTTTTTAAGATGCATAATGTGTTCATGGGGAACAAGTTATTTGCTCTGTACAGGTAGCTTTAGCCTCAGTTTTTACATGATATCATTTTAGATGTAATCATCAAGTCATTGATCATCGAAATCATCATATTTAAGACCCTTTTACCTAGTTCTCAGTTTCACGTGAGGCTGTGAGAAACATTAAAAAGTTAGCTTATGCCAGATTTTTCAGCCATCTCACAAAGTCTGCATTTTTTCAAGCCTGCATGATTATCATTTTGATTTGCTGGAATGATAGGTGTGACTAAAGAGCTCAGCCAAAGGTGAACTGTCATATTTTTTATGCAGTTCTTCCTCCTCTTGCGTTTTTTATTAGTATATCAACAACATCAGTTAGAAATATGATGTATGATGACTATATGTTTATCTTTTTTCAGATCTTCCAAATGCTCACGGCCTGGCAGTGGACTGGGTGTCCAGAAACCTGTTCTGGACCAGTTATGATGCCAATAAGAAACAGATAAATGTTGCCAGACTAGACGGCTCCTTTAAAAACGCTGTCATCCAGGGCCTGGACAAACCACACTGTCTGGTGCTGCATCCAATACTTGGGTATGTCATCCTCACACACACACTAAAGCAGTCTCTCTTTGTCAAAATGGAGCTTTCAGAAACTGCTCTCACACACCCTCCTGATTTCACCTTTGACCTCCACACACACACAGATGTGCTCACACACACACTCAAGTAATGTGCGGCTGTTGGGCTCCTTTTTTGTTTGCACTCAGCAATGACAGGCAGAGTAGTTTGCTATTGATGATTACTGACCTCTGACTGTTTTTCACTCAGGAAGTGCTTCCATTTTTGTTCCCCTTGTGTCATCTTTCTTTTCTGTAGCGCTCTCTCTCTTTCCATCTCGTTCCACTTTTATTCTGAAAGATAGTTTCTGAGCTTAGATGGACTATCTATAAATTATTCACAGTCAGCGTCTCTGTCGCTTTCTGTCGCTATTTCTGTGCCTGTGTTGATCTTACATCCTGCCCCCACACCTCCTCCTCCTCTCCAGTCTTGTTTAGCAAATATCCCATTTTTCCCTCTTGTCTCCCTTCTGGAAACTTCAACCCCCTCAGCCCCTCAAACAGAGCCTGGCCTCAGCATGTCCTCAAAGAGCAAAGACAGACCATCTGTATTTATAGATTTGGTTTTGTCCTGCAGGAATATGTGTTCTTGGAACATTGAAGGTGGATGAAGAAGGGACATTTCCTTAAGAAATGTATCTGCCTCTTTGTGTACTCCTTCCTCTCTTTCAAAGAGTTAGCCTGCTTAAGCGGAGGAATGTTTCCGATCAGAGCATTGTTGGCGAGTGGGGAAAATGAGAAGCAGATGCTGGATCCATATGCTGGGGCTGTCTCCTCTGTCAAACACACACACACACACACACACACACACACACACACACACACACACACACACACACACACACACACACACACACACTCACAGCCCTGATTACGTCCGAGGGGTGGGCGGGGGCAAAGAGAGTCAGGGAGGGACGAGCTTGCAAAAACACAAGAATGTGGTCGTTTAAATGCTACTAAAACTTTATTTAAAGGCAATTTAACAAACACATGAAGGGAGTGGTGGATGTGGTAACAGGAAGTGGGTGAGTGGGGCAGAGGATAGATACCCTATAAACAGAAACTACATGTAGTCTAAACAGTGAAGCACAATCTCATTGTCTTTTAAAACTCCTTAGGAGTATGCCAGGAGTTTGAAGGGTTTGCGTGCGTGCGTGCGTGCGTGCGTGCGTGCGTGCGTGCGTGCGTGCGTGCGTGCGTGCGTGCGTGCGTGCGTGCGTGCGTGCGTGCGTGCGTGCGTGCGTGCGTGCGTGTGTATTGGGCCAGAGGGTAAGGGTGTTTGTGATGGTTGGCAGGTCAGATAACATATTTCAGCTGCTGCATGGTCTCATCAAAGGGTTTTATACATCCTAATTGCCAGCTCAGCTTATATTTCTGCTTAAAAAAATATTTGAACTTCATTGGGTATTAAATTGAAAACAGATAAAGCTCTCTTTAAAAGACTTACCCACTACAGTCACATACGGTTCATTGTGATTTAAACACTAGATTCTAAAGCATTTTTGTTATCACTGTTGCTATTTTTATTAGTGTATGTTCCAGGTCGTCTTACTGTGATCTAGTTAGTTCTCAACTGGTGTGTCGGGGACCTCAAAGTGTCTTTTCTGTGCCTTTATTTTGAAGTTTTCTCCTATGAGGCAGAGTGCTTGCAGTAGTGAGGTAGCTTAATCTCACTCCAACACAGTAGGTGGGGATAATGCACCTTAATTCTTGCTGGCACCCTCCATTAAACAACATATTTCAGAAATTAGGCTTAGGCTTGTGATAAAGAAGGCGTTGGCGGAACCTGAGGAATCCAACTACTGATATGGATGAATTTTTCAAGAGGGGAAACATTTGGTAAACTGTAGGCCAGCACAGAAACCAAATGTTAATGCAGCCATACAAAAATCAGCCAACGAAATGGCTCCCATCATGCTCACATAAAGTTTGAAAGTCTCCAAAAAGAATGGAAGAAAAACATTTCTGCAGTTTTTGTCTTTCTTCCTGTTCTGTGCCTTGTGCCTTAATCCAGTCTTTGTAAGATCGGAGTGTAACTGTAAGAGAAGTTTAAGATTGAGAAATAATTGCTGTGTGTGATGTAGCTCTAAAATTAACTGTGGTTTTCAATAAAAGAGAAGTAGAAGGGAGTGAGGTAGATTGACTTCAGAGCGGCAGGGACTTTGCAAGTGGTTTTTAATTCAGCTTTTTGTAAGTGTTAGCAGAAAGCCTGAGTGAATTTTCTCAATAAGATAAATTCACTGTTCCAAAAATACACAGCACAATCTTGCTTTGCTGATTCTCTCCCTCGCCATCTTCAGTAAACTCTACTGGACCGACGGGGACAGCATCAACATGGCCAACACAGACGGCAGCAACCACAGCGTCCTCTTCCCCAACCAGAAAGGCCCTGTCGGTGAGTTATATTCTGTTACATCTTGTATGACTGTACAAGAAGGCAGAACATCCTAGTGAAAGGGCAGCTCACAACATTTTATCACTTTGTTTCTTCCAGGTCTCTCCATCGACTTTGACACAGAGCAGCTGTACTGGATTAGCTCAGGAAACAGCACCATAAATCGCTGCAAACTGGACGGCTCAGGACTGGAAGTGCTCGAGGGAGTAAAGGGCAAACTGACCAAGGCTACCGCGCTGGCTATCATGGGTAGGTCTGCAGAAAGTAATCAGTTTACCCAGTGAGCCTTGAAATATAACAACGACAATCAGTAACAATCAAGGTTTCATGGTTCTACCAGCGTTATGTCTGATTCTAGAAAGTGTTCACACTGTTGTTCTGTTTTTTTGTCTTTCAGGGGAGAAGTTGTGGTGGGCGGACCAGGGAACTGACCAGATAGGAACCTGTGACAAGAAGGATGGTGGTAGCTGGAAAATCCTGAGGAATAGCACATCCCCAATGATGCACATGAAAATCTACAATGAAACTGTGCAGAAAGGTTGGCTGCCATTGTCTGAACGTTTTTATTTTTTTGGTTAAAGAACTTTGCAAAACAAAAGATAAAAAAAACAGTTCCTTGTTTCGACAAGGCTCTGTTTTGTTTGCCACATATAGCCTGTTTATCTATGCCAAAGCACATCTGTTTTCATCTTTTTTAACTCCTCTTTGATTTGCTGTGTATATTTTTTTCGTGTGCTTTTGTGTTCCCAGGCACCAATCTCTGCAGTAATAACAATGGAGACTGTTCCCAGCTGTGCCTCCCTACCTCCCCGACCACCAGAGCCTGCATGTGCACTGCAGGATACAGCTTGCGAACAGGGCAACAGTCCTGTGAGGGTAAGACACAGTCAAGAAGATATACAAATAGTTAAATAATTAATGTGTGAAGCAACCCAGACTTTAAAGAGGCTTAGAAATTAAATGTTATTTGTTTTCTGCAGGTGTTGGCTCTTTCCTGCTGTACTCTGTGCACGAAGGCATACGTGGTATTCCCCTGGATCCATCAGACAAGTCTGATGCCCTGGTACCAGTGTCAGGAACATCACTGGCAGTGGGCATAGATTTCCATGCTGGTAAGACCCTGTAATGCAAAAAAAAAGAAACTCCAGCATAGTGGCATTATCTCTAACAGTTTAATTTACCACTGAATTTAATTTGTGTAGCTGTCTGAAAATATAAAATTATTTATAATGTGTTTAAATTTCATAGACAATGACACCATCTACTGGGTGGACATGGGCCTAAGCACAATCAGCCGAGCCAAGAGGGACCAGACCTGGAGAGAGGATGTAGTTACTAATGGCATTGGCAGGGTGGAGGGTATCGCTGTGGACTGGATAGCAGGTGAGAGAATCCTCACAGACCACATACAGATAAACTCTGTTTCACTTTTGCCGTTTGTGTATTTTTAATCATTGCCCAGAGGAGAGTAGAAAGGAAGATGAGTTGAAAGCTACAAAGCGGATCTTTTGTGCTCAGTGAGAAAACAGGAAAGAAATGCACAAAGAACAAACCCAGACCACAAAAGACAAAGGAGACACCTGAACTGTGAACAGATTCTTTTGTCAATGAAGGACCCTAAGTTCATGGATAAAACAGATGTCACACAAGGTTACAGTCTCTTAGAAGCACATGCTTAAGAAATGTCAGATCTTTAGTGTTCGACATCTGTCTACCACAGGAAATATCTACTGGACGGACCAAGGCTTTGATGTGATCGAGGTAGCCAGACTGAATGGCTCTTTCCGCTATGTGGTGATCTCACAGGGCCTGGACAAACCTCGAGCCATCACTGTCCACCCCGAGAGCGGGTGAGGAGAAACAACTGTGGCCGTCTTTATTCTGCATCTGTGATTCCTCACATTATTGATCACTAAGGATGTTACCTCTGTACTTTGTGTGTGTGTCTGTGTGTGTGTGTGTGTGTAGCTACCTGTTCTGGACAGAGTGGGGCCAGTACCCCCGTATTGAACGCTCTCGTTTGGATGGTACTCAGAGGGCAGTCCTGGTCAATGCCAGTATCAGCTGGCCCAATGGTATCTCCATTGACTACGAGGTACAGTATAACAGACCAATTTTGCATTTTGATCACTGTTGTTAAGTGCGACCAGTGGGTGTTATCTGAACCATTACTGTGTTGACATTTATGACGATAATTGTTCGTCAATGACTAATTTTTTCATGACGAAAACAAGACTATGACGAGCCAAAGTAGATCCCTGATAATAGAAACTCTGACGAAAATATGTTTTGATTTTGTTGATGAGACGATGACGAGAAGAAAACATTAGTGGCCGACTGTCGGATATTCAAAATCCATGTTTCCCCCGCAGTGTGTCCAATCATTAGAAATAAGAGTGATGCATTCCTGTGACAGGCTGAGTTATTATCTCAGGGTTAGCAGTGTTAGCTTGGTCTCTACCTGCAGCAGGTGGGCTTTATGAACCAGCTCTCCCTGCCTCCATGCATCTGTCTCATCTTCATTATGGGTTTTTACCCCCCGGTGTGCGTTAGTGACAAAGACACAACTGGGGGACATCTGTTTAATATTTGATATCTGCTCCGCATCTAGAGCTTCGTTTAATCCAGTTTGGTGATACACATACCACATTTAGTAAGTTTTGATCAACTCCTAGTCATCAAAGATGCAGATGCATTGCCGTGAACTGACGGTCTGTCTGTCCAGTGCGCCTGTCACTGCAGGTGAATTCAAGGACCGTTGTAAATGTGCAATACAGCCCTTTCTTTTTTTTATTTTCAGAGTGTTGCAAAAAAAAACATTCTTCACATTTCAATTTACATATTATTATTCCTTACAACAGGTATACACTGAAGTCAAACTTGACTTTTGTTTAGACAGAAGCAGCGCTCTTTTTTCTTTTCTTTTTTTTTAGCTCCTTCAAACTTCCCCCTTCTCCTCTCCTGATAAAGACATAAAAAACTCACAAGAACTGTACAATCCTGACTAAATACACAATACAGCTCTTTCATGGCATTTTTCTGTGAATCAAGAGAATCAAAATACAGTCACAGTGGTCACATCAAGAATGTTTTCTTTTGACTTTTTAGCAGAGACAGGCTGAATTATTTAACTTAAGATATTACACAAGCAAAAGTGTTAAAGGAGTGTTGACGATTTTGACACTTGGTATAACCCTGTTACCAATTTCTGATCGACTACATGAATTATTTAAAGAGTGAAGATGTTTTGGTAAATATCAAGCACTAAAATGTTTTGAGTTTCAGACTAAAACTATAAAGGGCTGAAAAGACTCAAATGTGACTAAAACTAACCGGCATTTTCCTCTAAAGACTAAGACTAAATCTAAAGTAGCCGCCAAAATTAACATTGCTGCGTGTGCGTGTGTGTGTGCGTGTGTGTGTGTAGGAGAATCTGCTGTACTGGTGTGATGCCAGGACGGACAAAATCGAGCGAATTAACCTGGAAACTGGAGAGAACAGGGAAGTGGTGCTGGCTAACAACAACATGGACATGTTCTCTGTGTCTGTGTTTGAGAGCTACATCTACTGGAGTGACAGGTAAAGTATACTCTTCCTTTGGATTATTTAAAACTGATATTCAACCATAGTCTTAATATTTATGTCATCTGCAAGCTTCAGACTGTGTTTACATTTTTTTTCTTGTCTTTCTTCTTTGAACCAGGACTCATGCTAATGGCTCCATAAAGAGAGGCAGCAAGGACAATGCCACAGACTCTGTGTCTCTGAGGACTGGTATTGGAGTACAGCTCAAAGACATTAAGGTTTTTAACAGGGCTAGACAGCAAGGTAAGCACAGGAGTGTTTCTTTTAAAACTTGATTAAAAGTCACTTGTAGTAGTTTCTGTTTTACATTTGACAAATCTGAGGGTAGAGGATGATGACTAAATGGATTTCATGTCATCTACAGGAACAAATGTATGCAAAGACAAAAATGGCGGGTGCCAGCAGCTTTGTCTCTTCCGGGGCAACGGACAGCGTACTTGCGCCTGCGCCCATGGCATGCTGGCTGAAGACGGCCGTGGCTGCCGTGACTATGACGGCTACCTGCTCTATTCAGAACGCACTATACTAAAGAGTGTCCACCTGTCAGATGAAAACAACTTAAATGCGCCTATAAAACCATTTGAGGACCCGGAGCACATGAAGAATGTCATAGCGCTCACGTTTGATTACAGAGGAGGTGGAGGAAAAGGCGCTAACCAGATATTCTTCAGCGATATTCACTTTGGCAACATCCAGCGAATCAGTGATGATGGATCAGACAGAAGGACTGTGGTGGAGAGTAAGTGAACCACACCTTTTAAACCCCCTCTTTTCCCCCAAATGATTATATTCTGCAAAGCATATGCTTAACTTTAACTGCAGTATATTCCCACTCCATCAGTTAATAGTGAGTCTGTCATTACTCATTTTTGTGAATAACAGACCCCCCCCCCAGTGAGTCTCACAGATGAAGAAGACAGCTGGAAGTCCACAAAACACTGCAAAGAATCTAAACAGTACCAAAGAGCTTTTATTCTGAAGTTGTATCCAAACTACAAACAAAATGAAATAGCTTTTTTATCTGTGCTTTGAGAACAGATAGATCTTTATTCCCTCTATCTCAGTACAACAAAACACAGGTGCATAGTTAATGTTTCACCAAAGTGCCTTTACCCTAAAATGTTTTACAAGAAAAGTGTGATTCAGGATTGTTTGTCTTGTGGTCTCAGTAGAGCAGCACGTCCCAGGGCTACTTGTTTGATCTTTTTGTACGAAATCCAGACTTCCAGTCTTGAGTGTTGTAAAGAAGTAAAGATGAAGAATGTAGTGTCGTCTTTGTCTTGTTAAGAAGCCTCTTTCCATGAGGGTAATAGTTGTCAGTTATTTCAGATCACTTGTTAGTCTTTTATTGTCATTCCCATTGGTCATGATTTAATACGTTTTTATGTGCCAAGTGTTCAGTAAATCAAATAGTTTCACTGTCAGGCAGCAGCCATAGCCACACCCCCGCTGGTCCTTTCTCCTCTCCTCTTGAACAGCCCCTGTAGATCTTGTCTGAACTTTTGGGACATCAGTACATACAGAATGGGGTTCATCACAGTAGAGGAAGTCGCCATTAGACGTGCAAACACGCTGAAGGGTCCGTAACGGGGTGAGGAGCCAGTGGCCCCTGAGCTTTTATCTGCCAATAAGGCCAGAGTAAGGCCGTAGGATGGAAGCCAGCACAGCGTGAAAGCCAGGACTAACATTGCAGACGTTTGGGTCACTTTTTTCTGGTAGCGTTCCACTTGAGGGGCCCTGCCGCTCTGCTGACTCAGCCACAAAAACATGTAGATTCTGCCGTACGCTGCTGCAATGGTGGCCAGTGGAAACATGAAGGCCACCAAGAAGTGAAATAATCCATAGATCAGCTGGTCTCGGTGGATCAAGAAAGCAAAGCAAGCAAGGCTGTCAGGGGTTCCACCTGGGGTCCCCACATAGCGAAAAACAAGCTGGGGAGCAGCCAGGCAGCAGGCAGGCACCCAGAGGAGTGCAGCAGCAACAGACACCCGGCGAGGGGAGAGGAGGCTATACGCTCTGGCAGGGTGCACCACAGTCAGATAGCGAGAGACAGCCAGTGCAGCCATAGTGAAAACGCTGGCGGATGAGCAGGCCGATCCCAAGAAGCCAACCAGACGACACATGACGTCCCCGAACGGCCATTGCTGCATTGCTATGGCAACAGTGTGGAAGGGAAGCATGGAGAGCAGGAGCAGGTCGGCAGCGCTCAGAGCCAGCAGGAGGGCGTCTGTTCCTGTGCCCGTCAGGGAGCTCTGAGGAGACTGTCCCGCCCCCCTCCTTCGTCTCCCACACAGTATCACCATCACCATGGTGTGTCCTCCAACTCCCAGCAGCAGAACCAGAACGTCTAGCACTGGCACGAGGACCTGCTCCACATTGCTCAGCCCAGAGTCACTGCTGTTTCCCAACAGGTCCTCTGAGCCTGTAGAGTTCCTCAACAGCATCCTGTGTTTAGCTATGGCTGTGTCTCCCAGTCATACCCGTACTGTTAACACGGTTTGCTTTTGGGCTGGTCAAATATGTGCAAGCAGGTCATAAAGCTGCTGATAAATCACATGGGAATGTTAACTCATACAGTACGTCATTAGCAGTCTTCTCAGAATAGACCATCATACTGGTTTAATATAGTTCCCTGATTTGATGGTAAAGTAACTTATAAAAAGGACTGAATAAGCTGCTAATATTTAAATCAATACATTACATACATTCACATCCCTCTCTGATACTTCCAAACCGACACTTCCTTCTCAGAGTTTTTATAGTTGAGTCGAAGCAGCTTTAAATGTTCTGTCTCTAAAACCTAAGTCCTCGCAATCTGTCTCACCGCTGATTGGCTGAAAGGTTGTATTGAGACTGAAATAACATCAGGCGCTGCAAAGTCAAGACCCCCCCTGAGTTCACACTGGACCCAAGCGCTGAGAGCTAACCGCCGCCGATTGTGTGATTTCCTGTCACCTCAGAGATGGGAGCTACTCCACATGACATCTCAATCAGGCCCGTGCTCCACAATCCACAATCAGCCTCCGAGGAACAGATCTCCTGAGAAAAACAAGGTCTCCGGAGAGAAGGAAAAAGAGAGGCGAATAGCTCGACAGTAAGGGAAGATAAAACTGAGTAAGCGGCAGGTGAACTCTGGACTGATTATCGCAGTGCAGGCAGGAGATGGGCCGGCCTGTTCTCGGTGGGAGGGCCTAGTAGGGCCAAACATAGTTTTTCCCAGGGTCCAATATTTCTATTCACCTTCTGAAAGGATCTCTACCTTTTCTAGAAGCGCACACATAGTGCACACATAAAAACAGAACATACACAGATATGGATTATACAACGAGAGCTACAGAGTGAAGTATTGTTTGCCTTCAGAAATCAGGGTAATTATTGACTCCCTAGCTGATAGCAAACACTGCACTGCTATCACACCTACTGCAGAGAGGTGCAATAAAAAACAGTGTCAGTATAACCAGCTGAGCTCAAGAGCTATAAATCCAGGTCATCTGTTAGTTGTAAACAATAAGGCAAAAATGCACATGCACCAAGATAGGCTTGGGTCAACAAAGTGAAGATAAACAGAAGTGAAAACTAATAATCTGAGTGAAGATAGCTGCAGTGCTGAAGATTTACAATTAATTAACAGCTCCACAGAAAGAGGAAACGGGGGTGAATGGATTTCACGTTGCTCCTCATTGATTTTTAAGGCATTTATTTATGAGCACAAGAAGCCAAGAGGAGTTGCTGGGTGTTTTTTTTTTTATGTTGCATATCTTTGCTCAACTCTCCAGATGCTTTGCTTCATTCACAGCCTCTTAGCACAAGCCAGACAAATGTTGATTCATATACACCGGCCTGCGTTGCACCAGAGATGTTGAGGTGTAGTGTTAAGTGTCCCACCTGGTGGTGAACCACACCGATCCTGTGGCCCCAGCTGTGATAGAGTGAGATCATATTTATGCCTGGAAAAGAGGCTGTTGTAGTCTTTCGACTTCAGCTGTCATTGCAGGAGCAGTCTCATCACGGCTGCTATGATAGTTCACCGTAGATCTGATGCGTACTGTTTTTAAGTAACCTCTTCTGTTTTTAAGTTTTGTTTGGTAACATTTGAGCAGCTGTTGTCTGAACGCTGCTACAGAACTTGACGTTCCTTCATTCTGGCTGACTCTCCTCTGTCCTCTGGCCTCTGTGCACATAGGGAGCTCATTTTCAAAGCTGAGGAGCAGAAAGAATGACTTCTTACTCTGTTGATGAGGTAGTGCGATGGAAAATAATACGATAGCCGGCAACTGTTAACGTGACCTTTTTAGTGAGCTATTTGCTGGATAAAAGCCTTGAATCACACTGTGTTCTTGGTCATTAATACCAAGCTGTCATGTCCACAGCCCTGACTCTGTGCTGAAACACAACAGTCTGCCAGCACTGAGCTGCCGCCAGAGAATCCACACTTGGCCTTTTAACACAGCGCTGGGATTTACGTGATTCTTTTCCTTCCCCTATTTTTCTCACCTGTCTTTACGCTCTTTGTGCTTTAGTGTCCCTCTGTTCTTTTTTTTGCTTTTTCTTTTCCCCCATCTTATCCGTACTCATCTCTATCTTTATCCTCTGCTTTTCCTCTCATGTTTTTCAGATGTGGGCTCGGTGGAGGGCCTGGCCTACCACAGGGGCTGGGATATGCTGTACTGGACCAGCTACACTACTTCAACCATTACCCGGCACACGGTTGATCAGAGCCGCTGGGGCGCCGTAGACAGGCACACTGTGGTCAGCATGTCTGGAGACGACCACCCCAGAGCCTTTGTCCTCGACGAGTGTCAGAGGTTACAACTAACTCGCTCACACATTAGCTCAGAGTATACCTGCCTCTAATTCACAAACATTTCTGCACATGCACATCACTGATTTGTATTCTCTTCTGCAGCCTCATGTTCTGGACCAACTGGAACGAGCAGTCCCCCAGCATCATGCGTGCCACCCTGGCTGGCTCCAATGTCCTTGTGATCATTGGGAGTGACATCAGAACCCCTAATGGCCTCGCCATTGACCACCGTGCTGAAAAACTTTATTTCTCTGACGCCACGTTGGACAAGATAGAGCGCTGCGAGTATGACGGCACCAGACGCTACGTGAGTGAAGCTCACACACTGATACACATGGAGAACATCAAGCTGCATGATGACAGCATTTGTACTGCAGCAGGATTGTGTTCCGATGTTGCTTAACAGCCATCAGTTTTGAGCTTGTTGCAAGGCTGGAATTTCCTGAATGAATGAGGTCATGACTGCGGCTGTGTCTCCCCCTGCAGGTGGTGTTGAAGAGTGAGCCAGTGCACCCGTTCGGCCTGGCTGTGTACGGGGACTATATCTTCTGGACTGACTGGGTGAGGAGGGCTGTGCTCCGGGCCGACAAATACACAGGAGGAGACATGAAGGTGCTGAGGGCCGACATTCCTCAGCAGCCAATGGGCATCATCGCTGTGGCCAACGACACCAACAGCTGTAAGTCTTAACACAGAAGTTTGTGTGTTAGTCTGTGTGTTATCACTGTTTTTCTTCAATAATGCAATGACAGACAGCGTTTTTTAAATCCCATAATGTGTCAGAACGGGTGATATTATCCTAGTAGTAATGGCACAGTCTGTTAACTTGTATGAATATAATATTAACCCTCCTGTTATGTTCGTTTCTCAGGAACAGCAATAATGTTCTTGGGTCAACTTGACCCAGGGCATATTCAATCATCCAAAAGTTGTTTTTTTTTAATCACATTATCAACTCCATCACTAACCATTTAAATCAATATTTAGTACATTAGTGTTCTTTAATTCTCACAGATCATGGTTCAATGAGGATAACTCACTCGTTTTTTATGAAAATTCATGTTAAAACTTTTTTAATGTACATTGGAAAGACCTATATAAATACATTAGTTTTTTAATGACATGGATTTTTGTTTGTTTATTTTATTTGTATTTATTTTTTATGAAGTGATGTCGATAAATTAACAGGAGACACCTCTTCTGTCACATGCTGCCAAGGTTTTTATTCTGTATTTAGCTGGTTTGGAAGGCATATATTACCTAAAAGGTGTGCAAATATGTGATATGAACCATTTACATTTTATATGTTGATTTCACCTATTAAGCCAAGAAGAATAAGTTTCATACAGAAAAATACTTTAATCAATATATATATTTTTTTTAACTTTAGAAAGGGTCAATCTGACCCGCAACATAACAGGATGGTTAAGTAATGAAACTTTCTTTAAAAACAGCACGAGGACTACAGAAATGTAGCATTTAAATATGCTTAAGTCCTGGTTATTAACCACATTTGTGGAAAATAAATTCCTATGAAAATGTTACAGTTTTGAATATTCTTATATTGTGTTAGCAGGTACTTAAATCAGACAACTCATAAGTAAGACAAATTAAATATATCAGCCTCTTTTATTTTACATTAGGAAACCAAGAGTTAGCTTGGCACTACTCATGGCTACATTTTGATTTTCATTAAAACACACATCAGCGTGGGAAGGACATTAAAAATTGACCTTATTTACAAAAAACAAATTATTAAATTAAGTCTTGTCATATAAATAAAGATGCTCTCTGCTCCAGCAAAGCAGTTAATGGAATAACAGCAGTTATCTAGGAGCAACACTACCTCTGTACTTCTTCATTTCTGTCTTCAACTCATCTTGTTCTCTCGGCTCCCATCATCTGCACCCTTGTAAATCAACCGAGCTGTTTTTTTCCCTCTCTTTCATAACATCAGCCATCTTCTCCCTCAACTTGCATCACTCGTATCCTCTTGCGCTCCAATACTCACAGCGGCCACACAGGCTGAGAGTCTGTGGTTATAGCTGCAAATCCCATTTAGATTGAGTCACATTGAATTATGCATTCAGCGGAGGCAGAGCCACACAGACGTATCTGTCTGTCTGCTGATGCGAATGCACACTTGTTGGGCATGGGGTGATTTTGAATCAGGAGGGTGCATCAAAAATTGTCTACTCTCATATGTGTGTGTGTGTGTGTGTGTGTGTGTGTGTGTGTTGGTGTGTTTGTGTAGCTAACCTTTCCTAACGTCATCCCTGCACAGGTGAGTTCTCTCTGTGCCGTGTCAACAATGGCGGGTGTCAGGACCTGTGTCTGCTGAACTATGAGGGAAGGGTCAACTGCAGTTGCCGTGGTGACAGGAAGCTTTTGGAAGACAATACATGCATAGGTAATGTACAAGACACGGAGTGATACAAAAATAAAGTTGGGCAGAGATGACGGGTATGAAATATCAGGATTAAAAAGCTTTCTTCTGCACATTGTGTTTTATAAATTAATTTATAAGACTTTTTAATTAAATCTGAAGAAACTGGTTTGCAAAGAACCTTCTGTGAGGAGATTTTAGCTGGTAATTAAACTGGCCAATGCATCTGTGAGCAGTGCCTCAAGTGGAAAGAAATTAGTGCTGGTACTCAATTTAGGCAATTATTGGCACATGAATTATGCGGCCAATATTAGTGAAGCGTGAGTAGTATGTTCTAAATGTCTACAGTCAATAAAAGATACCAGAATATAATGCTAATTGTCACAACAAACAGTACCTGTTTTGAAAAAAACTACTGCAGTGTGTCGCACAAACAAAGAGCCTCTGCATCTTTGCATCACCACACTCCTACCCAACTTTCCATCAGGTTATATAATAATAATAATCATAATCATAATCATAATAACAATAATAATAATAATAATAATAATAAACTTTATTTATATAGCACTTTTCTTAACAAGGTTACAAAGTGCTTCACAACAAAAAAGTAGAGAATTACAAAGCATAAAAAACAGTGCAAACGGAAGAGAAAAAAGACAGAAGCAAAACAAGACATCTGAATGCAGAGCAAATTCAAGAATTAGGGGTGGGGAAATCCCTTCTTATATAAAATGTTTTTAGTGAGGATTTAAAAGCAGTTAAGGTTGTGGACTGTCTAAATATCAGTGGCAGGGAGTTCCACAAACTTGGAGCTCTGATTGAAAAGGCCCGGTCACCTTTTGTTTTAAGGCGGGATCTTGGCACAACCAGCAGAGATGCATCCACAGACCTGAAGGGTCCGCTCAGGCACATAGGGGGTTAAAAGGTCTCTTAAATAGTTTGGGGCCTGTCCATTTAATATTTTAAAAGTAATCAATAAGATCTTAAAATCGACTCCAATGTAAGCTGGTGAGAACAGGAGTGATGTGTTGATATTTTGATGTGCCTGTTAAAATCCAAGCGGCTGGATTTTGGACTAGTCTGTGGAGGGAGCTCTGACTGATACCTGGTAAAAGTCCATTACAATAATCAAGACAAGAAAAAATAAAAGCATGGATGACTTTGGACAGATCGGAGGGGTAAAGAAAATATAATATTTTGGAGATTTGTTTGAGGTGGAAAAAACAGGATTTAACAGTATTTTTTTTACACGAGTGCCAAAGCAAAGATCTGTGTCAAATGTCACTCCTAAGTATAAACTGACCGATATAAACTATATTCAGAAACTTGTTATATACAAGGAGAACAATTTTCCTCGTTTATGCAGCACTATAAAGACTTACAAGCTTGCTTTAATTCAACATTACTTTCAGGTGAAAACAGACAAGTGAGAATCATGTAACATAAAGTGTGTAAGCGTCACATAGTGCACCATGGGTAATGTATCTCCAATAGAAACTGTAAAAGAAGTGGACAGGAAATGTTGCGGGCAGCTGGTAAGAAGTCCTGGTTCACCAAGGATTAAATAATACATTTTCACACCATAGGTTGATTGTGATTGAATGTTAGCCATCAAAAATAAGGCAGTCCTATTTTTATTCACACAACACGTGTGCAGGTACAGATACATCATCCTGCTCTGTCTACTGGGGGGGGGGGCTAAATCAACACAACCTGAACGTTCCTCACTGCAGCTTTAAAGCAAATAATAGTTTAATAAAGTTACAAGGCAAGACTGAAAACAGGAAGTGAATGAATCAGTACGATCACTGAATATTTTTTCATGCTGATTGTTTCTGTGAAGGAAGCTCTTCCTAAGTGCACTGTACTCCTTCTGTCTCACAGCTCTGAACACAACATGCAACAACATCGACGAGTTTGAGTGTGGGAATGGAGACTGCGTAAATTACACTCTCACTTGTGACGGCATGGCCCACTGCAAGGACAAGTCTGATGAGAAACAGTCGTACTGTGGTGAGTGGAAGCATTTCCTTTGTCACAATTGTTTCAGCTATATTTGTATTTTTGTTGTTGACATTTTTTATTTGACTTTGCATCACTTACTCTCTGGTTCACAGCCAACCGTGTATGTAAGAAGGGTTACAGACGGTGTGTGAACAACCGTTGTGTAGGACACAGCTCTTGGTGCAATGGGCAGGACGACTGTGGAGACAATTCTGATGAAGTCTTCTGCAACAGTGAGTCATGTCGTCTCATAAAACAAGTTTCTCTCCCCTGCAGTCTTGTGACGTTTTCAAAGAAAGACAGATTTAAAAATCAATTATTCTCTTCTGTTTTCAGGCACACTGTGCACAGTCGATCAGTTCCAGTGCAGAGACGGAGGCTGCATCTCCAACTCCAGCAAGTGTAACCAGAAAGTGGACTGTGAGGACGCCAGTGACGAGATGAACTGCAGTGAGTTGAGAATGATCAGGTTGAGTCAGAGTGACGCCTTCTTCCTTGTTGAGGTGTTAAATAGTGCTGCTCTCTTTGTTAAGCTGCCACGGACTGTTCCAGCTACTTCCATCTGGGAGTGAAGGGAGTGACATTTCAGAAATGTGAGTTCACCACACTCTGCTATGCCCCCTCATGGCTGTGTGATGGAGCTAACGACTGTGGAGACTACTCAGATGAAAGAAACTGCCCAGGTATTTTATCACTTCCTGTGATATACACAACTTTTTCTAAACATACATTAAGAGAAAAAATGGGAGCAATAACTCTGAATTGAATGATTACAAATGGAGCAAAATCAAAAACTTTCCACCCCTTCAATTGTTGTTTGAGATTATATTTTCCTTAAAAAAACTTGAAATAAACTTTTTGATCTCTGTCTTCATACTACCAATGCTTGATGTTTCTCTAACTTTTCTTTCACTTTGCCAGGGAGCGGGAAAACAAAGTGCCCCACGCCCTTCTTTGCCTGCCCTAGTGGTCGTTGTATCCCAATGAGCTGGACCTGTGATAAGGAGAACGACTGTGAGAACGGTGCAGATGAGGCTCACTGTGGTAAGCTTGGATTTGCAAACCCAAACAAGCTGAGCTGCTACAGACCGAAGCTGTGCTTTTATTCATTTTGCATTTTAAACACTCCTTCTGTGCTTCTAGATAAATTCTGCTCGGCCTCTCAGTTCGAATGTGGCAACCACCGCTGCATCCCCAACCGCTGGGTGTGTGACGGAGCCGATGACTGTGGCGACGGCAGTGATGAGGACACGAAGTGCAGTGAGTGTTGAGTTTATATAAATACAAGGACCGTTAACATAACTATCAGGGTTCCCACGCGTCCTGGAAAACCTGGAAAACTGTTGACCAGTTTCCCAGTTCTGGAAAACACCTGAAAAATGGAAGAAAATGTAAAATGTCACGGAAATCACGTATTGTCCTGGATGCGTGCGACCTGACACGATTAAAAAAACACATCCCCATTCATTGCAAGCTTAGTGCACGCTGTGCTGGAAAAGACAGCGACACAGACCGGTCCGGCTTTTCTCCCTCACTTGGTCATAATCATGCATTCACAGAAAACGGGGGTATATTGTTCATGTTTATGGTAAATTAACCTCCTGGAGTGCTCTTTTAATTCAAAGAGTCCTATATTTAAGTTAAAGAGTGACCAGCAGGCTCGGGCAGAGAGCTCGGGGGTCTTTGCCTCACAACTTTCCCTGAAGGCCAAGAGCTCAATTACCGTACTGTAGCTAGTAGGAGTGCAAACTCATGATAGTGAAAACGAACGGAACAAAAAGAGCGACACAGCTGCACAGAAACTGCACGTTGTAGACATCCCTGATCACAACAGACATCGCCACGCAGGGAGACAGTTTAAACTTTTTAACATCTCTGAGAGATCTTCAAACACAGAATTTTTCCGGAGTTTACGGTAACTCAAATAAACTCTTTTATTTGAATGTGATATTTGCTTTGTTTTATATCGACCACTTTGAATATCCATTATAAAGCAGGTATATTTTGAGTTTGAGTTGAGAAACATTTGTGGTCATTTTTGTCATTCAGTTCTATTTAGGTCAATTAATGCACTGATCCTCTGATCATTATTATTTATTTATTTATTTATTTCAGTAAGGCAGCTTCCAGATTCCTTTGCTGGCCCTTTTGTTTTTTACTTAACTGATTTTATATTTACTGAGAAAAGAGAAAGCTGAGATGAGAGTTGCCCATCATTGTTACTTGGTTGGACTAATAAAGTGAAGTGCTGTACATCTCTGGTTGCATTATTCTATAATCAATTTGCCATAATTTTTAAGCATGTAAGAGATGATTTCATTGATAGCCATAGACTGCATGTCTTTCAATGTAGATTTCCACTGAGAGGAACATATTAGACTATTTAGGAACTAAATGAGGAACTAAATTCAGACTGTCATACCATCTTGATCATCACTGAAAATGTCCTGGAAATGTCCTGGAAAATTATCTCTGGAAAAGAGTGGGAACCCTGACTATGATTAAACATATCAACTTTTCATCCTCAAACTTTGAGGAATCCTTAATTTTCGGATATTGTTTTAGTGATTTCAATTCTCACTTAATTTTACTAGAAAATTCTGCTTTTGAGTATTTCATAATAATCATATATTTTGTAAATATTTACTTTTATGCAAAGAGTTTAATAGCTTTAAGCAACAAGTCTTATTTTATTAAAAAAAACCTACCTCTGAAAACAATGCAAAATATGACCTGTGTCATCGTTTTTGAAGCCCAAAGCCTATTGATAATTACTCAAGGTAATGAAAAGCATCAAAAGTATCCTCAATGATGTATCTCCATTATAGAGACCAAAACCTGCAGTCCTGAGGCGTTCCAGTGTCCAGGATCACATTGTATCCCTCAACGCTGGAAGTGTGACGGAGACAACGACTGTCCTGATGGGGCTGACGAAAGCGTCAAAGCTGGCTGCGGTGAGTGCGAGCTGGATCCAAAATCTTAAATATAAAAGTAGTCCTGTAAAGAAAATCAGAAAGACATGATTGCATGCTGCATCCGAGGGTTGTAAAACTTATTTTCTTCATTCACTACTTTTATGTGTCAGTGTTCAACAACACCTGCAGCAGCAACGAGTTCATGTGCCAGAACCGACAGTGCATCCCCAAACACTTTGTGTGTGACCATGACAACGACTGCAGTGACGGCTCAGACGAGTCCCAGGAGTGTGGTGAGTGGAACCGTGACCCCCTCAGTCCTGTTGGGGCCGCTTTGAAAAGCTACCTCGTCCTCGTTCTTGCTGTTAACAACTGTCCATCATCACTGTCTTTGTGTTTCTCTGAGCAGAGTACCCAACATGTGGAGCCAACGAGTTCCGCTGTGCCAACGGACGCTGCCTCATCCAGAGTTCATGGGAGTGTGATGGAGACTTTGACTGCCATGACCACTCAGATGAAGCCCCCAAGAACCCTCACTGCACTGGCACAGGTTTCAATCTTATCAATCAATGTATCTCACCATTGCTTGTTATTATCTTCTTGACAGCCAGAAAGCTCTGTCAATAGTTGTTGATGAATTAAAACCCTGAAGCTCTGAGGTTTTATTAGCTGCATTGGTTGATATGTACTCTTTATTTCTGTCTTCTGTATAACAGAACAAAAATGCAACGACACAGCATACGCCTGCAATAATGGAAACTGCATCAACGAGACATTGCTCTGTGACCACAAGGATGACTGCGGCGATGGCTCAGATGAGCTGAACTGCTTTATTAACGAGTGTCTGAACAGCAAACTGAGCGGCTGCTCCCAGCTCTGCGAAGACCTAAAGATCGGGTTCAAGGTAAGTGAGCAGCAAATTGTGAATTCAATTCTCAAGAAAAAAAACGATAAAAGTTGAACAAGCCTGCACTGTGCCCTTTATCTGCTCTGTTTGTGTCTTGCCTCCTCACAGTGCAGATGCCACCCTGGTTTTCGGCTGAAGGATGACGGGAAGACGTGTGTCGACATAGATGAGTGCACAACCACCTATCCCTGCACACAGCGCTGCATTAACACGCATGGCAGCTTCCACTGTCTGTGCGTGGAGGGTTTCCAGCTTAGCCCTGAAAACCCCACTATATGTAAATCCACCTCAGGTAAGAAACATGACAAGATTTATGACTTCCAGGGAGTTTTAAAGGGAAATCAACCCAACAATGATTTCTCTCTCCTTGCAGAGGAGGAACCCTTCCTGATCTTTGCCAACCGCTACTACCTGAGAAAGCTCAATTTAGACGGCTCAAACTATACGCTGCTCAAACAGGTGAGACATGCAGAAATAGTTCATCTGAGGCACTTGTAAATCCTGCTAACAATCATGCAGGGGTTTATCACTGGTTCAGAATGATGCAGCTTCTGTTCTTTGACAGGGCCTGAACAATGCTGTGGCTCTGGACTTCGACTATCGTGAGCAGATGATTTATTGGACAGATGTGACCACACAGGGTAGCATGATTCGGCGCATGCTCATCAACGGCAGTGATGTTCAGGTCAGTGCTGGAGCATCTTGTCTAATGTGGATAGAAAATAGTAAACACTCTGATGGCACTGACTGGCATACCACTAGGTAGATTTGTCTTGCAGCAAGATCATGACATCCAGTTTGACATCCAGTTACAAAACAACATTAACATGAAACCACACAAACCAATCAGAATTGACAAACTATCCAAACATAAAAAGATTACTCCGCCTCCAAAAATTTAAAGGAGAGAGAGGAATATCAGAAAATACAGTGGATACAAAAAGTCTACACACCCCTGTTAAAATGCCAGGTTTTGTGATGTAAAAAAATGAGACCAAGATAAATCATGTCAGAACTTTTTCAACCTTTAATGTGACCTATAACATGAACAATTTTACTTATTCTTTTAGGGGGAAGGATAAAAGATAAAAAAAACAAAAATGAAATGGTTGCATAAGTGTACACACCCTCTTATAACTGGGGATGTGGCTGTGTTCAGAATTTACCAATCCCATTCAAACTCATGACAAATAGTAGTCAGTGTACACCTGTCATAATTCAAAGTGACTTTGATTAATCCCAATAAAGATCAGCTGTTCTAGGAGGATTTTCATGACATTTCCTCAGTTACATCTTACAGTAAAAGCCATGGTCTGCAGAGAGCTCCCAAAGCAGCAGAGGGATCTCATTGTTGAAAGGTATCAGTCAGGAGAAGGGTACAAACATGTTCCAAGGCCTTAGATATACCATGGACCACAGTGAAGGCAGTCATCATCAATGGAGAAAATATGGCACAACAGTGACATTCAGAGAACTGGACAACCCTCCAACTGACGAAAAGATGAGAAGAAAACTGGTCAGGGAGGCTTCCAAGAGTCCTACAGCAACATTAAAGGATCTGCAGGGATTTCTGACTAGTACTGGCTGTGTACTACATGTGATAACATCTCTCCTATTCTTCATATGTTTGGCTATGGGTAGGGTGGCAAGACAGAAGCCTTTTCTTATGAAGAAAAACATCCAAGCCCAGCAAAAGTTTTCAAAAACATACATGAAGTCTCCCAAAAGCATGTGGCAAATGTTTTATGGTCTGATGAAACCAGGGTTGAACTGTTAGGCCATCATTCTAAAAGGTATGTTTGGCATAAAATCAACACTGCACATCACATAAAGAACACCATACCCACAGAGAAGCATGGTGAGGGCAGCATCATGCTTTGGGCCTGTTTTTCTTCAGCTGGAACCAGGGCCTTAGTCAAGGTGGAGGGAAGTACAAACACCAGTCAGTTTTAACACAAAACCTCCAGGCCACTGTTAGAAAGATGAAGATGAAGAGGAATTTCACATTTCAACACGACAACAAACCAAAGCAGACATCCAAATCAACAAAAGCATGGTTTAACCAGAAGAAGATAAAAATTTTGGAATGGCCCAGCCAGAGCCCAGACCTGAATCAAATTGAATATCTGTGGGTTGGTCTGAAGAGGGCTGTGCACAGGAGATGCCCTCACTATCTGATGGATTTGGGGTTCTTTTGTAAAGAAGAATGGGCAAATATTGCCACGTTAAGATGTGTCATGCTAATAGACTCCTACCAAAAAAAAATCGAGTGCTGTGATAAAATCCAAAGGTGCTTCAAACAATTATTAGTTAAAGGGTGTGCAACCTCACACTTATGCAACCTCATTATTATTATTTGGCATTTTAACAAGGGTGTGTAGACTTTTGATATCCACTGTATATGAATGTAAATAGCCCTAAGAAATAAACTGTCTTCATCTTGACATAAAATGATCATTTCATTTCTGTGAGGCAAAAGATTCAGAGATTTTCCTGCTGGCTCATTTCTTAGGTCCTTCATCGCACATCACTCAGCAACCCTGATGGTCTGGCAGTGGACTGGGTTGGAGGAAACCTGTACTGGTGTGATAAGGGACGGGATACCATTGAGGTTTCAAAGCTGAATGGAGCGTACCGGACGGTTCTGGTCAACCAGGGCCTGAGGGAGCCTCGTGCAGTAGCTGTGGATGTACGCTATGGGTAAGAACAACACCTCTGTACATCTTGGTCTTCAAGAGAAATTTATGTGAGCTTGGAAAAGCTTGTTTTATTTTGTTTGAATGAAACATGGGAGCAGTTCACCAATAATATTAATTCTTGAACTGCTTGGTGTAAAGCTGCTGTGATGAAACACACTGAAATCTTAATGAGGTCTCTATTTGACATGCATTATTATTTCTATAATGTTATTATGATTGAAATTGTAGTAATTGTCCAACAAAGAGAATAAATCTATGCGGAAGACACAGCCTGCCTTTACATTTTCCACAGTAAAGTTTCTCAATGAGTAACATGTTTCTCAAGATTTGTTTTTATTAGCTTTTAAGAAGAAGAAAGGTACTTTATTAATCCCCAGGGGGGAAATTAAATGTTTTCACTCGTGCTATTTTTTGGACAGTATATACATACAATCATACACACACATGCAGTGAACATGCTTAGGGAGAGATGTCAGAGTGAGGATGCTGCCATGAACCAGCGCACCCCAAGCAGGGGGGTTTGGTGCCTTGCTCAAGGGCACCTCGGCAGTGCAAGTGAACCAGCACCAGTCCACTTGCCAAACTTCGTCCATACTGGGACTCGAACTGGCGACCCTTCGGTTCCCAAGCCAAATCCCTATGGACTGAGCTACTTTACCACACAGGTCCAATATTCAAATATGTTTCTGTGTTTTTAACAGTTATTTTAATATTTTTGTAACTTAAATTAAAGACATATATACAAAAATTGAAATGTGATTTTATATATATATATATATATATATATATATATTTTTTTTTTAGATAAAAAAGGAGATACAAAAATAAATACATATATATGACAGGAGGAGATTTTTATTAAGAACACAATTAACAAGGCCCCTTTGGCCTGGCAAAGGGGCACGCCACATGTACGGAGGCTATGGTCCTAGTATCAGCAGTTGCTGGTTCAACTCCCAGCCACACAAAATAGGTAAACATAAAATCCTTGACTTCTTTTCTGGTTTATAAACTCCCATTTTGAAGTTTAAAATTCAGCGATTTTGCCGCATCATATGCTTTAGGAACCGTAAGTGACAATAAATCAACGACAGGCTGTATTTCTATTTTTTCTTGTTAAAATGGGACCATAATTACAAAATAAAAATCATACTGAGTTGAGGAAGACTTAAAAACTGACAGGGACAAAGCTTATTAAGAAATTGTTTACAGATGATATGAACCAGCTAAGAGAAGGCGGTCTTCTCATCTGGTTTCAATGGGATCGGTCATCGGAAAGATTGCGGGTTTCAGGCACTTGGGCACTATTGAAACCAAGTGACCATGTCTACTTCTCTTTTTGCTGAGTTAGACTGTCTTAGGACTGCTGAACTTATTCTGATTTTGTCCTAAGTTAACTTTAGGACATCATGAAACAAGTGGATGTTAGATTCTGCTTTTCAGATTACCAAACTAATACATCATATCCCTGACAGATACCTGTACTGGTCAGACTGGGGTGACACCCCCCACATTGGGAGAATTGGGATGGATGGCACCAACAGGAGTGTCATTGTGGAGGATAAGATCACCTGGCCTAATGGTCTCACCCTGGACTTTGTTAACGACCGTATCTACTGGGCTGATGCTCGTGAGGACTACATTGCATTCGCCAGCCTGGATGGAACCAGCAGACACACAGGTAACACACACTCTCATAAACTGTTGTATCTTTGTGCACTTTTCCATTTGTTGTGTCTTCATTTTTCTTCACATGCCTATGCCTCTGTAGTTCTGGTTCAGGATATCCCACACATCTTCGCTATGACTCTGTTTGAGGAATACATCTACTGGACAGACTGGGAGACAAAGTCAATCAACAGAGCTCACAAAACACTGGGAGTCAACAAAACTGTGCTGATCAGCACCTTGCACAGACCCATGGACATCCATATTTTCCACCCTTACCGCCAGCCTGAAGGTAAAACCAAATCACCTGTCAGTCATGAACACATGCAAACATTCATCTCTACTCCTATCTGAGTGGATCTTTACTTGTCTATACTTACTTCTTCTTCAGTGGCCGGTCACCCCTGTCAAGTCGACAATGGAGGCTGCAGTAATCTGTGTCTGCTCTCTCCTGGAGGCGGCTACAAGTGTGCCTGTCCCACAAACTTCTATCTTGCAGCTGATGGTAGACATTGCTTGTCCAACTGCACTGCAAGCCAGGTGAGATACCTTTAGACATGTGCTTTAGACATGTTCCTTAATAAACACCTGATCTAAATAAACAAATGTATGCCTTTCTTTTCTCCTCAGTTTGTCTGCAAAAATGACAAGTGCATTCCATTTTGGTGGAAGTGTGACACAGAGGATGACTGTGGGGATCGCTCAGATGAGCCGGCAGACTGCCGTGAGTGATAATTACAGTCTAATAACAAAAGTCTTGATGATATATCTTTAATAAAGTAAGTTATTCTGTTTAGCTCTGGTTAATAATGTCCTGTGTGTTGGCACTGCAGCTGAGTTTAAATGCAGACCAGGCCAGTTTCAGTGCGGCACAGGTATCTGCACCAACCCAGCCTACATCTGTGATGGAGACAATGACTGCCAAGACAACTCTGATGAGGCCAACTGCGGTAAACACAGCTCGGCATTCTTACATCATTTAAATCCTTCTCTCTGGTGGGCCCAGAATAACCTCTCCTCTCTGTTACCCATCGCTTGTTGTCTCTCTGTCTCCAGACATCCATGTGTGCCTGCCAAGTCAATTTAAATGTTCCCACCCGAGTCGCTGCATCCCTGGCATCTTCCGCTGTAATGGACAGGACAACTGTGGAGAGGGAGAGGATGAGAAAGATTGTCGTGAGTTTCTGCGCCCTTCTGGTTCCCTCGGGCCCTCTGTTAGTTTTGAAGGAGTATGCAACACTTTTATTCAGCAGTGCAGCATATCTCCATAACTTACAGCATGACAGGATTGACCCTGCTGTTTCTAGTGATCCCATAGTCATCCCTCTATCACCTCCCTAAAGCAAAAGTTTCCACTTGCATACTTTACATGAATTTCTACTAAGCAGATGGGAAATTGATGAACACTCTAATTCTCCCGAGAGGATGTTTGTCCATTTTGACCTTTCCTTTAGGGACACCCTCAGGCCAGATGATGTTGCATAAAATAATTGCCATGACATTTACTGTGCACATTCATCCTCCACCGAGAAAATTACATGAGCTGTTCTATCATGCCATCCTGAGGTCAAAATTTACATTTTCGCACCTTTAACAGCAGCGCTGTAGAATAGCAAAAGCAGCATGTTATTATGTAATGAAGGTTGCAACCTCCGAGGATTAGCACTACAGTTACTTTCATAGTTTGTGTCATTTTGTGATTCTTCAGTATTAATTGGAGTGCCTGTCTATTTTTGTGCAGCGGAAGTGACATGTGCTCCAAACCAGTTCCAGTGTGCCATCACCAAGCGCTGTATCCCACGGGTGTGGGTGTGCGACAGGGACAACGACTGTGTGGATGGATCTGATGAGCCTGCCAACTGCAGTAAGACACAGCTCTGTATTACTGTAAAACAAAAAACAGGAATCTCTGCTCAAGAAATATGCCTCATGTAAAGCATGGAAGTATTTCTGTTATAGGAATTGGATGCTCTAGATCAGGGGTTCCCAAAATTTTCAACCCACGACCCCCAAAATATTGTTGCCAAAGACTCGTGACCCCCACTGTTCCTTAAGTGATTTAATGTGGCTTCATTTAGCTGATCTGCAGACAATTAGCCTACCTATATGAGCATGTGGCTGTGTTTCCTGTGCCTTTATGAATTAACCTGCTGCTATTGGTGCTTTTGATAATTAACTGTTCACTAACACTAAACGTAGGAGTCATCTGGAAAAAAGAAAGGCAGAAAACTCATTATTACATTTTCTATTTTCAAGGTTTTATCTCAATTTTAGCTACTATTTTTGTCAATATTTTTACTTTAATGGATAAATTAAACTATTTTTAGATAACTTAAAAACAAAAAAATTCTGGAAGATATCCCACGACCCCCCATTTGTGTCTCACAACCCATCAGGGGGTCCCGACCTACACTTTGGGGACCCCTGCTCTATATAAAAAAATGCATTTAAAGTGGAGTGGTGTTTAACCAGAAAAACAAACACAGATGAAACCAAACTGTGCTCCTCTCTCTGGTGTCAACATGTCAAATCCTTTCTTTTGCAGCTCAAATGACATGTGGGGTGGATGAGTTCCGTTGTAAGGATTCAGGCCGCTGCATACCAGCACGCTGGAAGTGTGACGGAGAGGACGACTGCGGAGATGCTTCGGATGAACCCAAGGAGGAGTGCGGTAAGGACATAGTAGTGGTTGGAGGAAAATGGAAATGAAGTTGGAAACAGAGCCATGCTTGTGCTTACTATTTCTGTTTGATGCACAGATGAGAGAACATGTGAGCCGTACCAGTTCCGCTGTAAGAACAACCGCTGTGTGCCGGGACGCTGGCAGTGTGACTATGACAATGACTGCGGGGACAACTCTGATGAAGACAAGTGTGGTAGGTTTTCTCTGTTTTTGCTTTCGCGGATCCATCACTGCCATGTCTGAAAGCTATGATGTCAAATACACACGCAGACTGTCCACATGCAGTGCGGTCAGAGCAGTAAGCACTGTATCACCTTTCACTGTGTGTTTGTCTGTTTAGACATTGATTTCTTTTTGCGTTACTTGGTTCTGTCATCTGCACATCTCACATCATCTCATGTCTATTTTGCATTTCACACTGGCCTGTTGATGTGAGCCAGAGGTAGGTGTTTTCACAGTTTCAGCTCCAACATCCACAACCTCAGCTTCCCCAGTCCTTCCTGTGTTCCCAGCTTGTCTTTTGTTCTGTGAGCCTTTCCCCCCCCCCTTCAAAATCCCTCTAGCTCCTTTCGCTCCTTTCGCTCCTCCCGCTCCTCCGTTACAAGCAGTACAGACTGTTGTACCATCCCCACCTCTGTGCCCCATGAGTCAATCCTGTGATCTGAATTATCAGCCTTGTTTTGTTCTTATATGTCTGTTTCAACAGAGTGCCTTGTGTGCTTTTAGCAGTCAGCTCTGTTCCCTCCTTTCTCTTCTCTATTCCTTTCCCTCCCAGCTCTCCTTTACTCCCTGCCTCTACTCTCTGTCTGTACTCCTCTTCTAAGCTGTCTTCTCTCTGTCCTCAGTGCCCCGTCAGTGCTCAGAGAGCGAGTTTTCCTGCACAAACGGCCGTTGCATTGCTGGGCGCTGGAAGTGTGACGGCGACCACGATTGTGCCGATGGCTCAGACGAGGTATCACTCAACCTTTATCCTTCCTGATGAACAATCTGCTTAGAATTTGACACATTTGGGACCCAAAAAAATAATAATCATTTGTTTTTGATCCAGAACGGCTGTGATGTGAAGTGTGACAGTGATCAGTTCCAGTGCAAAAACGGCCATTGCATCCCCATCCGCTGGAGGTGTGATGCTGACGCTGACTGCATGGATGGCAGCGATGAGGAAAAGTGTGACAGTGGTGGTAAGGAACACGTGTGAAGCCAAACATATTACACTGAGGAACATGATGAATTTAGCACCTGATTATAATATAACAGTCACTCTTCTATCTTCTTCTCTCACTATTGCGCTTCAGTGGGTAGACACTGCCCCCTGGATGAGTTCCAGTGCAACAACACTCTTTGTAAACCCCTGGGTTGGAAGTGTGACGGTGAGGATGACTGTGGAGACAACTCAGATGAGAATCCAGAGGAGTGTGGTGAGAATCTATTTGTTGAAAACTTCATGTTCATGACGATCCTGAGGACTTCACTCTTTGTTTGAATTCTGAATTGTGTCTTTTCTTTATGTTTTTTCCTCTCGCCTTTTAGTCAAATTCCAGTGCCCACCGACGAGGCAGTTCCGCTGTCGTAATGATCGTGTGTGTCTGCCGTTATCAAAACGTTGCGATGGTGTGAACAACTGTGTGGATAACAGCGATGAAATCAACTGCCGTAAGTTTGTTTGCTCTTGCTTGAAATGATTAGAGGGAAAGAAAAGTCCTACTACCTTCTGAAATGTCAGAAAAACTATTTGAGAATACATTTTTTTGAAGCTGCATTGAGATACAACTCTAAACCATAGTTTGGGATGATTATTGCATGTGATAAGCAGGGTCCTAACCTTGCTTTGACCTCTCTCCTTCAGAGCTGCCCCCTACCACGCCAGTTTGTCAAAAGGATGAGTTCCAGTGCTCCAATGGCCATTGCATCAGCTCTGTGCTTCGCTGTAACTACTTCAACGACTGTGAGGACTATGGCTCTGATGAAATCAACTGCAATAAGAAAGGTGTGTAGTGTCACAGTTTGTCTGTCGTAATGGTAGGGCACACTCTGTGTGATTGCTAATGTGACAGTATGTTCATCTGCTTGCTTGCTTCCTTGCTTGCAGACACAGTGCTGAACGACTGTCGTAGTAACAGGACAGTGTGTGGAGATGGAGATGAAGCTCACTGTGTGGTGAACGGCACTGATTCGTTCTGTTCCTGCAAACCCGGCTTCGAGTCCAATGGTCGAAACAGATGTGAAGGTACAGTTTTATCTGCTTCATGAGCTATATTAATGTCATTTAATATAACCATTTGAAGTCTGCTGTAGAGGCCTGAAAACGAGGTGTAAGTTAATCATGTGGCCTTTGGATGTTTGACAGATAAGAACGAGTGTAAGAAGTTTGGAATCTGTTCCCACATCTGCAACAACACGAAGGGTTCCCACAAGTGCAGCTGCCACAAGTACTTCATCAGAATCAATGACACCTGCAAGGCTGATGGTGGGTACCTCTACTGCAAGTAGCACTTGTTACAAGTTTATTTATATACTGTAATATTTATCTGGAAAGTAACAAGGTACAGATTCATCTGCACTACTGTGCTGTACTATAGATTTGAGGTGTCTGTACTTTAGTTAAATGTATATATTTCTCAAAACATTTCACATAATTCCCTAAATGTTACCATTAAATCTTCCTCTTCACTCCTTATATTTTCAAAACAGGCTCTGTAATTGAGCTTAAATGCATTTTTTGTGGAATTACCAAGCGGCAACCTCAAGGGTTGACAAATGAAGCCAATGCAACTTCAGTTCCCCGTGTATCAACAAGAGTTTGGTTGCAAAAGTAAAGGAGTCCCCATTAGTTTTCATGTTAAAATGCCTTTTTGACAGTGGGAGGAGGACATGATTACAAGCTGGTTCAAAAAAAAAAGTTTGGCCCCATTAGCTTATTTCTTTATTGGCTCACACGCGACAGGAGCTGAACAGCTCATCCATTTTTGATTTTATGATGGCTAAGAGTTTCACAAGTTTACTTTTCCAGGACTGAGTTGACAGATATTTTGGTGCATTGTCTCTTTTTGCCAAGAGGCTTAAAGACTGCCATAGCTCCTCCTTTTTGCCAGTTTTTAGGCTCACTGAATGTTAGGTTAAGTCAGCTTTTGCAATTAAGTGGGTAGAATCAGGTCATAATGCTTGGTCAGAAACCAACCTCCCCACACCCAACCTGTCTGACCTCAACAACAGAACCATCATACGCAGAGCACGCACTATAACACTGGACCCCCAACACCCCCTCTACTCAGTCTTCACACTACTCCCATCTGGTCGCAGATACAGATCCCCATACTGTAGACGAGCCCGGTTTGGCAGAAGCTTTGTCCCATCGGCTATAGCACTGCTAAATAAAATGCCAATGTAATGTGTCCGCTGGGCATATATGTGTCCTGTGTGTTTATATGTGTTGGATGATGTGCACCATTGTTGTGAGGCTGGGTGGATGTTTAATGTTTATTTGTGTTTTATACATGTATTCTTGTGCAGATGGTGACAACAAATCTCCTTATTAAGGACAAATAAAGATCTATCTATCAATCTATCAATCTATCAATCTATCAATCTATCAATCTATCAATCTATCTATCTATCTATCTATCTATCTATCTATCTATCTATCTATCTGTACACTACATTTTCTAAACCTGCCTTCATTTTCTCATGTTGCCCTGCTCTACATCCCCAGCCCCGAGACAAGTGCTCTACATCGCTGACGACAATGAGATCCGCAGCCTGGACCCTTCCATGCCCAACTGGCGCTATGAGCAGATCTTCCAGGGCGACGCCAACGTGCGTATTGATGCCATGGACCTGCACGTCAAGACCAACCGCATTTACTGGACAAACTGGCACACAGGACGAATTTCCTCCTATGATTTGCCTTCCACCTCCTCCTCCCCAAACAGCAACCGTAACCGTCGCCAAAGTGACTCGAGGGTCACAAACGTTGAGGTGAGTGTTCAAACAACACTTTGCCCGTGAAAAACAAAAGACGATAAAGCTTGTGTGTCCAAATTTGCAGGGTCTAAGTGCTGTTTGTCTTTTTATGTATTTCAGATCCCTGACTTGAAGATGCCTCGTGGCATCGCTGTGGACTGGGTGGCAGGGAATTTGTACTGGACTGACTCTGGTCGAGACGTCATTGAGGTGGCCCAGCTGAGCGGAGGACGCCACCGCAAAACTCTCATCTCAGGCATGATAGATGAGCCTTACGCCATTGTAGTTGACCCCCAGAGAGGGTAAGAGGTTCTTAGGATACTGAGAGCTGGTGACATCAGCAAATGTAGCTACTTAAGAGATTTAATGGCCATAGCAGCAGTGATTCATGTAGCTTTTAAATGCCCTTCTTTAGGAAAATGTACTGGGCAGACTGGGGGAACCACCCAAAGATTGAGACAGCTGCTATGGATGGAACCATGAGAGAGACGCTGGTGGAAGAAAACATCCAGTGGCCAACTGGTAAAACATACACACACAAAAAACACAAAAAAATTGTAAGTTCTGGTTCTTCTAAAGTTTTTCTAACACTTATCTCACTTGTTATAGGTCTAGCTGTGGATTACTTCAACGAGCGTTTGTACTGGGCCGACGCTAAACTCTCCCAGATCTGCAGTGTGAGGCTGAATGGCAGCGATGCAGTTGTGGCTGTAAACAGCATCAAGAACAGTTGAGTGGTGGAGTTTGTGTTGAGATCCTGGGTTCCTTAGTGAAGACTAAGACTGAGAGAGGAAGACATTGTATAAATTTGTAATTTAGGGTGTAAAGTTTCTGTAACATGGTTTTCATTTTTAACACAGAGCTCAACCATCCATTCAGCATTGATGTATTTGAGGACTTCATATATGGTGTCACCTACACCAACAACTATGTCTTCCGAGTGAACAAGTTTGGTAAAGGCCCCATCGAGAACCTGACAACTGGAATGAACCACGCCACAGATATAGTTCTGTACCATCGCTATAAGCAGCCTGAGAGTGAGTAAAAACATCAAGTGAGAGCTGAGAGAGAGGGAAACAGCAGAGAGATATTTTTTTCCCTTGTTTTAATCACCTTTCTCTGTCTTCTCCAGTGACTAATCCCTGCGACAGGAAGAAATGTGAATGGCTTTGTCTGCTGAGCCCCAGTGGACCTGTCTGCATCTGCCCCAATGGACGCACGCTGGACAACGGCACATGTGTGGAGCTACCCCCTCCCACATTGTCTCCTATCTGTGAGTAAAAGCTTGTCTCAACTTTCAGAATACACTCAGGCACTGGTCTTTAAACCAGTCTGAATGACTGAAACACTGTGTCATCCACAGCTCCTCCCAGTGGTCCCTGCTTGGTGCAGTGTATGAATGGTGGCAGCTGTTTCCTGAACGCTCACAAGCAGCCCAAGTGCCGCTGCCAGCCAAACTATGGAGGAGATCGATGTGAGATTGATCAGTGCAGGGACTACTGCAAGAATGGAGGCACATGCACGCCCTCCCCCACAGGTAAGAAGAGGACATTGCAATCTGGATTTCCATTCTGAGCTTCTCCAGTCATGTATAAGGTGGTACTGTAGTTAGATACAAAGTCTAAAAAAAAACAATGATTATATTTTTGCTTTGCAGGCTATACATTTGACATTACATTACATTTACTTTACATTCTTGCATGGCTTATGCTTTCTCTTTTATTATCTCTGTTGTGCATCCATCTGTTTACACCGTACATATTTCTGTCCCTCTGCAGGCTCTCCTACGTGTCGATGCATGATAGGTTTTACAGGACCAAACTGTAACCTGCACACCTGTAAGGATTACTGCAAGAATAAAGGCAACTGCACAGTCAGCGCCGGAAACCAGCCAACCTGTCGCTGTCCCGCTGACTTCCAGGGCGACCAGTGCCAGTACAGTGAGTGCCCCCACTATCTTGCCAGTGTGCAAGATTTGAAAAATGTTCAATAGCTTCTGTTGACTTTCAGAGAAATAAATATGCAGTGAGAAGTTGCCTTTCATGAATGTGATGTGTCTGCACTTCCCTTATATGTTTCTTTGTGTTTGTGTGAGCAGGGAGCTGTGAAGGCTTCTGCCTGAACAAAGGTACATGTCTGCAGGGGGAAGACGGCTCCAAACTCTGCCGTTGTCTGCCTCAGTACATTGGCACCATGTGTGAGATTGACAAGTGTCACTACTGTCGAGATGGAGATTGTATCCCAAGCAACAGTTTTACATCCACAGGAGATTTTGCCTGCCGGTAGGAGCACTCACAAACAAATTTAGATATGTAATTTTTTTTTTCGTGGCAACTAAATTTTTTTTTTCTGTCTTTTAGCTGCTCAAATGGTAGAATTCAACCCAGCTGTTACACATGTGATACAAATGAGTACTGTGCAAACGGGCAGTGCACTGTTAACCCAATAACCCGGCTTCCAGAGTGCAGGTGAGGAGCACAGTTTCTATCCATAACTTTTAAGATTTATTTCAAATTAGTTTTACTTTTAATTTACCTGTTCCATACTCATCATGAAAACCACACCCAAAAGACATACACTGTGTTATCTAAGCTTAAAATCACCAAAACTACCTGAGTATCAGTCTTTCAAAAATTCTCCACAGATATAAAAGTGTCACATTTTATTAGAAAACTAAACATCTTTTTGTCTGCATATCATTTTGAAGTGTGTAATTCTCCAGTTTACATTCATGCATATTCCTATCTTTGTCCCCTCCTCATGTTAATGTTAAGATGTTCACCTGGTTGGGCGGGGCATCGCTGTGAGTCTGTGGCCAGCACTGACGCTAAACCAGGTTCAGGTGGACGTAAGTTCTCTGTTTGTATAAAGACATCAATCACAGGAGTTCCTTCTTTTGAAAGATTGATGATGACTTTGATTCAATTCTTTTATTTGTGTGTGTGTTTGTAGGAACAGCCTCCATAGTGATCCCAGTGCTGCTGCTGCTGCTGTTGGTTCTGCTGGCTGCTGGAGCGCTGTTCTGGTACAGAAAAAGGATCAGAGGGTGAGTTGCAGCATCACATTTAAAAACAAGCAGCAGTCAAGACCCCTTTTTGCCTTTTTTATTCCCTTCCTCTTCACCTTCCTTCCTTCCGACCTTCCTTCTTTTCCTTCCTCCCCTTTACACTTTCCCTCTCCTCCCTGTAATGGCATCTCTTCTGCTCCTCAGGTCTAGTCGATCCGGCAAAACCGGCTCCAGGCGCTTGCGGTAACTTTTGGCAGGGTTACACTCTTCTTCCTCTCACACCTCATTCAATTCTGCATCCTGATGCTCTCTCTCTCCTTTCTCTCTCTCTGTCTCTCTCTCTGTCTCTCTCTCTCTGTCTCTGCCTTACCCATAAGTCTTGGTTGCTGTGCAGTGTTTGGTCCTGTGGTGAATGTTGCACCATTCAGTTCATGGGAACTTCATCCTGCTCCTACAGAGTCTCCTCTGTTAAACGCCCCTCTCCAGAGCGGCTGCAGTGTGGATCTATTGAAAAGATATATTAAATAGATCTGTCTATGCACTTAATGGTTCTATAAATGTGCCATAGTGTTGTCCATTATATCGTGCCATATCGTACTTCCTGTTTTGTGCTGTGGTTTGTATTGTGATAGTGTGGTAGAAGTGGACAGTGGAACAACATTCTTCCAAGCTCAGATTGGAGAATGCAATGTGAAAATTCCAGCATTTACTCAGGGGTAGATACCATCATCAGTGTTCATAGTTTAGAGGATCTGTTGTGGATCTATTGTGCAAAGTGTGTAACATTAACCATATGGATCCAGGTTCACTGTTTATGTTCTGGGATTCATGAATGCTGGTTTTGTATTTTGTGCTGTGCTGTCGCTTAGTTCCCTCGGCCTGGATGGTGGTGAGAGTCGTGTGATGCCTCTTCGCTCTCTACATAATGTGGCTGTGTCCCTGCTTGCCCTCGTTAGGCTTATTTTAACCTGATAAAGACAAAAAAATGTATAACTCTACCCTTGATATTTTCCTGCAGGGCCAAGGGTTTCCAGCACCAGAGGATGACCAATGGGGCCATGAATGTTGAGATTGGAAACCCCGCCTACAAGATCTACGAGGGCGAGCCTGATGACGACGCAGGGGAGCTGCTAGATGTAGATTTCACGTTGGACCCGGACAAGGTGAGTGAACAACACCATTTATACACACAATCATCAATGGATCTGCATATTAATGATATAAAATTTACTCTTTTTTACCCACCCTAGCCCACCAATTTCACAAACCCAGTATATGCCACTTTGTATATGGGAGCTCAGAACAGTCGCAACTCTCTGGCCAGCACAGACGAGAAGAAGGAGCTGCTATCACGTGGAGACGAGGAGCCCCTTGTGGACCCCCTGGCATAGACTGTCCATAGGCCTGAATCACGATATTCCAAACACACCCCTCTTCTTGCCTTTTAAAAAAGAAATAAAAAACAAAGAAAAAAATCTTTAAAAAGTGTAAGAGAAAACTGATAAAAAGTGTGAACACTGTATAAAATGTACAAAAATGAAGGACTACTTTTGTATGTGATTGCAGTATTATATTTTGTTCTTTTGAGATTCCTCTGGTCAAAAATGAATAACATTTTCTATGAGAGATTTTTAATTTACACTTTGTCCCTTACCCTTTACCTAAATAGCCACTACCTCTGTGCAAAATGAAATGGAAACAAGAAAATCAGAAGAAAAGATGCTATCATTGGAGCAATTTTAATTTTTTATTTTTGTATGAATTGTATAGAAAAGAAAAAAACATTATTCCATTTCACCAGTGCCAACTGTTTGTTGTTTGTGTTGACTTTGAGTGGGAAAGGTAAAACTCAAAGTTTTCTAAATCGGTACATATGTTGTCTCGCTGGGTTTCTTAGTGAGATTGTGTGAGACAGATTTGTGATAGCACCGTTTGTGTATAGCACATGTACAATGTCAATACCAGATGGCAACTACAGTATTTCCACATAATTTTTTCTCAGAGAACAATGTTCATCTAATGATTGTGTTGTCTTCCTTGCACAGGCTATATACTTTACGGTATAGTGTATACTGAAGGCTTTATACTGCAAGATGTATAACAGTCATGTTTGTTTGAATCACCTTGTATGACAGGTTGGAGCTCGTGAAGTGAGAGGATGAGTGGTTTTTCAGTCTGAGATTATGGAAATTGAGGAAGTGGGTCATGGGTTATAACATTCCAGGCAGAGTTGTGGGTACAGATTACAGATGTAGAGATGGTAAGAGTGGATACCTTTGTGAATTGCTGAAAAATGGAAGAGTCACAGCAGATTCGACTCTGCAGTTAGTTTTCTGTTTAAAGGGTCTTCCTCTGATGGGAAGTGGGGTCTGCAATTAAGGTAATATTGAAGGCAAATGTGATCTAGATGGGTCTTTTGGTTGTCTTTTATTTCTTCTGTCCATTTTCTTTGTGAAGACCAGATGACATCTGGCTTTGTGACTAGTTTTATCTTTCTACCTGTAGAGAGCGATGTCTGTATGTTCACAGTTTTGTAATGACTCAGTCTTAAGTGCATTATGTTCATTCTTTGGCGTTTCTCTGCTCTTTCTAATATCTCTCTCTCTCTCTCTCTCTCTCACTCTCAATCTCTCTCTCTCTCCTCTGTGCCCAGCTGCTGCTAATGCTACCATTCTGGTTGCTCTGACACGTCCTTACGCTCAGCCTCTGTCCCAAAATGCTGCTTCTGTCAAAAATGTGTCAGCCATATCTTAATGCATGTGAAAAGTAACACCAATCTTTAATGTAACTACAGTAACAAGTTTTTATTTTGCTTACCTGTCAGCAAGTGTTATTTTACGCTGTTGTATATGTTTTGTCTTTAATTGAGAGATAAGTACAATCATTTTACCTAAAGAACATTTTTGCAAAATCATACATGCATTTTCAAAATTGTTTTTTTTTTCCTAATTAGTCCTTGTTTTGTTTTTTAATGAAAAATGACACATAGCTTTTATAGTACACAATGCATGGAGGCTCAGTCTTTCTTCTGGAAAGAGAATAATGTTTAATTTTTGCTGGAGTACTTTACAAACTAAATAACAGATATTGTTATAAATAAAATTTTAAAAATTGTACAGAAAACAAGCCAGTATGTTTTGTCTTTCTTTTCCACAACATTTATGAACGTACTTTATTAATCCCCAGGGAGAAATTCAATTTTTTCACTCGTGTTATTTTTTGGTCATGCTACACGCACAGTTTTTGGTTTATACATACAATGCACAAACATGCAGTGGACATGCACTTCAGGAGAGATGTCAGAGTGAGGATGCTGCCATCAACCAGCGCACCCCAAGCAGTTGGGGGTTCGGTGCCTTGCTCAAGGGCACCTCGGCAGTGCCCAGGCAAGTGAACCAGCACCTCTCCAGCCACCAGTCCACTTGCCAAACTTCATCCATACTGGGACTCGAACCGGCGACCCTTCGGTTCCCAAGTCAGTCTTCGGTTCCCAGTGGACTGAGCTACTGCCGCCCCCTGATTAATACAAGAGTCTGTGTAATCATTTAAAAGGCAAACGTGCAATCGTAGTACTGGTGGCACAAAGTTCAATCATATTATTCAAATACCATTCTTTTACTTTATAAATTCAATGTTCAATGAAAAAGAGAGAATCCTTCCCCAAAGAAATGTTTGATTAGTACAGTATATACATTAAAAAACATAACTTTCATTGCAGTAAATGCTTTCTGACTCAACTGCAGAAGACTGAAGAGAAGATTAAAGAGTAATAGTATGCTGATTCCACTAATTGATTGGTTCTCTTTCTTCTAAGGTGTTCTCAGCCTTCACTCGATGCCTTTAGCCTTTAGCTCCTCCTTGACTCTGCTCAGGTAATTCGGAAACCCAAAACTGTTTAAAAAGAGAATGTGTACGAGTTAGTATCTAAAATTTCAGTAAAGTTAAAAATAACAAAAAATAAGGATTTAGCTGCTGTACCATGTTGTTCCTCCTGTCATCAAGGTTTTGTGGTGAATGCCGTTCCAGGTCACCTGGTTTTCAATCCCAGTTGTTCTTGATGTCCCAACAGTGAAAATGAGCTTCTGATCAAACGCTCTCTTTAACAGGTGTAGCACTTCTTTGCCCTCTTTGTTGTCTGGCAGATATGCCGTTCTCGTTATACCACGGAAGTGCTTTCCAGGATTTGGATGCTTTTCCTGTAAAAGAGGCGTGAAACATTAGAAAAACTGTGAAAGAAATTAACTTCAACATTAAAAACCTGGCACTTTGTCTCTGAATGATTCATTGAGGAATTTACCGTCTGATTTCCACTTGGAATATCATAGGTGATGATTATACTGCCGCAGTTTGGAAATCCTGAGAGAGACCTGCCATATGACTTCGTTGTCATCGTTCCAGGAGGCTGGTCTCCCTCTATCTTACCAAAGACACGTTTGCACACAGGACAGATGGGTCCCATACTTTCCTTTGACTGTTTCAGACAGTCCTCACAAAACTTATGTTTGCACTTGAGCTGTTTCTTCTTGGTGAATTTGTCCATGCATATAGGACAGGTTTCTTCTTTGTTGTCTCCTGGTCTGGCTCCCCCTCCTGTGGGTACTTCCGTGTAGTGTATGTTGTAACCTGGTTTGTCCTTCACCACAGGTCCACCAGAGGCCCCCTCTGGCTCACTTACATCGCCATTGAACCCCATGGCACCATGAGGCTGGGTGACGTTAAAGTGAGATGTGGCAATCTTCTGGTACAGATGAAGAAGAGCTCTGAGAGCATGGCTCTCCATCGATGCATTTCTTCCAAATCCTTTGTAGCAAGTTTTGATGTTGACCTTGCCTGGACTGATATCTGACACTTTAATGTCCACTCCAAATTTAGCTTTTATCTTTTCTAATTTCTCACTGAAGGACACACCAATCACTTTCCAATAATTTTCCTCAAACTTGAGCCCAGTGGTGAGGAAAGGATCATCGATGCTCATGTCAATGATGGCAGAGCTGTCTTGAGTTGCTGCGGTGGACTCTTCAGCAGAGGGGTTGATATTTGTTGTTGTGTTGAACGACTTTTTGATAGCATCTTGACTCTGGCTTGGCCCATATGTGATCATTTCTTCAGAAGACAAAGTAAGCAGAAGCTTGCTCTCCTTCGTCAGGACGATGTTCACTGCATCCATCAACTCTTTTGGATCTCTGTTCTTGAGAGGGAAAACTGAACAATGACTATCAACCTTCTGGACAAGGGTTGTGAAGTCAGAGAGAGCATCTTGTGGGCTTCCATTTTCCTTGTCTGCTGGAAATGTCACGTGTGCTTCTGCTTTCATTGTGACTCCATTCTTTGTCAGTATTTGCTCGATCTCCTTCTTGTAGATGTGGTTTATGTGCAAGAACTGGCTCACTGGGAGTATAGCAGGGTTAGGGATTGGCTCTTCACCTGTTGTGGAGACTGCTGTTGGACCGCTGCTACTACTTTTTTTGACAGCTCCATGCTGCACCTGCAAAAAATAAGAAGTGCTTATCTTATCTAAGACTTTGACTTTGACCGTTATCAGTATCCAATGATTCACTACACAATACATACATCTTGGGACTTTGACCCAGATGAAGAATCCCGTTGTTTCCACAGTCTTCTTGGTCCCTAGAAACAAATACCATGAATTAATTTAATTGACGTGTGGCTGGAAAAGATTTTGTGAAGACCAACTTGGTTCGGTAAAGATGTAAAATAGAATGTCAAAAATTTGACCAATGGGGCCATGAATGTTGAGACTGTATGTGACATAGGTGCTCAGAGTACCTTTGTGCCAATAAGGAATAGTACCTAGGCAGACAGCTTCAGTACAGCAGAGGGCAACATGATTCTTTTCTATGTGAAAGTGAAAGTATGAAGTTCTTAAATTTCAGGACTGTACTAGGTCGAAGTTATTAATATTACATCAAACAAAAAACCTGCTGAAAAATGGCTTCCTTTATAGAAAAGAACAGCTATATTAACTGCTCTATATAAACAATTGTAAAAAAATCACCTGATAGGTTTAAGTGATACTATTGTACACACACACACACACACACACACACACACACACACACAACCGGCCTACCTACCTCGGCATAATATGTGTCACCAGACGTTGAGCTATCAGCCCACTGTCATGAGATACGACAGGATAAAATTATTAATAGAGCAATGGCAACTCATACTCCAAAATGATGGTTTAAAACATTAGTGTGTCTATTTACAGCAATTTTAATGTTTTACTCACTTCCATTTCCTCATTGTTGCCTGACATGTTGGCAGTCTTTTCCTGGAACCCACGTACAATATCTGTGAAATGAAATGATTCTTTAGTGTATTTTCATTTTCATACAGAAACCTGCTTTTCAAATAACAGCCGACCTAAAGTGGAAAGTAATCACTCGACAGGACTTTTCGGTTCAGAGAGGTGAACTTCTAAAGGCTACTTCTTCACTTTACCCGCTCATACTCCACACTGCGCCTCTTTCTGAACGCCAAACAAAACTCACAGATAAACAAAGAAATTATTTCATGACGTTCGTCTTACCTTCACAAGGTCTCCCACTTTACACTTTAAACACTTCAGCATAAATGAAAGTGAAAGCTCCGAGAGTCACGTGATGTCACACTGAAGGCTTGCACTATAATAACAAACAAGGAGGGTTAACATCTTCTGAAATGCTGCACGTTTTTTTATTTAGAT
This sequence comes from Notolabrus celidotus, assembly GCF_009762535.1. NCBI lineage: Eukaryota > Metazoa > Chordata > Actinopteri > Labriformes > Labridae > Notolabrus > Notolabrus celidotus. The sequence goes on along the minus strand of NC_048272.1, from coordinate 5,517,558 downwards.
ATTGAAATGAGTTATATGTTCATTCATTCAATGCATCCTTTTTTCACCTTGTCTCTTTTATGTATTAAGGTATATGGATTTGTTTGAGCACATTTGACTCATAAATAAAATATTTCTGATTCTGATTCTGACATGTCTGTAAATGTATTATTATAAAATGTTCAATTTAAAAAAAAAAAAAAAAAAGAACAAGTAGAGGGATTAAAAGCTCTGGAGGTGCCACTACTTATTGTTACGAAATTTGGCCCAATTACCTGTATTGTTAATATTTTTTATATCCTTCATGAAGCTACACAGCAGCATCAAATTGCCAAACTTTTTCCACATGCTGTATTCAAATGATCATTTCAGATTGATAGGCCTATGTAAATCGTTATTATCCTCAAATAAGCATAAAATATGCTTCTATGTTATGGACAGTTTGGGCAGTGTACTGTAGTGTCAAATGAGGCGAGCATGTTCAGACTTGGAATTATTGGACAAATACTTGAAGTTCAATGTATCTGTAAATCTCTGCTAAGTTAAGGAAAGTTGTGTTACATTATGTGTTCGGTTAATGTTGTTGTGTGCAGTGGCGGTTCTAGACCAATTTTACTGAGGGGGCCAGGCTGGGGCCAAGGGTGTTGTCAGAGGGACACATTCAACCCTGACAAAAGAGACTGAGAAGGGCGAGGACCGGCTGAGAACAAACTGGCAAAACATCAGTGCATCCCTATATACTAGACATATAGACTACTGTGTACGATATCAAAATGCAGACTGACAGCAGCTGTTTGGCTGTTTACACTCAACACGAGTCCCATAGCGCTCTAATGGACTGGAACCATGTGCCACGTGCATGTGTTCCGCCTGTAACGTCGGTGCGATACCGAAGCTTTTTTTATTGTATAATTTTTGTTTGGTGTGGAGGGGGGTCCACAGGGGGGTCCAGGTTCAGTTTCAAAGGGGCACTGGCCCCTGTTGGCCCCTCCCCAGAGCCGCCACTGTCAGGCATGATTTGTACATGCAGTTATTTAGTTATGACAGGTGGAACCTGGAGTGAGATAGTGTTCACTGACAGTTATATATCGAGAAAGACAGTATATTAGCTGATCTTCCTGGCTGCTGCCGTTGCAGGATAAAAATGGAAATCTTGTTCAGAATACCGTTGTACGTGTCTGTGCTGAGTATCTCTATACGCGTCAGTAGTTTTCTAAGAAGTCCTTCTATTTAAAGAAGGTTAAGGAGCTACTTGTCCTTACCTAATTTGATTGGGAAAGAATAGCCAGTCAATGAAACAGGATACCTGTGATAGGTTTGATATTTCAATATCCCATCTGAATCTCCAACTATACTGTATGTCACAGCAGAAACGTTGACTCTGAGCACTTCAAGTATGGAAGTAGTAAAAATATACACTGCTGAACAGATAAATAATTTATGAAATGTTAAAACTACAAATCCTAAAATGTCTACAACCCCCTCCCCCAATTAAAGGAATAGCTTAAAATCAAATCAAAAAGTGAGCTGTGCAAAATCAGTTTACTTTTGTTACTGTCTTCCAACAAACAGCACAAGATTTGATGCGTAATTTCTGCAGTCATACACAAAATCAAACAGGGATAGAACAGTTAGTTTCATAGAGTCTTGTTGAATATCAACAGACACATTGTTGACATGCAACAACATATATCAATAATCCACCTTATAGTTTGCTGGCAGTTAGTTGAATGCATGTTACTTGTCTGTGGAAAAAATGGTGTTGAATGTCAACTGACACACTGCTGACATGCAACATAACATCTACTGATAGCATGTAAAGTGTCAACAGATGGACAACCCAACTAAAATGTTACCATTAAAACTTCTTCATGAAGTGATGGATGTATAATTAATTCTTTCATTTCTCAACTACTTCAGCCAAGTTATCTTTAAAAAGAAGAAAATGCAATGTTTTGCAATGTTTGCTTGAGCTTGGTTCTGGTACTGGATCTGTTTGCTTGAGTTGGTTCTGGTTCTGTTTACTTGACTTTGTTCTGGTTCTGTTTCCTTGAGTTTGGTTCTTGTTCTGTTTGCTTGAGTTTGGTTCTGGTTCTGTCTGCTTGAGTTGGTTCTGGTTCCGTTTGCTTGAGTTGGTTCTGGTTCTGTCTGCTTAAGTTGGTTCTGGTTCCGTTTGCTTGAGTTTGGTTCTGGTTCTGTTTGCTTGAGTTTGTTTCTGGTTCTGTTTGCTTGAGTTTGGTTCTGGTTCTGTTTGCTTGAGTTTGGTTCTGTCTGCTTGAGTTGGTTCTGGTTCTGTTTGCTTGAGTTTGGTTCTGGTTCTGTTCTGTGGATATGTTTGCAGTTTTTTGTTAATTTGTACAATAAAAAAGTTTGATTAAAATACTAAACAAAAGTAAGAATGGTTTTGTAACAGAATAAATGCACAAAATTGGGCAATTATAAGGCTTCTCATAAAAACAGTGTACGTAAAAGGGTTTTCAACACACAAACCATTAGTTTTTGCAAACTTAAGGTAAAACATATGGCTTCAAAAGATCCTAAATTAAGAGCCGTTCGGGAGTCAAAAGAGCCGGCTCTCTGAAAAGAGCCGAACTTCCCATCACTACTGAGTACCAATCACAGCACCTAACTTAAGTTTCTCTTAAAAGCGAGGCCATGAAAATTTTGCTACTCAAATTCTATAATATATTTTAGAATTACACAACATTTTTAATGAATCTACAATGCATACAAAAATAATAAACATATACTTTGAAAAAAATGTATGACTACCAGTATTCAGATAATAAGTGTAAAAATGCCTTAAAGGCTGTCGGTATCACTCTGGTATCACTGCTTGTGTGCATGGACCACAGAGCAATACATACATAATATATAAATAATACAAAACAAACAATCCAACAGTAATTCCAACAGGTGGAGACAGAGATATAGCTCTCCTCCAGAGAGAGGCTTTTGGATTCATACGTTGCAAACTGTCCTAAAGACCTGAATGAGGAATTTCTGTGACAGGTAGCTAAACATTTGATCCTAACTTACTTGTCAGGATGTACAGTCATGGCCAAAAGTTTTGAGAATGACACAACTATTAATTTTCACAAAGTCTGCTGTTTCAGTTTTTATAATGGCAATTCGCATATACTCCAGAATGTTATGAGGAGTGCTCAGCTCAACTGCAATTAATTGCAAAGTCCCTCTTTGCCTTGAAAATGAACTTTATCACCAAAAACACATTTCCACTGCATTTCAGCCCTGCCACAAAAGGACCAGCTAACATAATTTCAATGACACACAGGTGTCACACACATTAACACAGGTGTGGGTGTTGATGAGGACAAGGCTGGCGATCAATCTGTCATGATTGAGTGACTGGACACAAGAAAGATGGTGCATGACACCATTGTTCCTCATCTGTTAGCCATGGTTACCTGCAAGGAAACACGTGCAGCCATCATTGCATTGCACAAAAAGGGCCTAACAGGGAAGTTTATAGCAGCGAGTAAGATTGCACGATTTATTCTCGAATTATCAAGAACTTCAAGGAGAGAGGTTCAATTGTTGTCAAACAGTCTCCAGGGCACCCAAGAAAGTCCAGCAAGCGCCAGGACCGTCTCCTGAAGGTGTTACAGCTGCGGGATCGGGCCACCACCAGTGCAGAGCTTGCTCAGGAATGGCAGCAGGCAGGTGTGAGTGCATCTGCACGCACAGTGAGGCGAAGACTTTTGGAGGAAGGCCTAGTGTCAAGGAGGGCAGCAAAGAAGCCACTTCTCTCCAGTAAAAACATCAGGGACAGACTGATATTCTGCAGAAGGTACAGGGACTGGACTGCTGAGGACTAGGGTAAAGTCATTTTCTCTGATGAATCCCCTTTCCGATTGTTTGGGGCATCTGGAGGAAGGCTTGTTCGGAGAAGACGAGGTGAGCGCTACCATCAGTCCTGTCTCTTGCTAACAGTGAAGCATCCTGAGACCATTCATGTGTGGGGTTGCTTTTCGGTCAAGGGAGTGGGCTCTCTCACAATCTTGTCTAAAAACACAGCCATGAATAAAGAATGGTACCAGAACGTCCTCTGAGAGCAACTTCTCCCAACCATCCAAGGGCAGTTTGGTGATGAAGAATGCCTTTTCCAGCATGATGGAGCACCTTGCCATAAAGCAAAAGTCATAACAAAATGGCTCGGGGAACAAAACATTAAGATTTTGGGCCCTTGGCCAGGAAACTCCCCAGATCTTAATCCCATTGAGAATTTGTGGTCAATCCTCAAGAGGCGGGTGGACAATCAAAAACCCACAAATTCTGACAAACTCCAAGCATTGATTATGCAAGAATGGACTGCCATCAGTCAGGATTTGGTCCAGAAGTTGATTGACAGCATGCCAGGGAGAATTGCAGAGGTCTTGAAAAAGAAGGGTCAACACTGCAAATATTGACTTATTGCATGAATTCTGTGTAATTCTCAATAAAAGCTTTTGATACTTATGAAATGCTTCTAATTGTATTTCATTATAACATAGAAACATCTGACAAAAACACCTAAAAACCCTGAAGCAGCAGACTTTGTGAAAATGTAATATTTGTGTCATTCTCAAAACTTTTGGCCATGACTGTAGAGGAAAATCTATCCTCTGAAAAAAGCCAGAGGTTTCAAAATGCATATGGTTGGTTATTTTGGGTAAGAATACAGATAACAGATTGTACTTCATAATTTTATTACAGCTAAACTTACATATGGAAAGGTAGTACTTTTAATTACCAAAAATTGCAGAATTATCATAAAATGATTAATTACTGTATCATAACAACTGATGCATTAATTTGTTATTCACTTTACTTATGTAGACCATCACCAACCTCATCTTACCAGTAAAAACAATAATCGTATCCATGAGAATAATAGTACTTGTACGAATTCAATATCTTTGCAAAAGCAGCACATTCTATCTTCCGTTTTCTTAAATATCTTGTGGTGCAGAACATAACTTATTTTGTATTATAATTGTGAATAGAAATCTTAAATGTAGGAAAATGAATGTTGTTGTTGACTGAATGAGTGGTTTAGTGGTAAGCACCAACACTTGCAAGAAACTTTTCATATCACAATCTCTTTAGGGGCTGAGCAACCCTAAAAATGTGATCCTAAAATTGGCCCCTGCTTCCTTCCTTGCCTCTCTCCCCTTTACACTTTTCCACTCCTCCCTGTAATGGCATCTCTTCTGCTCCTCAGGTCTAGTCAATTCGGCAAAACCGTCTCCAGTCACTTGCGGTAACTTTTTCCAGGGTTTCACTCTCCTTCCTCTCACAACCTTATTCAATTCTGCATCCTTAGTGCTCTGTCTCTGTCTGTCTGTCTGTCTGTCTGTCTGTCTGTCTGTCTGTCTGTCTGTCTCTCTCTCTCTCTCTCTCTGTGTATGTGTGTATGTGTGTGTGTGTGTGTGTTTCTCCTCTGTTTAACGGCCCTCTCCAGAGCAGCTGCAGTGGATCTATTGAAAAGATGCATTAAAGGTGACATATCATGCAAAATTGACTTTTTAATGGTTCTCTACCTGAAATATGTTTCCCTGGCATGTCTACAAACCCCCCGAGAATGAAAAAAATCCATTCTGCCCCTGTTCTGATTTCTCCACCTTTCTGTAAATGTGTGTGAAACGAGCCGTTTCAGACTTCCGTGTTTTTGTTACGTAACAACAATATCCGGTCTGTCACGGAGTCAGAGCTCGGAGCTTGTTCAGCCCATAGACTGTATAAAATAATACTGAATCCCCCCTCTGTTTTTCATTCCCTGCACACGTGTGCTAACAAGGAGCTTAGGAGGGAGGCATGCTAGTTGTAGGCTTGTCGGTTTTACTCCCCACATCTTCAGATTTGAAGATCTAGTGGATGATTTTTATTTATCATGGTTAAGTGCTAGCGCTAGTTAGCATAGCCACATAGCTACATGTTCGTAGCTGTGTACCAAGACACACGTCGACATACTGATAAATAAAACAACAAGAAACACAGAATCTGTGACCAATCCTTCAGAAAGGTCCTGCTGCAGGCGCCTCTCCGTCAGGATCAGATTCTGGATCAGATTCAGAGGGTTGAAGTAACGCGGGTCTGTGAGCAGCCGTGTATATTCAGCCAACATGTAAACATTAGATCAACTTGCTGGACAGCCGAGGGCACATCCACTTCCTGAGGGGGCGTGGTCAGAGAGAAAACAGAGTGTTCTGAGGAGGACTGAAGAAGAGGGTTTTTCAGGCAGACCAAAATCTGATTTCAAAGTGTTTTTTTGAACATAAACTTTAAAGACATGTTTTGGGGACCTCTTAGACCAATATATATTGATGAAAAAAGCGTGATACGTCACCTTTAAAAACATCTGTCTATGCATTTACTGGTTCTGTAAATGTGCCATATCGTACTTCCTGTTTTGTGCTGTGGTTTGTATTGTGATAGTGTGGTAGAAGTGGACAGTGGAACAACATTCTTCCAAGCTCAGATTGGAGAATGCAATGTGAAAATTCCAGCATTTACTCAGGGGTAGATACCATCATCAGTGTTCATAGTTTAGAGGATCTGTTGTGGATCCATTGTGAAAAGTGTGTAACACTAACCATATGGATCTAGGTTCACTGTTTATGTTCTGGGATTCATGAATGCTGGTTTTGTATTCTGTTCTGTGCTGTAGCTTAGTTCCCTCAGGCTGGATGGTGGTGAGAGTCATGTGATGCCTCTTTAGGCTTATTTAAACCTAAAATGTATAACTCCACCTTGATGGGTCTTTAAGTTGTCTTTTGTTTGTCCTGGTGAAGACCTGATGACCTCTGGCTTTGTGAGTAGTTTTATCTTTCTACCTGTAGAGAGCGATGTCTGTATGTTCAGTTTTTTTGTAATGACTCAGTCTTAAGTGCATTATGTTCATTCTTTGGTGTTCTTCTGCTCTTTCTAATCTCTCTCTCTCTCTCTCTCTCTCTCTCTCTCTGTGCCCAGCTGCTAATAATGCTACCATTCTGGTTGCTCTTACACGTCCTTTCGCTCAGCCTCTGTCCCAAAATGCTGCTTGTGTCAAAAATGTGTCAGCCGTATCTTAATGCAGAATAATGTTTAATTAAATTTTTGCTGGAGTACTTTACAAACTAAATAACAGATATTGTTCTAAATACAGTTTAAAAAAATTGTACAGGAAACAAGCCAGTGGGTCTTGTCTTTCTTTTCCACAACATTTGCTGATTAATACAAGAGTCTGTGTAATCATTTAAAAGGCAAACATGCAATCATAGTACTGGTGGCACAATGTTCAATCATATATAATTCAATACCATTCTTTTACTTCTATAAATTCCAAAAGTTTATCAACTGAAAAAGAGGGAATCTTTCTGCAAAGTCACATTTGATTAGTGTATAAAGAAAAAACATCACGCTTAAACATAACTTAAATGCTTTCTGACTCAACCGCAGAAGACTGAAGAGAAGATTAAAGAGTAATAGTATGCTGATTCCACTAATTGATTGGTTCTCTTTCTTCAAAGGTCAGCCTTCACTCGATGCCTTTAGCCTTTAGCTCCTCCTTGACTCTGCTCAGGTAGTTCGGATCAGGATACCCATAACTGTTTGAAAAGAGAATGTGTACGAGTTAGTATCTAACATTTCAGTAAAGTTAAAAATAACAAAAAATAAGGATTTAGCTGCTGTACCATGTTGTTCCTCCTGTCATCGAGGTTTTGTGGTGAATGTCGTTCCAGGTCACCTGGTTTTCCATCCCAGTTGTTCTTGATGTCCCAACAGTGAAAATGAGCTTCTGATCAAACGCTCTCTTCAACAGGTGTAGCACTTCTTTGCCCTCTTTGTTGTCTGGCAGATATGCCGTTCTCGTAAGACCATTGAAGTACTTTCCAGGGTTTGGATGCTTTTCCTGCAAAAGAGGCGTGAAACATTAGAAAACTGTGAAAGAAATTAACTTCAACATTAAAAACCTGGCACTTTGTCTCTGAATCATTCATTGAGGAATTTACCGTCTGCTTTCCACCTGGAATATCATAGGTGATGGTTATACTGCCGCAGTTTGGAAATCCTGAGAGAGACCTGCCATATGACTTCGATGTCATCGTTCCAGGAGGCTGGTCTCCCTCTATCTTACCGAAGACACGTTTGCACACAGGACAGATGGGTCCCATACTTTCCTTTGACTGTTTCAGACAGTCCTCACAAAACTCATGTTTGCACTTGAGCTGTTTCTTCTTGGTGAATGTGTCCATGCATATAGGACAGTTTTCTTCTTTGTTGTCTCCTGGTGTGGCTCCCTCTCCTGTGGGTGCTTCAGTGTAGTGTATGTTGTATCCTGGTTTGCCGTTCCCCACAGGTCCACCAGAGGCCCCCTCTGGCTCACTTACATCGCCATTGAACCCCATGGCACCATGAGGCTGGGTGACGTTAAAGTGAGATGTGGCAATCTTCTGGTACAGATGAAGAAGAGCTCTGAGAGCATGGCTCTCCATCGATGCATTTCTCTCAAATCCTTTGTAGCAAGTTTTGACGTTGACATTGCCTGGACTGACATCTGACACTTTAATGTCCACTCCAAATTTAGCTTTTATCTTTTCTAATTTCTCACTGAAGGACACACCAATCACTTTCCAATAATTTTCCTCAAACTTGAGCCCAGTGGTGAGGAAAGGATCTTCGATGCTCATGTCAATGTTGGCAGAGCTGTCTTGAGTTGCTGCGGTGGACTCTTCAGCAGAGGGGTTGATATTTGTTGTTGTGTTGAACAACTTTTTGATAGCATCTTGACTCTGGCTTGGCCCACATGTGATCATTTCTTCAGAGGACAAAGTAAGCAGAAGCTTGTTCTCCTTCGCCAGGACGATGTTCACTGCATCCATCAACTCTTTTGGATCTCTGTTCTTGAGAGGGAAAACTGAACAATGACTATCAACCTTCTGGACAAGGGTTGTGAAGTCAGAGAGAGCATCTTGTGGGCTTCCATTTTCCTTGTCTGCTGGAAATGTCACATGTGCTTCTGCTTTCATTGTGACTCCATTCTTTGTCAGTATTTGCTCGATCTCCTTCTGGTAGATGTGGTTTATGTGCAAGAACTGTCTAACTGGGAGTATACCAGGGATTGGCTCTTCACCTGCTGCTGGACTGCTACTAATTGGTTTGACAGGCTGCTCCTGCAAAAAGATAAAATGCTTTTATCCTATGAATCTTTGATTTTGAATGTTATTTATAACCAGTTATTAACTACACCATACATACATCTTGTGACATTGACACATATGAAGATGAAGGAGCATTTGAAGGATCCTCTGCACTTTGTGTCTCTTGCTGTGGAGTGATATTTGTAGTCATTTCATCACGTTGTCCCCCCAGTTGACTTGCGCCCTAAACACAAATACCATGAATTAATTAAACTGAATGAATGTGATTAATTTGCAACTCTTTACTGTACTGAACATACTTCTTGTGACATTGACACATATGAAGAAGAAGGAGCATTTGAAGGATCCTTTGGACTTTGTGTCTCCTGCTGTCGAGGGATATTAGTAGTCATGACATCACGTTTTCCCCCCAGTTGACTTGCTCCCTATAGACACAAATATCATGAATGAATTGTACAGAATTGTTTTGATAAATTTGCAACTCTTAACTGGATTGCACATACATCTTGCGGCTCTGAAGTGTTGTCTGGTATTTGTGTCTTTGACTCTAAAGGTGTCAGAAGAACAGACATGATTGTGACTGTTTTCTTATCTTTCATTGTCAGTGTTTGTCCACACAGTTCCTGAAGATCCCTCACAGCTGAAAGAAAGGACACAAAAGGAGAATGAATCCACTTCCAAAAATAGTTACATAATAATACTGAACAGTTCGTCAAACAAATAGAATAATACAATGCTTCTTAAAATTATTTTAAGAGCCAACATTGTGTTTTTAAAGAGATGTGCAATTAAATTATCACTTTAATGTTCAGTCATACTGCACCTGGAGGAGGCTTGATCTTTATCTTTGCGTTCCTTTTTTCGTCAACCTCTAAAACTTCGCAGTTTCGACGATCTTTACTGTTGGCCCATGTCTGAAGAGTCTTCTCTAGCTGTGTTCTACATTTCTGTGGCAGAACATCCTCTGACCACTTTAATTTTAGAGTGACTTGAGCTTCGCCTTTGGTCTGTGGCAAAACAAAATAAAATCTTCTTATCTTATATGAGGCATTGATTTTGAACATCATTAATATCCTGTGATTAATGACACCGTACATACATCTTGTGAATTTGACCCAGAAGTAATCTTGCTCCCGAGTCCCTATACACAAATATCATGAATGAATTAAACTAAATAACATGTGATTAATTTGCAACTCTTGACTGTATTGAACATTTTGATCATTGAACACTTAATTCCTTGTGAACAGTTTTGTGACTAACTGTGGTGGAATTTGAATTATGTAAAAAAAAAAAAAAAAAAAAAAAAGGGAAACACAACAATGTTGATATATTTCAATATTATTGATTATATTACATAATTAAGAGAACATATTTAACTACAAGGGCATCCAGAGGGCACTTATTTGCATTTCTCACAAAAGAGACAACTAGAGCACCCATTTTTACCTGAAGTGTACTAGAAGGACTTTAAGAGGGCATTTTTTTCTGTGATGTTTAATAAAAAGGCATTCAGAGAGCAAATTTTCAAGGTATTTACTGAAAAAGTAATGCAGAGGGAACTCATTTTTTTCATTTCATTCACTGGAGGGGCATCAAAGGGGCACTTTTATAATAATGTAATGATTGTAAGGGCAACCAGAGGGCACTGTTTTACGTGTTATCCACTGAAAGGGGAAAGGTACATCACTGAATGTGAGCAACACTGTATGTGACGTACACAGAGTACCTTTGAACCAATAAGGAATAATACCAACGCAGACAGCGTCAGTTCAGCAGAGGGAATTATGATATTTTAATAACTTGGACCTATCACAATCATGAAATTAAAGAACTTCATACTTTCACTTTCAAGTATACATTACGTAAAACGAAAATAAAAACCCTGAAAACAATTTTTTTTTATGAAAAAGAAAAGTTCTATTAACTGCTATATGATAACAATAATAAAAATGCACTCGGCATCTTTAAGTGACAATTATTTTATAAATAAACACACACACACACACGCAGCCGGCCTACCTACCTGGGTATTTGTGTCACCAGACGTTGAGCTATCAGCCCACTGTCATGAGATACGACAGGATAACATTATTAATAGAGCAATGGCAACTCATACTCCAAAAATGATGGTTTAAAACATTAGTGTCTATTTACAGCAGTTTTAATGTTTTACTCACTTCCATTTCCTCATCGTTGCCTGACATGTTGGCAGTCTTTTCCTGCAACACACGTACAATATCTGTGAAATGATTCATTAGTGTATTTTCATTTTCATACAGAAACCTGCTTTTCAAATAACAGCCGACCTAAAAATGGAAAGTAATCACTCGACAGGACTTTTCCGTTCAGAGAGGCGAATGCGAACTTCTAAAGGCTACTTCTTCACTTTCACGCTTTCTGATACTAAACAGTTTTAACACGGCACTGCGTCGCAAACATTTCACCAACTTTCTGAACTCACAGATAAACAAAGAGAATTGCTCAACGTTCGTCTTACCTTCCCAAAGGTTTCACGCTTTAAACTCTTCCGCATAAATGAAAGTGAAAGCTCCGCGAGACAAGTGACGTCACATTGAAGGCTTGCACTTTAATAACAAACAAGGAGGGGATTGAAAGCTCTGGGAGGTGACACTATTTAATGTTACCAAATAAGATTTGGCCAACTGAGAGCTGTTTTTTTTTTTTTTTAACGTAGGACTATATTGTTCATATTTATTCTGTCATTCAGGAAGCTACACAGCAGCATACAAACAGTTGGTATGAGCCACATTTTTATCAGATTATTAATACATCAATCATAATTCAGTCAGACAACTCACGTTTACTTAAGATAAAGTTTATTGCAGCATACAGTACTGCGTTTGGCGTATGGGCTCCGAACCTCATTACTCCTCGTAGATAATTTAAATGCAGACATTTAGGAGTAATGAGATAGGACTAACCCCCCTCGGTGCCCGCAGGTGGATGCCCGGGAGGGGAAGCTTAAATTCAAGTGTCTTTTATTTTGAAATGACAGATCAGATCTTCCTGTGATGGGCAGGATTACATCCTTTATACAGTCTATGATTACATCACAAGGTTGTCTACTATCAGTCTGAATTGAAATTAGTCAGTGGAAACTAGGGTTTTTCAAATAATCTCACTTTGAAAGTATCCAGAATTATTGCAATTAAGCCTAATTTCAAATGTCTTTTATTTTGAAATGACTCATCAGATCTTCCTGTGATGGTCAGGATTACACCATGGCGTTGACTACTATCAGTCTGAACTGAAATTAGTCAGTGGAAACTAGGATATTTCAAATAATCTCACTTTGAATGTATCCAGAATTATTGCAATTAAACTTATATTAAAGATTCTTTTATTTTAAAAGGACACATCAGATCTTCATGTGATTGGCAGGAATACATCATTAGGTTGTCTACTATCAGTCTGAACTGAAATGAGTCAGTGGAAACTAGGACTTTCCAAATAATCTCACATTGAAAGTATCCAGAATTATTGCAATTAAGTCTAATTTCAAGTGGGTTTTATTTTGAATTGACACATCAGATCTTCCTGTGATGGTCAGGATTACATCATAAGGTTGTCTACTATCAGTCTGAATTGAAATTAGTCAGTGGAAACTAGGGTTTTTCAAATAATCTCACTTTGAAAGTATCCAGAATTATTGCAATTAAGCCTAATTTCAAATGTCTTTTATTTTGAAATGACAAATCAGATCTTCCTGTGATGGGCAGGATTACATCCTTTATACAGTCTATGATTACATCAAGAGGTTGTCGTCTATCAGTCTGAATTGAAATTAGTCAGTGGAAACTAGGATATTTCAAATAATCTCACTTAGAATGTATCCAGAATTATTGCAATCAAACTTATATTAAAGTGTCTTTTATTTTAAAAGGACACATCAGATCTTCATGTGATTGGCAGGAATACATCATTAGGTTGTCTACTATCAGTCTGAACTGAAATGAGTAAGTGGAAACTAGGACTTTCCAAATAATCTCACATTGAAAGTATCCAGAATTATTGCAATTAAGTCTAATTTCAAGTGGGTTTTATTTTGAATTGACACATCAGATCTTCCTGTGATGGTCAGGATTACATCATAAGGTTGTCTACTATCAGTCGGAATTGAAATTAGTCAATGGAAACTAGGATTTTCAAAAAAAATCTCACTTGCTAATATGCTACACTTCAAATGTCTCTTATTTTGAAATGTAAAATAGAATGTAGCTGTAATTGGCAGCATCACATTGACAGGTTTTATACTTACAGTCTGAATCGAAACACATCAGTTGAAAATGGGATTTATTGTAATGCCAAATATACAACTACCAGGCACATATTTCAGTCGGCCTTTATTTTGAAAAAAACATTTTAGATTGTCCTAATGACGAGTCAGACAAAATTTAGTGTGTTCACCTTTCGATTTTCTATTTCACTTGTGTATTGATTCGGGTTGTTTTGTTGTAATATCACTTTCAAATGAGCTGCAACCATTAAAATGTTCTACTCTTTCAAATTGCTTTATTTAGAGAAATGTAAACTCCGTGTTTCCTCGCTTTTACCGTAATGCCTGTTCCAAACGCGCACAACAGAATTCAGTGGCGACTGGCTTGACTACCGTTTCAGAAGTGGAGGCTGGCTTGACCGCAGTTGGGAGGTGGTGGGTACAGAGTTTTCACACAGCACTGAGCAGGACAGCAGGAGCACTTGCAAAGCAGAGGCAGAGACAGAGAGACTTGCAGCCTCTATGCTTGCAGCTTAAATAGACCGCCAATGAGAGGATGTTGAGATCAGCTGATGAGATCAGTATGAATGAGCGCAGCTCGAGTTGTCTGCCTGAACTAGCTTGCAGGCGGCGCTTCATCTATCCACGAATAGAATATGCTTCAACATTATGGATGATTTGAGTAAGATTAGATTAGAATAGAATAGATTAGATAACTTTATTGAATCCCTGTGGAGGAAATTCATATGCCACAAGGGTCTGTTCACAGACCCAACAAACAATAAGACAGTACAGTCTCAAAAACAACAAATAAACAAATAACAGTCACACCATTTGAGGCCTTATTAACAGCTATGGGCCAGATTCATGGCTAGAAGTGTTCATAAAACTCATAATGATCTCACTGAGGGTACTTTTCTGAGAAGTCCTTCCATCATAAGAGGGTCAAGGGTCAAGGAGTTAATTGACCTTAACCAGCTTGTTTTAGACAGAATAGCCAGTTATATGTTCAGAAACAGGATACCTGTGGTATGTTGAATATTTAAATATCTAAATCTTCAGCTTTATGTTAAGCAAAAAAGTTGACTTGATTTAAAGCACTTTATGGATGAAAGGATTATAATGTACAAACTACAATTTCAAACATTTCTACCCCCCGGCGCTGTGCAAAATCTGTTTATTTTTGTTATCATCTTCCAACAAACAGCTTCGGATTTTATCCATAATCTCTGCAAATATACATAAAAATAAACAATCATAAAACAATCTGTTACATCAGGGCAACAAATGCAGATTTGGTAGAAAAGAAATATAAAAATGTCCTTTATAAGGAATTTCAAATACAAACATAGCAAAGTGAAACATCAAATAACTGCAATGTAAAGCCTGTAAATAAAAAGATCAAAAATACTGAAATGGCATTTGTTTAAATGAGAAATTCATAAAAAAACACAACAAATGTGACGACACTTCAAACAAGTTAAGCTGAGTTTAAGGACAGCAAAGAAACAGCCAACAAAGCAACACTTATTCCTTCACTTTTTGCAGGCCTGTTTAACCATTACCATAAAGTGACCTTTAGTTGATTCAATTTTTAGTTAATCCTAACATTTCTTAGCTCCCTCAGCAAACATTTCTTTGGTGAAAGTATTGATGTATGTGAAAATGCACTGCAGCCAATTCTGCAGTATACTGTGTGCTAATGCACACAGACCTGGGTGGATGCAGGTAAGGCAGCCTCAGTGGGAGTATATGCAGAGGTGGGAAGGCATCTGTGTGAGCTGCAGCAGTGGCACATTACCATATAGACTGATGAAATCATCATCAACACATTACAACAACAGCTGCAAGCAAAATCACTATTCATCTTCATCTTTGAGAGTGAACCTGAAACAAAAACAGAAAGGAAATTGCTTTAAAAAGAACAAAATCATCAGCTATCATTTTATGGTGAAATGATGTTATACTGTGCCAAAAATGTCCACAGAATCTTTTCAACCTAGTCTTGTGGGATAAACAACCTCTCTGTATGATGTCTGTATGTGCTGTATACACTATCTATTACAAATATTTTTTCTTGTAAAATAAAATTAATAAAAAACCCTTCTCAGGGCCTCCTCAATGCTCCACTGAAGGTAGTGTACCTGTTCGAAATATCATTATGTCTGAGAGAAAACAATCATTATTTCTACCATAGTACAAATTATCTCATGGTTACAGATTAGTGACAAACATTTAGATATATTTAAACATTTGAGTAGTTCTATTGAAGTTATGAAAAATTCAGTCTGCTCTGCTCACCATTCTGTGACACCAGAAGCCAGGTCCATCTCCGCCATCTGGATCTGTACCTGTACCAAAATTGTTTTTGAACAAAATAAATTAGTAAAAGTATTTTTCTGCTTGGAGTCAGTGCACTTCAGAGTGAAAAATTTAAATTACAGGGACATCCTTAAAAACAATCATGGCTTTCATTTCAGTTAACTAGCCAAGCCAGCAGCTGTACAAGTGCAGATTTAACCATATTATCACTATGTTCAATTCTGGAGTTGTCACATGAGGCCCGTTAGTGTCTGGCTGCTGTATGATGTGGAACAAACCATATCAGAGCTACAAGTAGAGGTGAAAGGTCAGCTTCAGACTGACCTGTCCAATAATGTCCCGGCTCCTGAATGAGGCCGAGTTATTCTTCACTGATACACTGAGTCGTCTGAATTTTATCTCGTCCACAGGGAGATCATACTCAAACCTAGAAGAAATTGACACAATGATTGCTATAAATATTAACAAATATATTTGGAGATTAAAAACATGATAATAGACACAATAGAATTATTTGATAAATGAATGACCTCTCATTAAAATCTGGGTTGAGGTCTCTTTTCTTCACTGCTGTCTTTCTCTTGGTGGCCTTGCTTTTGTCTGGCAGTAACATGAGGGAGACATAGCTGTCAACCCCGTCCTTGTTTTGAGCCATCAGACCTCTGTATGCAAAAAACAAAGCATATCTTATTAGATCATGCAGCATGTTAAAGCACCAGTCTATTTTGAAGTATCCAGTATAACTCAAGAACCACATTTAACAATGAAGAAACATTTATCTATGAGCCTATCAGGTTATAATGACATTGTAGGCAGAAAGACATGCAAAGTAAAGGCCTGGAAATGATAATGCACTATAAAATGGTAATAAGTCTAGATTGGAAAACAGTGTGCAGCTCAAATAATAAGTATGGTACCAGCAGTATATCATCGCTGACATCACAAACTGACTGAATGTATTTTGGGACACTATTTGATGTGGCCTACCTGCAGGAATGAACGATGACACTGAGCTTTCTCTCCTGCGAGACGTATGAAAGAGACAACTTCACCTGCCCGTTTCCAGATCCGCTACCAGAGGCAGCACAGGGCAGAGTCCCTGCACTGATCAGATCCACCATTTTGGATTCTAAAATCTATTTTGAGATAATTTTAGAAGAGAAACACCAGGTGTCATAAACAATAAGCTGTTGTTTATCACTACAACTCATGGATGTGTTTGAACTCTAACCTTGAGTTCAGCCCTCAGCAGGATCTGACTCTCAGGTGAGGCTCCATCCAGGTAGAACCACTGATCCAGGACCAGCTGTGGCTCAGCAAGAAGCTCTTTGGCAGCAACCACCAGAGATCCCATCGGCTGGTCCCAACCACTGGACAACTGCAATTAAAGAAAAAGAAAGAGGGGATGATTGAGAGGCTTAGATATTTATATCGTGGATGTGCAGACCCTTAAAAAAAAAGTAAATAGATGTTTCACCTTAACTACAAGCATCTGATGTTTAGGGTCATGAACCAGGAAGAGGAAAGACTCATTCCACTCAGGGCTGGTAGAGCGGTCGCACAACTTAAGAGAGATGATGTAAAGATGCAATAGCGTTATTACAACAACAACTTTTTTTATAAGATGAACCATACAGCACAATGTATTACAAGTCTTACATTTGTTTTGTAGCTTGTTTCACCAAGAACAAGCTCAGCTCCTGCCTTAGGTTCTTTTCCACTCTTCTTCAACTACCAAGAGAGAGGAAGAGACATTCAAATTTGATCACAAGCTCAGCTACTTTTTTTTTTTTTTTTAATCTCTGCACAGCATGAAAATAAACTCCAGGTGACTCACAGGTAGTGAATGTGCCCTCTCCACATGGACAAAGAGTAAAGCTGCAGTGGGAACAGCTTTGTTCTGATAAGACTGGAGAGATTGAAGCTGCAGCACCTGTTAGAGAGAATATAGCCAGTCAGGCCTGATAATGCAGATATAGAAGCTGGAGACACTTCAATACAAATGTTTAAAGGAAAGTAAAGCAAGTCTAGTGAGGCATGGAGATTTAAACATTTGTGAATATTGACCTGGTCAAGTTTGTCTGATTTTGCCACAGCAGGAACCCATTCCAGTATCAAGTGAACCCGCCCTGATTTCACATCATTCAGGGTGTACCACTGCAACAGAGACAGAGTATGTTAAAGAAGAAGTAGGGGGCAACACCTTTCAAAAATGACACGATACAGAGTGTAGAATTCACATGGCAAGATTTAGATCATCAATTATTAACTAACCTGATCTGTGTACTGGGATCTGATGACCTCGTTGAGTTTGATACTGAACCTGAGAACAACAAAACAGGACAGTGTTGAACAAGATTTCAGCTTTAGTGTCTTACTTCCTGAGCTAAATAAATTAGACAAATAGCAAAAAAATTGAATCTTTTTTAAATATATCTTGGTTGAAGAAAGTTTCATTAAACATAAAAATTGAATACAGACGTTTAACTACATGTTTGCACAAGCGCATAAAAGTGCAAGCTTATGCAGAGTCTTATGAAACCATACATATAGGTGTACACATGTCTAGACTTTTTTCTTCAGTGGTAGTTGAAGTTACTTATTGACAAACATGTAGACACACACCTGCCAAGGAAGTCATCAGAATCGAAGTCTTTATCGAATGCCTCAAACTTTATCTCCTGGATGCCGCTTCCCTTCAAAACTGCCTGTTAAAACCAGACACAAGGCCACGATTATCCAGGATACTGTACATGCTTTGAAATACAGACAAAAAGTAATGATTCAGCCAAATATAATGCATACCTCATACATCTCATTCCATTTTGGATTGAGATTCTCTTTGATAACAAGACTCTTGAAAGCAAAGTCCCCAACATTTATCTTCACATATGGGTCACTCTTGCCTTTCACCATGCCCCCCATAAGATTGTCCTTTGCAACCAGATTCTGGGCTTCCAGTAGGTGAATCCTTAGCAGCCCCTGTTGGAAGAAGATTGTAAGTGTTGAAAAGATGGAGGGAGTCCTCAAGCACACAGCACATCTGTAAACCTTTGTAACATGGTGTACTATACATATTTGAAGCAAACAAGTTCAACGAGGCTTGTATAACCTCTGCATTGTAGCCAGATATAATATGAACACGACTTCCTCAGAGTATCTGAATTTCAGAATTATTTCTCAGCATAATGTGGTGGAAAAAGAATGAATAAACTGTTGCTTTGAGTTTCTCTGTGCTTCTGTAAGACTGATAGGAACTGTTGCAGGTGCAGTTCTCCAAGGTCGTATACAGAAGGCTTTTGTTTGATAAGAAGTAAAGTTTCCTGTATTCCCATAACTCCTTCTTTTACAGATCCTGCATTCTACCCATCAATGATCTCTGTTAGACCACAGGATATTACGTTTTTTGGAAGAAGCTTCCTGCCAATGTACCACACCTGTTTTCATTTTCTGATATATGCTGTTTGACCTCACATTTCGGGGCAGAAGACATCTGACTTCCACTGAGAGAAGTTCACTTGTTTTCTCCCTCTTTGCAAAGAGTGCTGATAATAAAACTTGACAAAAGACAATCATTTGTCTCTCCATGAGTTTATTTCATCTATCACGCTGACATCATAGCCTGACCATAAATTGCCATTACAATAAACAAATCAAACTTCTGTTTCCAAATGTAATTAAATTCTTGAAAAGCAAACATTTCTGAGACTGTTTTGGTCTTTCCTATCGTATAAAGAATTACTGACAAACTTGCCTGAAAAATTAACCGTATGAATGCACTGCAGTTTGAACAAGCACCTATAGATCCAATTAAAATCTGACTCTCTACTACAACAGACGCAACTTAAACCACTGTGGTAGATGTAATGTAACCTTGTTTTTTGCTTTTTTGTTGTAGTTGGCATGACACTGCTACTTTTGCAGAAAATTATCAGGACATAAACAACATCCACCAAAACAGCAGAGGAAGCTGAAACCTCTCCAGTAGAGCTTTCCATGTAAAGAGAGCGAGAGCTAGAGGCATTAATGCTGTGTTCGATATTCTTAGATGCTCTGTTTTTTCATCATATTACACATCATTTATTCATGAAAAAACACTCAGCAGAGAGGAACAATGTGCTGCTTATGGAGGTCTTTTCTTACTGTTTTTACATAATGATAAAAAAGGGAAAACTGAATAGTTACTGGTATAGTATTTTCAAGGTGTTCTCCCATATGTGTAAAAAGACCATAGCTCCTGATTTCCACACAGCCATTTTTGGTATAGCACCCCCAAATAGTATGCTTACAAATTTACAAGAGAATGCTTTGGCATTTGCTTCGCTACTTGCTTGCAGACTAATCCTTTTTAACTGGAAGTCAAGTGAATCCCAATCATTTTCACAATGGTTGAAGGAGGTGCTCTCCTTTCTGCCTCTGGAAAGGCTCAGATATAAGTTAAGCAAAAGACGCAGGGACTTTGCTGCGACCTGGAGTCCCTTTACAGACTACATCGAAGGTTCCCTCTTACATTAAGTGCCCTGCTCATTTAGCAGTATTTTGCCCTTTTGTTATTTTTCTTTGTCCATAGATCTGTGTGAACAGTCCTATCACATTTAAAAGTAGACACAGAATGGTAGTAGGAAGACCCTGTCTAGTTGTGTGACTTTTTTGTTGTTGTTTATTTTTGTATTTCTTGTTTGTTTGTTGTTGCTATTTTTAATTATTTCTTTATTTTCTTTCTTTTCTTTCTTTTTGAGCCTCAGGGAGGGGGGTGGGGGTTGAAGCGTGTATTTGTGTTGTTTTTGTTTTTGTATTGTACTGTGGTTGTTTGTATGTCATGTCTGTTTAAAATATGAAAAGCAGAAAATAAAGTATTAAAAAAAAAAAAAAAAAAAAGGGGGAAAACTGAAAGGGAACATATACCAGAGGAGGGTAGAGGGACGCTTATTAGTTATCTCACTCTGTTAAGCAGGGCATCAACTGAACGCACCTCTTTTGCAAAGTCCTGGCTGGGGTTGGCGTGCGGTGGAAGAACTTCACCAACTTCGGGGATCTCTGGGACCTCTGCTGGGCCCAGCGTGTCTGCAGGAAGACCGGTCACTGTTGCCCCTGCAAGGCTGCCCAAACCAGTTCTTCACACAAAAACACAGTGTGGAAATTAAACACTTTTATGTTTTACGTATCTTTCCTCTTCGTTTTCTTTGAAACAAAGTAATCAGAACATGTTATTTGCTTTAATTTGGAGCTCACCCTTCTGTTTGTGGTTTCTGTGGCTCTTGATTTCCTTTAATGGTTGCATCTGACTGTGTGGCTGGTTCCTCTGTATCTGTTAGTTCTTCAACCTGCAGAGGAAATTACATGTAAGTTAAGATGTTGGCAATAGTTAAACATAATAATGACAGGCAACAATGTGCTATGACTCACTGTGGTATCAGGAAATGTATCAGGTGCAGAGTGAATGGCAGCTGGTTCAGCAGGAATTGCATCTTCAGCTTCTGCTACTGCTTCAGAGTGTTTAAACTGGGTGGATGCAGCAACAAATCTGAAAATACACACTGCTGTCACAAAACACAACTGTTGCATACCATCATTTTAATTTACTCTAGCTGAGAGGCACTGCACTTTGTGGTCATGTGTAGTAACACACTTAGTGGTACAGTTTGGATGTTTTTCTGAATAAGATTAATGTACAGCCTGGAGAGTTCTTAAGACATCTTAACAGGCACTGAACACTCACTCGTCTGCTGGCAGCTCTGAGCTTTTTTTCTCCTCACTGGCTGCTTTGGATATTTGTTCAGTGGAAACAAGTATCTCCTCTTTCTTTGAAGCAGTCACAGAGGGTTGTGGAGCTTCAGTCATCCGTGAGCTCAGGATCTGTCAGTAACACATTTTCATTGAGTTATTTGGTGCATTCATAATAACAATAATGAATGTGTGTGTGTGTGTGTGTGTTCTCTAACCTTCAGTTCAGCCCTCAGAAGGATCTCACTTTCAGCTAAAGCTCCATCCAGAGGCATCCACCGGTCCAGGACCAGCTGTGGCTCAGAGAGCAGCTCTCTAACAGGCACTACAAGAGATCCCATTGGCTGGTCCCATGCACTCGATAACTACAAAGGTAAGAACCATGTACAGTGTCAGTCAAAGGCTGACACTGTCTCTGACACTGGAAGCAGGCTTCACATACAGCATGTGAGTATTGTGAGAAACTCACCTTTACTATGAGCATCTCCTCTCTGGGGTCACGAACTGAAAAGTAAAAGGCTTCGCTCCACTGAGGGGATCTGGAGCGATCACACACCTACAGAGAGAAAAAGAGGAGAGGTAATACAAGAGGAAGGGAAGCTGGGATTAACATGAATAAATAATCATTGTTCACTGCTAAAGTTTATCTTTCTTAGTTTGTGAAAAGTTAATCTGAAGGGCATAATGACATACATATAATTTTCCATTGCCGTCAATTCATCTGTCTTTTACAGTACAACCAGTTGGGGGCAGCAAAGTTTAAATTTTCATAGTCTTTACACACAACAGTAACTCCCTTACCTTGGTTTTATAGGTTGTGTTACCAAGAACAAGTTCTGCCCCAGCCTTGGGCTCCTTTCCACTTTTCTTAAACTGGACACAACAAGACACAGAGTACACAACAAGTAATGATTAGCTTGTATTCAATCTGTAATTAAACTTCCTATTCTTAAAAAAAAAACATTCCCAACTCACAGCACTGCATTAAATTGTCCAATAACACTGGTTGTTGCTCAACAAGCTGCAACTACTTCCCCAAGACTTCATTTAGTCTATTGATAACTTCTCACAAGGTATTTTTTCAGTATTTTGTTTACATGTGCTTTCAAAAAAACAACAACTAAGAGACAGCAAACATATTGTTTATCACTTAACCAAATTACAGGGCACTTACAGGCAATGAGTGTGCTCTGTCCACATAAACAAAGAGCAGCGCAGCAGAGGAAATGGCCTTGTTCTGGAAGGACTGCAGCGATTTCAAATGCATCACCTGCAGAACGAAAACATTTCAAGAACTTGATGTGCACAGTGACCTGAGAAGAGGGTCATGTTTGGTGTAAGGCAAAGGAGTGAGGACTTAGAGAAAAATAAAGATTATTAGTTCGGCATGAGAAAAAGAGTGAATCTAAACAAGTTGTAAAAATTTGACTAACTTGGTCTAGGGTGGTGTTGTGGGATACTGCTGGTACCCACTCCAATATCAGGCGAATGCGTCCAGACTTCACGTCATTCAGGGTGTACCACTGAAACACAGACGTACACTTACTGAATTTGAGCCCATGATTACACCACAGCAATAACTAAGAGATACAGTAAAGCATTTTACACTAACCTGGTCTGTGTATTGGGAACGGATGATGTCTGCCACACTGATTTTGAGTCTGCTCACAAGGAAGAATAAATTTGAAAATCTCAGTGAAACACATGATCTTTAAAAGGGAAGCCCCATCCTTAAAGTGATTTGTAAAATCAAAGGATTCTTTGATCAGTAGAGGTAAGCTAAAAATAGATTTCTCCATGAATTTAGCTATTTCAAAATATACCATGTGGCACTGTTATTTATTTTGATGGTTAAAACAGACATGTCAGTGTTGCCAGTTACCTGCCCAGGAAGTCGTCTTTGTCCATGTCTTTGTCAAACAGCTCTACCTTTACCTCCTGTCCTGACTGAGGCCTCAGGACCACCTAAGTGAACAGAACAGTTTGATTACGCATACTGTGGTGCTTTATGTATATCATGTCTTTGTCGTCTTTATTGCTTCTTATCTTAAAATATCAAAGTCCCTCCCTCCTACAAACCTCATACATCTCATTCCACACTGGGTTGAGATTTTCCTTGATCACATTACTCTTGAACACAAACTCTCCAACATTCATCTTTACGTAGGGGTCACTCTTTCCCTTCACCATCCCGCCCATCATGCTGTCTTTGGCAACCAGACTCTGGGCCTCCAACACGATGATTCTCAGCAGCCCCTATGAGACGAAATCATTCAACTTTACACGGATGTTTTTCTTTCATTGTAGCATGTATCTGCAACTGTATCATGATGTTACCTCGCTTGCAAAGCTAAGGTCTGGAGAAGTGTGAGGAGGTTGTGCTACAGCAGGGCTTGGCGATTCTTCGACCTCTTCCTCAATTACATCAGCTGCTGTTTCTTTGACATCCACGTCTTCATGTGTGGGCACTAAAGTCTCAACAGGAGGAGCGTCCACTGAACTTGACCTAAAACAGAAAGAGCAGCAATAATTATATTTAAGAGATAAAGAATAAATAGAAAGAAAGGATAGATTTGGATTAGACTATCCAACCTTAGCACTGTGTCTGTTTCCTGTTTTTGTGGAGCAGGAGGAGGGTCTGCGGCTGAGACAACCTTAGGCTTATCAGTGGCAATTGGGCATTTGCTTGGAATGAGCATCTGCAGGGTGGAAATAAAAAAACATGGAAATCAGTAGGAGGACTGGTTGTCATCAGAGTAGGAAAAATGCAGAGATGTCTCCAAGAGATGTTACACTTAAGATAGGGAGTCATCTACACTGAGAAACAAAAATGAGGGGTTGGAAAAAGAGAAATACACAAATAAATAAATAGAGAAGATGATACAGTAACAGACAGAGAGATCTCTCACTTTGAGCTCAGCTCTCAGAAGAACCTGACTCTCAGGGGAGGCTCCATCCAGATGGAACCACTGGTCCAGGACCAGCTCTTCTTCAGAGAGCAGCTCTCTGATGGGAACCACCAGGGAACCAATTGGCAAGGTCCAGCTGTGGGAGAGCTGCAGAGATAGAATGCAGGTTGTTAGCAAAGCACTATCACACTCTGTCCCGTTCCAATGTAATAAGCACTTAAGTCTGCATACCTTAAGTACAAGCATATCTTTTCTGGGGTCTTGAACCATGAAGCAGAAAGCCTCATTCCACTGGGGTGATGTGGTGCGATCACACACCTTTGGAGATGGAACAGTCAGTTAATACTAATGATAGACATTGTGTCATGTTTAGAATATTACATCTTGTGCTATACGGAGTACCCTAAAACACCATCACATTTTAAATCCTAAACTGAATAAAGTTTGAAGACTTACAGTAGTTTTACGAGACAAATCTCCAAGAGTGATCTCAGCTCCAACCTTTGGCTCTTTGCCACTCTTTTTAACCTGCAGAGAGAGGGAAAAGGCATTACAGTAAAAGCATGTGTATAACAAACAATCACTGCCAATCTGAACATCATCCTTTGCATGAATAATAAAAGACTTACTGGTAAGCTGTCTGCTTGCTCAATGAAGACAAACAGTAGGCCTGCGGAAGGAACGGCCTTGTTTTGAAAGGACTTCCTTGAATAGAACTGAAGAACCTGGAGACACAGGAAACAAGAGGAGAGTAAGGATGACGCTCACCAGCACAGGTCCTTTAATCAATGAATTATCTAAAAAATACTGACCTGCTCCACCCCATCGGATTCTGATGATGTTGGAACCCATTCCAGCACCAGGTGAACTCGCCCTGACTTCACATCGCTGAGAGTGTACCACTGAGAAGTGAAGTGAAAACACAGATCCCTATTGGTTAGATCAAGATCACGTTTGGGCTTATTTTGACCTGACATGCAGCAACAAGGAACAGAATCCTACCTGATCAGTGTACTGAGAATCAATGATGTCCTTCAGATTGATCTTCAGCCTGCATTTCAGGATATGGGAGTATAATGTATCCCTCATAAATGTATTCATGATGTCCAATAATCAAATTATTGAGAGGTACTGTACCTGCCCATGAAATCATCCTTCATGTCCATGTCTTTATCAAACATCTCCACATGCAGCTCCTGGCCAGGCAGCTTGGTAAGAATCACCTGAAGGGGGAACAAGGTTAAAACATTTTTGAAATGTGTCTCTTAAAACAATTGTGGATCACCTTTTCTAAAAAATGCAATCTTCAGCAACCTCTGTTTATTTCATATAATTATATAAAGATTATAAGAAAACTGTGTTTCCTTTGATAAACAACCTTATGTTACTTGCCTCATACATCTCGTTCCACGTGGGGTTAAGGTTACTCTTGATAACCTGACTTGTGAATGTTTCACCCCCAATGTTGATCTTGACATAAGGGTCACTCTTGCCTTTCACCATACCCCCCATCATGTTATCTTTTGGAACAAGATTCTGCCCTTCCAACAGGTGAATTCTAAGCAGTCCCTGAACACAAAAACCACATACATTGTTGAATTAGTAATTAGTAAGCACAGCATTAAATCAAAGTCACAACTGCACCACTCTGCTTTACCTCTGTTGCAAAGCTAGGATGAGGAGACGTCTGCTGGGGCAGCTGTTTGTTCAATCCAGACTCAAGATTAGTTGACACATCAGATGGAATACTTTCCTCATCTAACCACAGGACCTATGTTACAAAAGAAAAATATGCTTTCTTGAAATTGCAGTCAAAGAATCATACCTTAGAGACAAAGAGTGATCTTTTTTTAGGGCTTATGCTATTATTTTTCAGTTAATTAAACATGCATCTGTGTTATGCAGTGCAGAATATGTGAAATGGTATTGCCGCCATTTACCCTGAGAACTGTATTGATGTAGATGCGACTGGCTGACCCAGAGTTGTCCAGCTGGAACCACTGGTCCAGAGAGAGATTGGAATTGGACAGCAGACGGGACACAGGGATGGTCAGGCTGCCCAATGTCTGCACACGGTCAGCGTCCTTCACCTGGTGGTTTGAATGCAAAGGAAAAGCCAATGTAAGACCAAAACAAGTTTAGCTATAAGACACTCAACACCTAGTGCAGAGTTTCATCTTACAAACTGTTACCTGAATATCAATGTCCTGCTTCTGAGGATTCTGGATGAAGAAGGTGAAGGCTTCTTCCCACTCTGGATTAATGGTTGTCCAACATGTCTACAGTGGCAAAGCCAGAATAAATAGTAAGCATGTGATTAAGTGCAACACACTCTACATGCTCATTGTATTTGACTTCCTCAGTGGATGTACCTTGCTCTCTCTAGTAATGTCCTGCACAGACAACTGAACCATGGGATTGGGGTCTTTATTTCCCTTTTTCATCTAAAAAGATACAAAGTTAAAAATAAATATTAATTCACAGTAAGGCATGTGAACAATGCAATCATCAACCAAGAACAGAGCAATAAATAGACTTATCTTCCATGCTGAAAACACGTGGTCGATGTGAATAACACTGTGTACAAGGCTGCTATAGCAACAGCAAAAATAACTAACAGGAAGTACAACAGTACATGGCATAATCAGGAAGTATGAATCTGCATTGAATTAAACCACAAAGACTGAGTTTAATTTCCAAGATTCTGCCACTGCTGTTCCCTTTTTTGAATGATGTGACTGCAGATATTAGCACACAGGGTAATGTGTGTTTAACAGCCTTGGAAAAGGTACTGAACACTGAACGACTTCACAGTGAAGTATAGAGGGTTAGAGGCCAAGGCAACAACTTTGAGGAATGCTAAACAGATGGCAGTTACAGCTCTGCCTCAGATTAACCACACACACAGGAAGCCACTTTGAGCTGAGCACGAACATGGGCACAGTGGGTAGAGTTATTTGACTCACAGGAAGTGCCTCAGCCTTGTCTAGGTATACAACCAAGATGGCTGAAGATGGTGGATCACCGGTCTTGCTGCTTATACTTTCATTCCTCTTCAGGATCTGAGGGAGGAATGCAAATGGTTCATGTTTTATTTTTGATGTAACAAATCTTCCTGAATGCCACACAAAACCGCATTCTCCCGAGTCCCTTAAGAGTCACTTATTAGTCAAAATGAGTGCCTCAAACCTGCTCAAGTCGATCCGTGTTTGGCAGTAAAGTCAACCACTCCAGTCTGAAATGAACCCGTCCTGATGTGGTGTCTTTCAAGGTGAACCACTAAGGAGACAGCAAAAGATATATGTTTGAAGTCCAAAAATCAATATATATGGTTTTAAAAAGTCCATGGCTAGTATGATTCAGGTTCATACTTACATCATCCACAACTACAGATTTCTTCACAATGCCCAAATCCAATTTGGTCCTACATGGAGGGAAAGTGTAAGACATAGAAACTAAAAAACTTTAAAGCAAATGTCTTCGTCACTCTGTTAAGCACAGAAAGCAGATGCTCAAAAGCTTTAGAAAAGTAGCATTATTATACAACTTGATCAGAAAAGGTGGCAGATGAAAGATGACAATGTCAGATTTAACATATGCACACAAGAGACATGAACTATGCATATGTACCTGCCCAGGAAATCATCCTGGTCTGGGTCTTTGTCATATACCTCCACCTCCAACTCTTGACCAGGCACTTCATGGACAATGACCTGATGTTTCAGACACACACATACACACAAGGACATGTAGACTGACAGAGCGATTTGTATGGAAGTTGGCTGTGACCTCGGGTAACCATGAGTGGAATGAAGATTCACAGCTCTACCTGATTCAGTCCAATCAAATACAGAATCTTCTAACACCTGAACATGTAGAGAATGATGACACAAATTCCAAACTCATGAAACTCTCTGCTGTTCTTACCTCATACATCTCTTCCCACTTTGGAGAGTCTGTGTTGTCAATGTGTTTGGAGGTGAAGGTCTGAGGGCCAACCCTCAATATGGCATAGGGGTCAGACAAGCCAGCCATCATCCCTTTCACATAGTTGTCCTTGGCTGCTAGCTTCTGTGCCTCCAGTAAGTGGATGCGTACCACTCCCTTACAAACAAAGGAGGAAAAGATATGTAGCATTGACTGAGGCATGAAATAATATTGCAGTCTTCTTCTGTTTGTATGTGTGTATTCAGGGTTACCCTGGGCAAAGGGGAGCGAAGTTGAGCCACATGCAGGCCAGGAACCAGGGGGACAACCAGGCGGTTTGGCAATACCAAGAAGGATGCAATAGCATCCATAATCATGCTGTCAGACATAATACTGGGACAAAAAGAGGAGAAGTCTGTCAATGAAAACCTGGTGATAAATTGACTTTTGTAATTAAAAAGTCACTGTAATAACATTAATAGAATATGGGGTCAGTTTCTAATCAGTTTGTGGCAGTGTAAATCTATAAATAGCTATTGCAGTGTGACCCACTTCAGTCCAGGGATGTCCAACAAGTTAGTCAGTCCAGTCCAGTTGATGTCTAGTTTCTGGAAAGAGATAACACAGAGGAATGTTGAGTCGGACTGATAAGAAATCAATAAGAGGAAAAGCTGACGAGTCAATACTGAGATACATGATAGTCACAAGAATGAGGGTAGAGGGGCTACACCAATAGGACAAATAGAGGTGAATGTGGATGAACATACAGGCCGACGGATGAAAAACATGGTGACTGCACCCACTATGGGTACATCTCCAATCAGAGGCTCCAGGATCACACGCATCATCCCATGTAGCTGAAGACAGAGAGGCAGGAAGGATGTTGGGAAAAACTACAGATACACTTCATGCTTACAAAAGAGTTATTTCATTTTTTCACTTTCGCTCTTTTTATCAAATTTTAAAACTAAGACAAATAATAACTGAAACTTGACAAATATGACTGACCTGTATTCCTTTTACTCCAGCTTTGCAGAAGTACCTCTTCACCTCAACGTTTATCTCGACATTTCCAACATAGCTGGTGATACAAGAACAAAACTGTTACCTATAACAATGAATGTTAACACCTGCAACAGCTATAGATATAAAAAGAGCAATAGATATTGATTTACCTTATATACAAATCTAGCAGTACTTGTCCTTTATCATTCTCTGTGTGTGCCTTGATCCCCACAACCTTCATTGCCTGGAGCAAACAGAGAGCACATTTGTTTGCACAACATAATCAACACAGATTAATTATAAGTGTTATAGTTAAACTTAAATGGCATAACCTTGTCTCCCATGTCCACTTTTGTGAAACTGAGCGTCTGGAGGTGAGTGCTTGAGGTTCGGATAGATGGGGCAATGGTTTCCACAAGCAGCTTCTCCAGGTATTGGCCAACAAATGGCCACACCTGCTGCAGCACCTTGGTACACCAGAAAAAAAAGAACATGCTTCTAAGCTCCCTTTTTATTAGGTCACACACCATCGAACACAATGTACAACCCTGCAGATAGCGGCTGTAGCTTTAAGTAAACGTTGACATTTAGGCCACAGAGTAACAAAACTATTTGTCAAATGCCTCAGCTTCCATTAGCAATGACTGGCAGAGACAGCTGTAGCTGGTTGATTCTCCTCAGCTGTTAGTTTGCTACTTTGAGTCCCTAGATATATCACAATGAATCCTGTGTTCTGTATGCACCCGCTGTTAACAATGTATTAAAGTAGCCACATGCACCTAGTCATTTCTTTTTCCATATAGGGAAAGAACCAAAGCAGAGGCCCTGCCTGGTTGTGTGCTTGTGAGACAGTGAAAAAAAATCCCCAGAGATGGTTTCTGTCTGGCATAAGTGGAGCGTGAGTCATCAGCTGCCTGCAGCCTTAACAACAAGGCAATCTGCTGACCCCCTCTCCAATAACCACTCTCAAACCTCTGCTTTGTGTGGCTCTCAGGCGCTTCAATCTCATGGCCTTGGCAGCATGGATAATTTTATTACTGTATGTCTAAATTATTGGCTCCACAGTAGTTTCTCTGGGCTGGGAGGAGACGGGGGGGGACAATGGGTGCAGTTTTATTTAGTTTGGGGAGGCTGGGCAGCTCCTCCCTCTTCCTGTGAGCTAGCCTGCAATGAAATGGAAATGTTGAGAGACTTGGCTGGCAGTGGGCCCACTCTCTGCAGTACAGACACAGTGGCTTTGCTAGAGGGAGGTGTGGCCTTTTCTGGAACATGGCAGCAAAAGCAGCACTGCTACCATCTATCAGCTAGCACTAGCTAATAATATAGCATACTGACATGGGGGCAATCAGCTGGGAGACTGAACACAGCAGAGTGTATTTTCTGTGAGCTTACTAGAGGACAAAAAACAGTTACCTCTGTTTAGAGACAATCAGGAAGTGGTAGAGAGAACAGTAAATCACTTATATTTTACCTTATTTAGCCACTCAACCTTCTCAACATCTGGAAAGTTGACCTGAGGGGAAGAAAAACAATGCACGTACATAGTTAGCTACTTTATAGAGACTGAAATACACAAAACAGGATAAGGAAGTGATCCAGCTGTAGCTGATGCA
Organism: Notolabrus celidotus; assembly: GCF_009762535.1. Taxonomy (NCBI): domain Eukaryota; kingdom Metazoa; phylum Chordata; class Actinopteri; order Labriformes; family Labridae; genus Notolabrus; species Notolabrus celidotus. Next base: position 5,486,696 of record NC_048272.1, on the reverse strand, counting down.
TGCCTGTTAATTTCATCAGTAACACTTGATTTCATCCCAGTGCTTCCTGAACCAGGCTCTGGATGGGGCTAATATTTCCAAAAGAGAAAAGGAAGAAGCAAAAGTGCAGCTACTGTCAATATAAAGATCATTTAAAATGTTATGCTGTTGTTTATCCATGCATTAACACAGCATTTATTATACCAGAGAGCAACGCGGAGATCACCCATGTTGACTATAAAGGCCAGCATGCGTGCTGGGTGGTTGTGTAAGCAATCCCTGAAATCACTCACTGCACTAAAGTATATCAAACAGGAACCACGTCTGGGTGTGGCTACATGAGTCAAAACAGGACCATGTGGTTAGCAGCATTTCCATTTTGGAAACATAGTAAACTCTCAGGATCTATGACATGAAAATAAGCAGTATTATACTTCATGCAACATGTGTGCAATCTGAATTAAAAGATTACACACCTAATGTTGAAATTGCACAATGATTAAAGGGTTTAAGTGTTGTTGTATTTGTTGCATTGCATTCAGCAATGCTCTATTATGCTTTCAAACAAGTTTAGTCTTGACAAAGAAGCAAACTCTGCAAACTTGGCAACTACCTAGGAGGGAGTTATGTAGAAACAGATTTAGCTTAAAACTCCAAAGGGACCTCGAGCTGTTGCATGCATTTTCCAATTGTTACTACATTACACTGCTGGAAATTCTCTGCAAATTGACACAACTTAAAAAGCATAGCCTGCATCATCTTGTTGCATATGAGAAAGTGAGTAGTTGTTAACATTTTCCTTTTCCCAGGACTTTTATTTAAGTATGTCTTGACACAAACACACCCACATCACCTATTAAAAAGAGGCACAAAACACTGTGCAAATTCCATGATAACAGTGATTTAACATCATGATACCAACTTTTCATCACATTAGTGAAGTTATGAATTTAGGGTTCGGTTTTAGGGTCCACGTTTTCCAATGTTGCAATACGTGGAAAAACACAACATGGAGTTACTCCAGGTTAAAGAGAGGGATCCGGAAGGAGAGGATTTTGGACGATAGGTGACACTTGCTGACATTTGTATGCTTTTTTTTTTTCTTACCCATGCAGGGAGATCTCGTTTGATTTTGGACACTTTGGAGGATGTGTACTCCTCCTCGTTGCTGAGAAGCTGAAAGGCTGACTTCAGGCGTGCTTCTTTGGCTTCTCGGGCATGTTTCCATCCTGTGTAGACCATCATTCCGAATACCAGCAGACTGGTACTGACCCGGTAGTAGCCGGCCAGGTAGACGGGCAGTAAGGCTCCCAGACATTTCCCGAAGGTCCAGAGCACGGCCACAGCACTTATCCCCTTGGTTTTTGGAGCCCCTGTCTCAGCTGGGATCAGCGCTCTCCCCTCGGTGTCGCCTGTGCTCGGACACACAGCACCTTTGGGTTCACTTGGTTCCGACTTCTCGTTCTGCATGATTATATTTTCTGAAGACAAGAGATGTGTTTCCGCTGGATCAAAATGTTAAGTATTAAGTGTGTTCGGATGTTTACTCTAATGCTCCATGTCCAGCATCGGCTCCGATAATTAATCGTTTGATACAAAGTAGCCTTAGACGTTTGTTCGCCGTCTGTCCGTGTCGCATCTTACGATAGAGACACTTATTTTGTTGCAGAATTGCCTCAGTTTTACCTCATAAGTACAGATCCAAGAGAAGTGTCCGACGACAAGTTCTGCTCGTCACGGAGTCCCGTTATCTGGATGAAAACACGCCCACTGACTCATGCATTTAAAGGCATCTTTGACTCTTTCGCTGCTGTTGCAAGTTGGTAATCAGACTTGGAGGTAATCACAGTTATTACTGCGGCATTAGGTTGGCGAGTGCTGAGATTTCCAGTGGCATTAAATGTTGCTTTCATAGTCCGCAGTCCAGGCAAATTCAACTGCAGGCCAATTTGGAAAAAATAGAAAAAGTAAAAAAAAAGAGAGAGAGCTATAAATACACTGCCTTGGAGTCACATTCTTTACCGATCATTTCTTTCAGCAGCTGCAGCCCCATTTTGTTTTAAAACAGCAGACTGGACAATCTTCCCAGTTCCTAAATCCCCTGTGTGCTCACAGACCAGTCTCATGAATCCCATGCAGGCTCCCAAACTAACACCAAATAGTTCCCTTGTGTAAACAGCCACACGGATGTGAGCCTACTGAGAAGCTGGGGGAATAGTGTTTTAAGTTTACACAAAGTGACTCCACCCTACTAAATCAAGCAATAATGTTTAATCATCATGACAGTCATATGAAACCATCTCCCTGGGGATGTATTGTTTATGTTCTGTGAAATGTGAATGTAAAGGAAACTGTAAACAAAAAGGTACAGACAACACATTTATTGTTGTGAGTTGTTTTTTTTTTTTTAAATGTGCAAAGTAAGAAAGTTATTTTACACCAGAGCGGACCACAAAAATATAAACACAAGCTGTTTCCAGTTTTATGTCCCCCTCAAAGACAGTGCATCAGTCTTTCAGAAATAGTTCAAACAATATGGACGACTTTTATATGTGCACCTTGTTGCTCTTTTTATAGCAATGTGTGAGCAGATAACCTCACAGCACCTGCTCACAGGACAGTCAGTCTGTAGGAAAAATGCATTGATGATGTTGCTGGAAAGCGTAGAGTTAGAGGCTGTGCAGAAAAGTCTTTACTGCCCTCTGCTGGAGAGGTATTGTGTCTGTACCCAAACACTGTTCTTCACGAGTTTAGTTTCTTACATATAAAAGAAAGTAATCTATGTTAAAAATGTCTTTCAAGGATGCTACTTTTTGACTTTTGGCTATAACGGTCTAGCTCCTTATCAGTCAGTGAGGCAGTGTGGTAATCCTCATGCTTTGACTCGCAATGGGGTAAGACACCATTGGGGTGGTCGCGTGACTCATGGTGATGCCAGGCAAAGGCTGCGTCATGGATACCGCCACCGGTGCCACAGACACAGATACCGGTGCCATAGAAACAGGTGGTGCCATCCCTTGGGCAATGGTCTGTGCGAGGGCAGCTGAGAGGGGGGTGATGTCAGGGTTGAGGTGGGGTGGGGGGGCTGTAGGTGGGGCAGCATTAGTTGGGGGAGCTGAAGGGGCACCAGTAGAAGCTACAAGGTCTTGCTGGATGACAGACCGAGGCTGCAGTCCTGCGCTGCTCAGGGTGGTGTGCGTCTGGGCAATGCCGTGGTTATAGGAACTTACTGCACCCACAGGGGGCACCAGACTCTGTTCAGTTGGTGCAGGAGTGGAAGACAGCGTCATCACTTTGGCCTGGCTTCGGAACTGGGCGTTCTGTTCCAGAAGAACCTCATTTGTGGCAATGAGATTAGAAACCTGAGAAACACATATGTCTTGTGTTATAAAGGGGGGAAAAAGCCATGGACTGAGTTATGCACCTCCACAAAAACCTATCATCAAAATCAAAATAGTCAGAGTGCCGAATACAGTAGAAAGATGTATTTCAAACCCTATTACATGTCTACTGACACCCACAAGCTTTAACATTTAGTTCATCACATAGCTACTGCATGAAATTATTTTTTGTTCTCCGAGTTTGTGTGGATGACTGAACCAAATGCACCTGTTTTACAGTGATCCAGAAAGTCATTTCCCTTTTAAAAGGTTTCTAAAAACTAAAATTTCTTAAGTTACTACTTTAAAATACAGTTGATCCTGTTTAAGTCAAGATGGCTTTCATTACTCAAAGTGATATTTTTTTAACATCAACTCTGCAACCTCTAATCCAATCATTGGTTTCTGGGTAAAAATGTTTACCAAGTCCTCTATATCTCTTTTTTTGAATTTGAGACTTCGACAGTGGTCATCTCTCATTGACAATAAAACCTATAGCAATCCAAGAGTAGCCTTGCCACTAAATTTCAAAACACAGGAGATGGAGCTGCAACTGTTTTACAAATGTCATGTCAAAGCCATGCAAAGTCCATGTCAATATGTTCAAGTTTTCTGAATCTTTTAGGATCACTTTACATTTGTTTGTATGTGAATTAAGGAGTAAAAGCCAGATAAATTAATCAATGATTAGTTCATGGTCTCGTCTTCATTCCGTATTAACTTTCATTGTTTACTAGCTCAAATAAGCATTGGTTGGTAAACTATTTTAAGTTTGCGGCCGTATTACTTCCAATAAAAAACTCCACTCCTTAACAGGGATTTAAAATTAGTAATGTAATTACTAATATGTCTTAAAATAGTGGAAAATGATAACTATTCCAAAAATCCTCATATCATGTCTACACACTTTAATTTGATAAAAAGTCCAAAACCAAAGAGTTATGATGATTTAAGAAAAGTAAAGAACAAAAATGATCATTTTTTTAAGTTACACAAACCAATAACTTTGATTTCTTTTTTAAATGACTCAAATAAACTGTTTAAACTGGCTTACTCCATCTGACCACAACTCCACTGTCCATTCACTTATAACTTTTTAAATTGTATTTTATTCATTGTTTTAATGTTATTTCAACTCTGTTTGTTTTAATGTTGTAAGGTGACATTGAGTGTCAAGAAAGGCATCTATAAATAAAATGCATTATTATTATTATTATTATTAATAATAATAATAAGCAGCTTATTAAAAAGATCTCTGAACTAACTTAACAGCAGACAACTTTAGCTCTACTGTTTTTTTTTAAAATACATGCACCAAGATGAGAAAAAATGTTTTAGTCTTTTTTTCCTTTTTAGATGAATACCATTGCTTTTGTAAAATTCCCCCTGTAACAGAGCAAGAAACTTGACAAATTAGGCAGTAACTTTTTTAATACTTTGTACTGCACTGCTATTAACAGTTAAGTGTGGTTGTTCCTGTGCCACTATTATATCTGGCTTTAGCTATTTACATAATTCATAATTCATGATAAATACAAAGGTTTGTGATGCAAGACTAAACAAGATTTGGGAGTGACATTCATTCAATTCACATATTTATATTTATTTATTTTAATATAAGAGAATTTCATAATGTGTTCCTGGGTTTTACCACTCCTGAATTTGTTCAAGGGTTTCATTGAATCTTACATTTTTTGATTAGATTCATATATATTTTTTAATCTCTTATTCTAACCTGCTTCTTCAACTCTTCCACCCTCTTCCTCAGTAGTGAATTTTCCTCCTCCAGGAATCTGTACTCCAGAGGCCTTGGCTGCAAGGTAGCTTGAACTCCCAGCTCATAGAGGCCTCCTCCACTCCCATCCAGGCGCAGCCCTTCCAACCTCCGCCTCTTCAGCTGTAGAGCAGTGTGGTCCATAGAGGCCTCCAGGGCACTGGCATCAAACAGTCCACTCTCTAGTAGAGGGTCATACACAGAGCCCGAGCTCCTGTCATAACGTCGCTGACCTGCAGAACTGATTGACAGACAACCACTCATCCCAACTCCACCCATTCCTCCAACTCCTGAGATACCTGGATCCCTGCACCCACCCAAGCTGGGGCAACCCATCCCCATTATATTACTTCCAACAACGCCCCCACCTCCCACAAGTCCCTGCATCCCTACACAAGCTCCACCTCCTCCACCACCTATCCCTACTCCAGCATTCACCATTCCACTGGCGCCCGGCCCCACAACACCACCCACTCCAACCCTGGCAGGCTCATATTCATAGTCTTTTTTGACATGCCGAAATTTACATTTATTGCCCCTCTGGCACTCGCCTTTCAGAAAGTCTCTGCAGATAGGGACCTCACCACGGCTATGGGGGAGATCCATAGGGGACAGGCCCAGTCGCGCTGCAACTTTTCCTCTTAGTCTGAGGGGTAGCTCTCCTGTTTTCTTGTAATAGTCCTCATCATCTTTAGATCCATGGACAAAGCGACAGTTGGAGCGCATACACTCCTTATTCTGGTGGTCATGGCAGAAGATAAATTCATTCTTTTGCACACCTAAGTCTGGCACCTCATTGAAGTCTGGGTGTCTGAAGCGGCAACGCTTCCCTCTTTTGCAGACATTGCGTATAAAGTCCCTGCAGACACCGTCTGGTGCCACTCCAGCACCTTGCCCCCCACTCCCACCATTCCCACAGCTATTACCATTTCCAAGCGCCCCTCCGCCCCCCATGCTCCCAGAGCCAGACACGTTGCCTCCAACACTTCCTCCTGAACTTCCTCGGCCCTCTGCCGTACCCCCTGCCAAACCAGACACAGCTCCTCCTTCTTCACTCAGACTACCAGCACTCCCACCACCACCTGACAGGTAGGAACTGTCCCGGTCAGGCATGGCACTTGGCCCAGCGCCAGGAGAAAATAGCACTCATGTGTATGAGCTGGGTTTGCATGACTAGGTAAATGTTCTTCTGTACTTGCAGAAAACACAGGAAACGTCTTTTTCCTTGAAGAAGTGCAACCAGCTATTTAAAGACCTGTAAGCCAAAAAACATAAACAAGGTTGAGTAAATAAAGTAGGTAAATGTGGATAAGAATATCAGTTTAAAGGCACAGTTACACTGAACAAGAGATATCAGATAAAGATATCTACAGATACTTAAAGATACCTACAACATTTTGTTTAATGAGTTACAACAATGAAATTTGTCATTCCAAATGTGTATGATGCATTCTTTAACCTTTAGTATATTGATGCTCATTCTCTTGTTACTACATTATCAATATTTTCAATGCAATGCTCTTACAGAGTTCGTCTACACTGCAGATAACACTGATGTTTATGTTTCTTGATATTGAGCCTCCATTATTTGGGTAACATTACTAAAGAGTAACATGACAGTTTATATCAAGTAAGGCTTGATTAAGGCTTATGTGTTAGCAAACCAAACACGCTCTGTTGTCTCATTTACCTGAGTAAATAACTCATAAATCATAAATGCTTGCAGAGAGTCCGTCTTGCTCAGCAACATTCAGCTTAATCTGGCTAGCGAACCATTTCTGGCTAACTGGCTAAAGCTATTGTAATCAAACCAAAAGGAAACCAAGAACAGGATCCAGGTTCGGAATCGAGTAACTCGAGAAACACCTTCTTCTGATTCGCTGCAAATTAAACAGTTATCTCTGCAGAAAGGCTGGTGTTTTCTCTAAGCTATCCTTCAAGGCCCCAGTGTTGTTTACCATATTTTATGATGCACCTTTCGTCACCAACGAAGAAGAAGAGAAGGCAAAGCTCTTCCTCTACGCCTCCTTCGATTGTGACGGCCTGCCCTCTTGTGGTCACAGTGGCACATTTAACTAAAATGGGTCTGTATCATAGACTGTAAATAAAAAGGTCTGTATGGTCTTCACTTGCATTTCATCGAAAGATAGAACTAATACTCGGCTCAAAAAATTACTGAATAAAAAAAGCATTCCTAACGCTGAACTACGGTGGCCCTGAAGGACGAAACAAATTTACAAAATAAAAAAAAACACTTTTACAAGTTGTGAGACAATTTTACAAACTACGGAACACTTTTACCATTTCTGAAACAAATTAACCTTCGTGACGTCACCCATCTGTTCCTGAGAGCTGTTTTGAAGCCAATCGACGGCGGCAGCCATATTGGAAATGCGGAACTCAACCAGGCAGAGTGTGACCATAGAATGTAAATAAAAATGGACAGCGTTGCTCCACCTCTTCCCGTTGTACAGTTCTGAAGCTAAAAAAATCCCACTCCTGGGCGCAGCCATTGTGCAGCCAGAGCCTGTGAAGCCACTGTAACGAGCTCCGCTCTACAGCGTAGCGTCACAAGAAGCTGTGTGTCCTCTGAACTTTCCCTCTACGGTGGCTGTGAATCAAAGGAAACCCGGAAGTAAAACCCTGTTTTTTAACCTCTAATAACTAACGAAAAAGAAACTTTTCAGAAAAAAGAGGCCTTGAACACAAAACAGTCAAATATTAACTACATATCACCACAGCATACGGATGTGAGAAACATTCGTACGACGTGTATTTACTTTTTAAAGTTTGACTGCTCCCCCGTTCAAATGAATGGGGAGATGGATTTTTTGACCTATACTGCAGCCAGCCACCAGGGGGCAGACGCTCTGCTGAAAGCTTCACTTCCAGCCGAGCGAGATGCACCCGTGTGTACTTAAACTTGCATGGCTTAATCTTTGAGACAAGCATGTGCTACTGGCAGGATCAACCAGGTAAGCATCCAAGTTAGTTCCTACACTTCCTGTAACGTCACTCCATTTGGTTTCTCTCCATCCAAACAAACGAAATGATCCCTCACTCGATCACTTCCGGATCACTTCCGGTGTTTGGTACATTCCCTTTCCGTTGAAAATTAATGTAAATCTGTTTCAGAAATCGTAAAAGTGTTCCGTTGTTTGTAAAATTGTCTCAACGCTCTTTTTGATTTTGTAATTTTTTTTCTTAAATGTAAATTTGTTTTGGCTTTGGTAAAAGTGTTTTTTCATTTCGTAAATTTCTTTTCTTAAATCTAAATGTGTTTTCTTAAATGTATTTTCTTACATGTAAATGTGTTTTTTCATTTTGTAAATGTGTTTTCTTAAATGTAAATGTGTTTTCTTAAATGTAAATGTGTTTTCTTAAATGTGTTTTCTTAAATGTAAATGTGTTTTGTTAAATGTAAATGTGTTTTCTTAAATGTAAATGTTTTTTCATTTTGTAACTGTGTTTTCTTAAATGTAAATGTGTTTTCTTAAATGTGTTTTCTTAAATGTAAATGTGTTTTCTTAAATGTAAATGTGTTTTCTTAATTGTAAATGTGTTTTTTCATTTTGTAAATTTATTTTCTTAAATGTAAATGTGTTTTGTTCTTGGTAAATGTGTTTTCTTAAATGTAAATGTGTTTTCTTAAATGTGTTTTCTTAAATGTAAATGTGTTTTGTTAAATGTAAATGTGTTTTCTTAAATGTAAATGTGTTTTTTCATTTTGTAAATTTATTTTCTTAAATGTAAATGTGTTTTGTTCTTGGTAAATGTGTTTTGTTAAATGTAAATTTGTTTTCTTAAATGTAAATGTGTTTTGTTACTGTCATCTAGTTTTATAAAAATGTAAAATTTGTCTCCAACTTTGTAAAAGTGTTTCATCTTTGTAAATTTGTTTTGTCCTTCAGGGCTTCCATAGTATTCCCTTGCATTTCATCGATACATAAAACTAATACAAGGCTCAAAAAATTACTGAATAAAAGAGCATTCCTAAGGCTGAACGAGCCTGAGCTTAAACACAGAGTCGAGCCGCAAGCAGTTGTATTTGGTATTTTACACTTTTACAGTCTCCACCATGTTTTGGAGTTTGGTTGAAACTGGCGTCACAACTCAAATGTGAAAGCTGTCAGCTAAGTATGTTAGCTATGTCTCAAACATGCAGTTGGTAGCTCATAGGCTTGCAGAGCGCTGACGTGTATCGTTAATAACTGCACACTGTGCGCATGGAAATGAGCTGTCTAACCACAGATAGCTGTAGCCTACTTCCAGCTGAATTCTTTGTTGTGAAACTGCTCAGTGTGAGTTCCTCATTTGTGCTCATGAAGACGCTCAGTATGGCAGTACAAGGTGTTTTCCTGTGGATGCAAGCCTGCGTGGTCCTGCAGCTCTGCTTATCTCATGTCCCGCGTGCTGCAGCCTCAGAGACAAGTCGAAATTACTACAAAACTCTTAATGTTGAGCCCACAGCAAGTGACAGCCAGATAAAAAAGGCTTTCCGCAAACTGGCAGTGAAATACCACCCTGATAAGAACAAGAGTGTCGATGCAGAGAAGACTTTCAGAGAGATTGCTGAAGGTAAAACATGCTTGCAACAAACTTAAAAGTTTGGATCCTTGTTTAAGTTACACAGAGCAGGTGATTCGTTTGTGTTTTCTCAATAGATAGGCTTCCTGTTACCTGTTTGTGTGGAGGTTTGAAGTGCTGTTTAACTGTATCAGGTGTAGCCTTATCATAATGATACAGACAGGAAGAAATCATTGAATACAGCATACACAAATGCATTACATGTTTAACGGCAACATGCACAAATTAAATGTACCAGGCTCAAATGTATTCAGCTGAACATACTTTAATTTCTGTATTGGAACAAATGTTATACTCAACTCTGGTTCGCCCCTCTAGCCTACAAGGTGCTTTCTGACAAGGAGAAGAGGAAGTTGTATGACAATGCGGGGCATGCAGCTTTCCTACAAGAAGAGGAGGCTTCCTATAACTCTGAAGACCGACATGAGTCAAGCTTCCACTTCAGTTTCGCAGACTTCTTCAATGAGTTTGATGAGAATCCCTTTGTGGAGGAGGAGATCTTCCACTGGAGCTTCCAACAGGATTGGGAGGATGAGGGTGGTTCATTTGAACATTTCAGTTTTGTGGAACCTGGTTTCAGCTTTTTTTATGAAGATGGGGATGAAAATGAAGAAACGCACCATAACTAGATACCCTGTACTGTTGTCCTGTATCCTGAATGATTGCTATGGTTTAAAGCATTCTCCTTTATAGATAATAAAAATTATATTGTAAATGGTTAACTCAGTATATGTGTCTTGTATTCTCTCTGTAGAAATACAGGTAAATAGACCTCTAGGTACCTGTGTTTGTTTTGTGGGAAAACCTATGTTCAGTGTTTTTTTACATGTTTGTCAGGCTGCAAAGTTGACAGCTGCGAGGGGAATTGATTGGACCGTTATGATGGTTTTCCTATGTGGGTGTGTCCAAGCGCCTGAGTTACTGACTAACATATAAGTTACACATCTTTTTCTCTGAGCAAGCATTTTGCATTTGGCACAGTCTTCCTTCATTCTTTACAGGACCAGTGTGCACTTTGACCCAAAGGAAATCCTGTGCCTGCTCAGCGGTTGGAGAGTGAGCTCTCCAAAGCCAACATTTAGACAAAAGATCCTCCCAGCTTAATGCCTTTTTAGCTAGATAAAGTAGGATTCAAGCGCTTTAAAAAGCAGTGAAAGGACAGTTTGCAAAGATTAAACTGCCAGTTAAAAAATGATGGTGAGTATTCCTTCTAAAATTCTCTCTCTCTGCCAGCTTCTGACAGTCATGTGACAACTTTTTACTCCAGCCATCTGTTGTTGTCAAGTGAGGTTTTTTTTTTCATTCCATTTGAATTTAGTTTGCAAACTAAAAGAAATAAGAATTGTGGCGCTGTATTGAATCAAAATAAGTTTGTTTGAGGTGTTTTTATGTTTCAATTAGCTTGCATACTAATGTAAATTAACATTACTCAAAATATTGTTTTGCAAATATTGCTGACCACATTCTATGCTACAGGAAGAGGTAAACGAAGCAACATCTGCTCCGAGTGTTCCTGCTCAAAACATCAAGGTGACGGAGGTGCTGAAAGACGGGGACGCACTTACCTTCCTTATTGTTTCTCCAAAGGTAAGAAAACCGATTGTCTACTTGATACTTGCTGCAAGCTTTGTTTACACTTGATCTAGGTAAATACAGACAACCAGTAGAACAGGTCTGTTTGTTTATTTATTCATTTGAATTACCTTGTTGCAAAAAAAACAAAAAAATTGGATGTTGTGTCGTCACTGTTGTGTTTGCCAGCCGTCGGGGACAGGGGAGTATCATGTGGACCGGACCTACGAAGACTTTGAATGGCTCCAGTACCATCTTGTCTCTGAGGAGGATGTTCAAGGCATGCAGGGAGTCATAGTCAGTACTTACTTACTAACCCCCCCTTTGTAAACACCTGCACAAATGTTTGACCACATGTATATTAGAGCTAAAATATGTAGATTAATCATCCTAAATCTGTAATCTTTAATACTGTTGACACATCCATTGGAAGTGTGCATGCTGCTTTGAGTTTGTTTCTACATAACTGCCTACTGAAACATGACTTATGCAGCAATTGATTGGCTGAGAATTGAGGGCTTTATTAACTCAATATAATAACATGAACTGAAACATTCTTTTGACAGTGTTTTTGTATAACACCAATAATTTTGCTCCAAACCCTGACCAAATATTGGAAGCATTTAGTTTTTTATGAACGCCCCCCTGTTTCCCCTCTATACAAACCTCCTTTTCTTTGTTATCAGGAAGCAGATATTGGCACTGTCATTCTGCAAACTGTCATTTTCTCAGTACTGTACTATTAGGAAGGAGCTTTGTGGCCTTTATTTTTGATGAAACATTTTCATGAAACTGAATCCCATTAGGGAGACTTTATTGCAACTACTTGATGACAAAAAGCATGAACCTTGTTGTGTGTGTCCTCAAAGTAAGCACCTAATGGAAAAAAAACTACTTATTTTTTCTCTATTTTTTCCTTGAAGTTCCCTCCTCTTGTTCCAAAGGCTCAGGTCAATGCATCCAACAAGGCTATTAAACAGCTTGGTGAGTACATCTGAAAACCACTTTCACATAAAAAAAGATTTAAAGATTGTAAAGCTAAATTAAAAGGATTTAATTTCTATTTTAGTGTCTCTTTTGTGAAGAGTTAGTGTGATATGAGGTGTTCGAGGTGAACAGAATGTCATGGTTTTCTTTGTTTTTCTCGCAGGCATCCTTGGTTTAGGGGAATGGCAGCCATACTGTAAAGCCTTGGAAACCTTCCTCCAGCAGGTTGCTGCACACAGCACACTCAGCAAAAATAAAGCTTTGGAAATCTTCCTGACCAGCTCCGATGTAAGTGATCACAAATAAACAGCTGTTTTTTTCTTTGTTTTCAAATATACTCTCCTACATCTAGCCCCAATGAGAAGGAGTAGTTTTACAGTGCATTATGATGCAACGTGATACCTTGTTAAGAGGGAGACAGACAATAAATAGTTGAACTTTCACTGACGTTGTTTCTCTACAGTAAAAAGAGACAAGTAACCAACATGATACAACAGTTGTGTCCTCAAAATTTTAACTCTCTTCCATATTTGGTCCCATATACAGTATGCTGAATGTATGCCTGTAACGTGAAGAGATGTCTACTGAATAAACAAACAAGGGTGAAGATTGAAAGCCTGCTGGCTGTGCCTGCGAATATTTTCAAAGAGTGTGCAGACAGACCTCACAAAAAAACACATCGAACAATAAAACAAAATACAAAGCCTTTGTTTTGGGAAGATATCATGAATATTCCTGCTGGCAGAGTGTTGGCTTAAACAAAGCAGAGTGAATCAGTTGCGGAATGATTCATGTACCAGATACAAGGCTGATAATTTTAGTAGTAAACAGGATTCTATAACCATATAGTTATATCAACAACATTTAATTGTTATTGCAAAGCAATGGGATCATACTATTCTTTATTTTGAGTCTGTTATAAACACAGGTATGCATTTGAAGGCAGGCACAAACATACAGAGCTATATAAAGTGCCTCTTTGCAGTTTAAAAGTTAGAGTTATTATCAGTGTTTATTCTGAAGTGTGTGGACCCATGAAGAAAGTATGCAGTGCTTAATAGAAATTTAATTTGTTTTTTTATATAAAGGGGCTGTGTACAATACCGAACATAAATGTTACCATTTGATGCATTGCACCAGAGTTAACTTAAAGCTAATTTACATTTGCAGTCCATTTGCACGTCACAATTTGTGAGGTATTTTCATGTTGTTGTAAGTATCTTGCAGTCTTAGATCTTTGTTCTGTGGCCTCTAGGCATACTCTTATGTTGAGAGGATTGCATACACTGTGTTTACTTTACTAAAACAGTATTTACTTTTGAAACATTCTGGCTTATTTGTGCTCTTGTGTGCAGCCCCCAGGCAGACAGAGACTAAGGAAAAGCATTTTCAGCCGACTGAGTCACGCTGTGGAGGAAAGAAGGAAAGAAGGCCATAAGGTACCCAACAGGGACTCATACAAACTGATTTTACAACCTCTGCACCCGTATGTTAGGTTTTATTGTTACACTGTGTCCACAGGATGTGGATGAGTTCTTTCAGACTGAGCGTGATCATAACATTCTTCTAACGGGCTGTACCAAGACTGCAACTGAGGTGAGCCAGTCAACAGTTTTTTGTTTTGCTTGTCAGACCAGGTTTAACTTGAAACTAATAAGATTCTGTTTTTCTTGTAGGATTTCCTGGATTTGGTGCTGACCGAGCAAAGTAAGGAGACTTTGCTTTTTTCATTGTAAAGAAACAAGTTTGTGTTATCTGGGATTAATGTTTGTACAGAATCAGCTGGTGATATTCATTGGAGAACTTATTGGTAGTTCTTTAGCCTAAGTCCACCCTGCCAGGCATATTGTATTTGTCTGATGTTAGTGTGTGCTTTTGTTCCATTTGTTTGCAGAAATAGCAGTGGCCTGCGGGCACTTCTCCGCCGCCCTGCATCTCTGTATGGAACCAGGGGAGGATCCGGACAAACAGGCCTTCTCTCAGTGAGTCAAAAATAACAAGAGTCACATGCAAACATCACATGAAATAAAAGTAAATGCCTCTGAAAACAGCATCCAAAAAAATAAAGTCTGCTAAAAGAAGAGATGGCAAACTGACAATGCTTTCCTCTCATAGGGCTTGTGTGAAACTATCTGAAGTCTTTGAGTCTTTGAAGGTAGGTTTGTTCTCTTGGATGGAAGAAAAACAATAACAAGGTGATGCATCATTGCTTTTCAAACAATTTGCAGATCATTTGCTTGTGTGTGTGTGCAGAAAAATATGACAAGTGTTGCTGAGAATGACATGAACACTGTTGGTCTTGGCTTGGAGATGGATTCACGCTACCAGGAGGCAGAAAAGGTGCACTCTCTGGTTCTTATGTCATTTTGTGCTCACTCTACTGTATTAATGGTGTCTCTATGCCCCATAGAATTATGACAGTGTCACACTGAAACTTATTCCTCTGTTTGACATGGTTACAATTTCACAAACAGGAAATGCTCTTCAGAAGAACCTGTAAACTGGTGGAGATGGAGAATGCAAGAAAAAATGCAGAGAAGGCCAAACCTAACAAAAAAGCTGCTGTGAGTATTCAGACCCTTGCATTGCCATTTGTACATACCATGTTGTGACCAGCAGGTGGCAGTATTGTTGTACTAAAATTTCAGTCAGACAAAAACTGATACACAAGGTTAAAACAGATGTGAATCTTTGAATTATTTAAATTTTTATTTTGTTTAATTTTTTTTTTTCAATTCCAGTTTAGTTTGAATCAGTAGTTTGAGTTGGTTTGTTATTTTAGCTTACCTATTGACAACATGTTTAGTTTTTTAAGTTGTAGTGAAAGTGTTTGTTTTTTCCTAACTTTCACCCAAATATACTAGGATAGATTGAAAGCAGTAATGTGATATCACGTGCTGCCATCTGCTGGTCAAAAACAGCCACAAAAAAAAGAAGAAAGTTATTTCTACTATCCATTCAAAATTCTCTGGATATGTGTAAAGCAAATTTTACAAAGCTCAAAACTAAAGACTCCTCTTTTTCTTTTTTTTTTTTAGTGAATGAAAATGTATTTTACAAGCTACCTAGCTGTTGATAAGAGTAAATGCTGATTAGAAGGCATATGATTCAAGTATAATTTGTATATTCGCCTCAAGTGAGACAAAGTAAATACTGATGATGTCAATATGCTCATAATGTCACTCAGATGGAGGGGGTCAAGAGGGCAGCTGAGGAGACATTTGATCAGATTTGTGAAGTGGCCACAATCGAGGTAATCCATTACATTTTTTCGTCCAAATCACACCTACAGTATCTCAAGTGAATCATATAACCTCCTGTTTGTCCACAGTTATACAATCCTTGTTTTGACTTGTATGATTTTTTATTCTAGATCAAACACTTCCATGGTGTGCGTGTGGAGATGTTGCAGCAGGCCCTGGTTCAGTGGTGTGAGAAGCAGCTTATTACAGCCAAAGAAAGTGCTGACCAGTTCAGCCTGCACCTGCAGGCCTTAAAAGAGATGGCCTAGTGACCCCAGTAGCTAACTCTCAATGAAGTGTCCTAAGTGTGTCTAAACTCTAAACAAAGCATTGGATATAACTCAAACACGTCTTTAACAGTGTTTTGCTGTAGTCTGACACTTTTTGGAATCAATTTTAAAGTGTAAAAATTACAACAACAAAATTTAGCAATATTTCCTCCTTGTACTCATACCAATAAAGTCTGATTTGAAATGGTGGTTTTGATTTCTAAGCAGTGGACTTGTCGTTTTGTAAGGCAATTGCATGTGTGTGTATATACAGTATGTGCCTATGTGTTTGTGTGTGTGTGTTCTATATTATGCTCATACATTTGTGCTGAGAGCTGTATAGTGCAGCTCTCTAGCTGCTACACCAGCCAGGGTCACACAAAATAAAGTGTGATGAATTGATTCCCACAGTACCTGCTTGCCTTTGTGTGTGTTTCTCACTACTGGATCATTAATCAGTTTGTTTGACTGCTTCTGCAAGGACATGGCAGCAAGGACACTCTGCACTGCCTTTTTTGCTCAGCTTTTAAAACTATTCCTGTTTTGCGAATATCTGTTAATTAACTCTCTTGCAGCTTCTCTATTTTTCATAGGATATTATGAAACTTCTAAATGTGAGGTTTGGTTAAAAGCTGTGACACATTTATCTGACATTTCTTACACTGAAGCATAATGTAATCCTCAAATTCTCTGTCTGCTGCAGACTGTAGGTCCATATCTAAGCACTGCTGCATGCTTCATTTAATCAGTTCCAGTCTGTAATCTATCTGTTGGATGAACAAGGAGGAGTGGTACCCGTTTTGGGAAATGCATCAGAGAGGGATAGATGGCTGATCTCAAATGAAGAGAGAGTGGAAAGGAGGTTTAGTTCATTTGACAGTATAGGGGTAGAGCAAGGGCAGTCATGCTATGGAGTGCCATACGTATACAGTCATGGCCAAAAGTTTTGAGAATGACACAACTATTAATATTCACAAAGTCTGCTGTTTCAGTTTTTATAATGGCAATTTGCATATACTCCAGAATGTTATGAGGAGTGATCAGCTCAACTGCAATGAATTGCAAAGTCCCTCTTTGCCTTGAAAATGAACTTTATCACCAAAAACACATTTCCACTGCATTTCAGACCTGCCACAAAAGGACCAGCTAACATAATTTCAATGACACACAGGTGTCACACACATTAACACAGGTGTGGGTGTTGATGAGGACAAGGCTGGCGATCAATCTGTCATGATTGAGTGACTGGACACTTTAAAAGGAAGATGGTGCATGACTCCATTGTTCCTCATCTGTTAGCCATGGTTACCTGCAAGGAAACACGTGCAGCCATCATTGCATTGCACAAAAAGGGCCTAACAGGGAAGTTTATAGCAGGGAGTAAGATTGGACCTCAGTCAACCGTCTATCAAATTATCAAGAACTTCAAGGAGAGAGGTTCAATTGTTGCCAAACAGGCTCCAGGGCGCCCAAGAAAGTCCAGCAAGCGCCAGGACCGTCTCCTGAAGGTGTTACAGCTGCGGGATAGGGCCACCACCAGTGCAGAGC
The DNA here is from genome assembly GCF_009762535.1 of Notolabrus celidotus. Classification (NCBI taxonomy): domain Eukaryota; kingdom Metazoa; phylum Chordata; class Actinopteri; order Labriformes; family Labridae; genus Notolabrus; species Notolabrus celidotus. Next base: position 5,469,358 of record NC_048272.1, on the reverse strand, counting down.
TTGCTCAGGAACAAGCGTGCCGGATACGGCCCTGGTGGTGAGGCTTTCAGCAGTGTGACTGCCCCCTGGTGGCTGGCTGCAGTATAGGTAAAAAAATCCGTCTCCCCCATTCATTGAATGGGGGAGCAGTCAAACTTTAAAAAATAAATACACGTCGTACGAATGTTTCTCACATCCGTATGCTGTGGTTATATGTAGTTAGTATTTGACTGTTTTGTGTCCAAGGCCTCTTTTTTCTGAAAAGTTTCTTTTTCTTTAGTTATTAGAGTTTAAAAAACGGGGTTTTACTTCCGGGTTTCCTTTGATTCACAGCCGCCGTAGAACGAAACTTCAAAGGGCACACAGCGTCTTGTGACGTTACGCTGTAGGGCGGAGCTTATTACAAAGGCTTCACAGGCTCTGGCTGCACAATGGATGTGCCCAGGAGAGGGATTTTTTGGCTTCAGAACTGTACAACGGGAAGAGGCGGAGCAACGCTGTCCATTTTTATTTACATTCTATGCTCAGGAATGGCAGCAGGCAGGTGTGAGTGCATCTGCATGCACAGTGAGGCAAAGACTTTTGGAGGAAGGCCTGGTGTCAAGGAGGGCAGCAAAGAAGCCACTTCTCTCCAGTAAAAACATCAGGGACAGACTGATACTCTGCAGAAGGTACAGGGACTGGACTGCTGAGGACTGGGGTAAAGTCATTTTCTCTGATGAATCCCCTTTCCGATTGTTTGGGGCATCTGGAGGAAGGCTTGTTTGGAGAAGACGAGGTGAGCGCTACCATCAATCCTGTCTCTTGCCAACAGTGAAGCATCCTGAGACCATTCATGTGTGGGGTTGCTTTTCAGTCAAGGGAGTGGGCTCTCTCACAATCTTGCCTAAAAACAGCCATGAATAAAGAATGGTACCAGAACGTCCTCCGAGAGCAACTTTTCCCAACCATCCAAGGGCAGTTTGGTGATGAAGAATGCCTTTTCCAGCATGATGGAGCACCTTGCCATAAAGCAAAAGTCATAACAAAATGGCTCGGGGAACAAAACATTAAGACTTTGGGCCCTTGGCCAGGAAACTCCCCAGATCTTAATCCCATTGAGAACTTGTGGTCAATCCTCAAGAGGCGGGTGGACAATCAAAAACCCACAAATTCTGACAAACTCCAAGCATTGATTATGCAAGAATGGACTGCCATCAGTCAGGATTTGGTCCAGAAGTTGATTGACAGCATGCTAGGGAGAATTGCAGAGGTCTTGAAAAAGAAGGGTCAACACTGCAAATATTGACTTATTGCATGAATTCTGTGTAATTCTCAATAAAAGCTTTTGATACTTATGAAATGCTTCTAATTGTATTTCATTATACCATAGAAACAGCTGACAAAAACACCTAAAAACCCTGAAGCAGCAGACTTTGTGAAAATGTAATATTTGTGTCATTCTCAAAACTTTCGGCCATGACTGTATGTGGTATATTCTTTCTTGGGGTAAAAGTTTCCCTACAGTTGGTATAGGATGATGCATATTGTCCCCATATTGTGCAACATACTTCACCAACAGTTTTGTAACCTGATACCACATCTCAGTTTAATCCTCCATCATATCTAACATTCTGCTCTTTCTCCAATAGATGCCCACAATGCTAACAGATATATATATTTCATTTTCATTTTAAATGTTTGATCAGCCAAGATCTAGACTTGAGGTTTCTTCAGTGATTGAGAAGGAGCTAGCACTGAAGCCTTTCAGCAAAGAGGTTTTTGAGTTCAGATCCCTGGCATTCATTTTTAGAATCAGATTCAGGTTCATTTCTAAGGGGGTTTACACAAACAATGATTTTGTCTTTGTGTAGTATACAGCAGTACTCTTGATCCACATGTACAACCTCCCACTTGTAGGCAGACTCACCCCCACCAAAGAGAAGTACAATGAGGATAGGTTGTTGAACTTCAGGAGCTTTACAGACAGATGACAGTAGAGTAGTATAGGGATAATCAATTTCACACAGTAATGGAAAATAGATATACTTAGGCAATAGTGCTATGTGGGTATTCCTGGTTTAGCCTAGTCTGTAGCACACAGTGGTGGACAGTAACAGAGTAAATTTACTTGAGTTCTGTACTTAAGTACATTTTTTGAGTACTTTACTTGAGTATTATTTTTTATAGGAAACTTATTACTTTTACTCCACTACATTCAGAAGACAATTGTACTTTTTACTCCACTACATTTCTATCAGTGCTCTAGTTACTCACTACTTTTGTTTTGAAGTCAGCTCATGAATTTCCTTCTCTTTTCTGAAGTCTGATCCTCAGACAGTAAAATGTGTTTGTGTAGTTCTGTTTGTCTCAGTGGTTTAGTCGTGCCTGTATATCATGCGTCTCCACGGTTGAACGTGGAGCAAACACAGCAAATTTCACTGAGATAAGGCAGTTCACTTAGAGGTGGTAATGATGGCTATAATTCTCCACCTGAGCATCCATGGCCATATCTTCAGCCCGTGTTAGAGGCTTTTAAAATGAAGAATGATACGTATCATTTGAAATGTACACCCTGTGTCCCACTCTGCCCAAACATACAAACATTCACTGTCCAACCTGAGAAATTGTGCTGAGCTACGTAACATTTGTTTCATTCCAGATGAACATTTCAAACTAAGTTGTCCGTTTAGGATCTTAGGATCTTGGTTGCTGTTTTTAATCCATGGTATAGTTTTTAGAGATTTCAAGTAATGGTTTCTAAATAAACAGAATTTAACAAAATGTACTCCTATGTATTCTTTACTGCACTCATGCTTTGTAAAAATACAATATTTTGAGATTTTTTAAGTACTTTGAATACTTAAGTATTTTCAAAAGCAAGTACTTTAGGACTTTAACTCTTTAAGTAATAATCTGACAGAGCAACTTTCACTTGCATAGGAGTAATATTTGACCAGGAGTATCTATACTTTGACTTAGGTAATGAATCTGTGTACTTTGTCCACCACTGGTAGCACAGATGCCCCATATATAGAGGCAACATATTCTTGATTATAATGCAAATTCTTCAAATTATCCCATGAGAGAACCACTGAAATTGTGGTGGAAAGGAAAAGTACCGTGCCCATAATCAGCTAGAACAAATAAGCTCCTTTGAAGCTAATGCTTTGTTAAGGGGAAACTAAACCACTGCCACTGAGCAGCTGAATATAAATTAAACTGTCTAGGAAACCATGAAAACACTCCCAAACAAAAACACAGTAGAAAAACACAGAGGAAATTTCAAAAGGCTGGGAAACAAAAAATCTACCAAACAAGAACTACTACTTGTTTTCTGAGAAAGGTTTTTGTGGTGCTACTGCAGACATTCACCTCTACCCAACAAGAAGAAACACTAAGTAAAGCTCTCACTACCTTGTAGGATTACTGGATAGTTAATCAGGACAGAAAACTGGATCTAAATGTAATATGCATTCCACACCTGGTATTAATCACTAGACATACACACAAACCTGCACTGAGATGATTCCCTTACCTGACATTTTGAGCTTTAAGACAGAATGAATTTCTTGACCTGACAGAATGAGCTACTCTACATGACAGTACAAGCAACCTTGTTAAATGGCATGCGATACCTAAGAGAACAAACCTCCTTATCTGATAGGATGAGCAATCTGACAGAAAGAGCTACCCGAAAAAATGAAGTACCTTACTTGATAGAAGGTTTTTCCTGTTTGAATAAGCTGCCTGACAGAAAGGGCTACCTAACAAACAAACTTCCTGACTGAATGACAAGAAATTGTCATACCTATGTACTGACAATGCTACTTAACTAAAATGTGAAAGGTAACAGAATGAACTATCTTACAGAACAAACTCTTTCTGTTAAGAGCTTAATCTTTCAGGTTAGGTTCATCATTGTGTCAGGTTAGGTAGCTCATACTTTTGGGTAGCTAGTGCTGATAGTTAAGGTAGAAAGCCACATCTACTTGTATTAGTCTACATGCTGGATCTGCCACTACCAATATGGCTGATGCCCTGACGTATCGCAGTCAGCAGGATAACTTAGCCAATGCATCTACTGTATGTATATATGTTGCTCACTCTGTCAAGTGAAGTAGTGTAGTGTAACTACCTCATGTGTAAACAGGCAATAAATATATGATCACCACAATCATAAACAAATATGATTCTTCACCCCTGTAGTTTGACACCACAGTGTAGCAGATGATGGCTCAACAGAAGGCACATTTTTGGTGTTTTTATTCTGGGGCTGCAGCATCTAACTAACTCACCTTGTGAGTGCACATGGGCAGATATGAACTCGAACACACACACTCACACTCATGCACACAAATAAGATCCCTTGTCAGCTACCAAGAGCGTGACCCACATCAAGGACCTGGGATCATAGTAATGCTCCGTGTGTGTAACTGTGTGTTAGAGTGTGCATCCCATTGAAAAAATGCACTTAAAGCCGATGAGCTAAAGTAGTTCATTAATGGTGGAAAAGCAACACTCAGCACATTGCCCTTTGGCCTGACATAGATCACTTTGTTGAGTGTGAAGTAAAGGCAGCAGTTTATCTGCACACCCGGCCTGACAGGGCTGTATGACTCAGTCATCCCAATGGAGCTACACTTCAGTCGGACAAGTATGACAATTTGTAGGAGTGCAAAAATATGGATTAGCAGTTTTTAAAGAGTGTTAACACAGGATATTTTTATGATCCTGTGGTTATTCTTCAATGTCACGTGTCATAAATCTGCAATGGGTGATTTTCATGTTTCCTTTAAAAGACTATTTGATCTTGACATGTCTTTCCTAATGATATCAAAACAAGTAAGAAAACTTTCTCAACTTTCAGACTTATTCTATTTTATCATTTGACTTGAGTTGTGATATGTGGTTATGCAATGTAGTAACTCTCTTGATTTTTATTTTTTTTGAAAACTGTATCTCATAAGCTAAAAATGAAGAATTTCATGCAAAGTAATGGTACATTTTTAGATCGTTAACTAGCTTGTTAAACAAACAGATGTGTGATGACAGTGAAAGATAAGAAATTCTGTCTCTTCTTCCCTGACTTTTCCCTCTTCAAAAAATCAACAACACAAGACTTCATCTTCACAGAATTATTTGATATCTTTGAGGATCTCTAACTCCTGGGAAGATGTAATAACAAAATGTGAGTACAAAATGTGAATATGAAAGTGTCTCCTTCCTCTTCCAACTCTTCAAGCTAGGACTGACATCCCTGCCAATTACTACAAGTCATGAAACTGTTTTTTTTTGTTTTTTTTAAAACTCTTTAAGAGCCATAATCCTGAATTTGCTTGTGATGATTCTGTCATGAGGTCCACTGCCCGGCTGTACTCAGTCACAAATTGGTGAGCGTGTTGCAGCAGTGGAGTTGAGTCAACCCAAGGTTGCTGGCACCTCATTAAATCTAATCACTGCCTACATGGATTATGACTCATTAAAAGTTTGTTGGACTGAGAATGAGACAGGAGGAGAGAGAGAGAAAGAGATGAATGCCATAATGCAGATGCCCCGACCATCTGTAGTTTAAAAAGCATCATAAGGAACACCCCACTCTGAATGTGTTGCACGGCACAAGGTAAATACTACAAAATAGAGCCTCTTAGGCCTCAAATCAACCCTGATGGCAGCACTCCACCTGTGATTTGGAGAGTGGATACTGTATCAATTTTCTCCCCTTGCAGTGGATTACAGCTTTGAAAGGCATTAGACTTGCTAATTGAGTATAGTTCTCTGTTCACCACTGAATGGAGCCATAAATATTAATACTTTCACACTCCCCTCCTGGCTGCTTGTCATGCTTTCAAGAGCTTGCAGCTGATGGCATGATATTGTTAATTAGGTTTGCAGGAATAATGTCAGCAGTGAACCTCTGGACGGGCTGACATGCTGAGGTGATGACTTCTTGATGCACAACATGGAAAAACACTAACAGGAGACACGCAGCGGGGAGGAGAAACTGTCCATCACACCATTTCACATCATAGTCATCCATCTGTGAAGCCTCCAGTTAGATTTAAACGAAGGATACACATTAAAAAACAACTGATAATGTTTGGTCACACAAAGGTACGATACAGCATATGTATACCAAAAAATTCAGAGTGCATACACTGACACTCACGAATACAAATGCACCCATTAGAGTCAAATCAATTATTCATCAATTTTTCCATCACAGCTTTGACCAGGGTAGCAGGGCAAACGCACAACCACGCTGTGCACTGCAGAGGTCATACTGTCACATGGCTTCAACATGTGGCCTTCTTTCAGTCAGAATGTTCCCACACAGTACATTTTGTACCTCATGTTGTGATATGTAGTTACTGTAAACACTACTGTAGTGACTGTTTGCTGCTACAATAAAGAAGAGATGAAATCATTTGGTACAAGGCATGCGCAGAAGTGATCTGGTCTGGAGGAGCTGAAGGACTGACATCGCACTCCTTCCTTTAACCAAAACACAAATTTAACTCACTGATAACGCCAAAGATCCCTCACATTGCCACAGTCCCCTGCAGAACAGATTTTTGTGTGGATTTGAAGCTGACACTCTTGGCTATGGAAAGTAAAATGACGATTGGGTTGATGTTTTTTGTCCTCTACTCTGCTTATCTGCTGAAGGAAGCTGAAGAAGCACACATTTTTACATGGATCTGTGAATCAATCATTTTCACCATCAAGTAACTAACAAAAAAATTGTTTATTTGACATGCATTTAGTTTTCTAGTTTGACCCATTTCCCATGGAGAAGGCAGGCTTTATGACCTGTACTGCAGCCAGTCACCAGGTGAGCTCTAGAAGTTCTGGCTTAACTCAAAATAGCTGTTGCTTCTTCCATGCTTATGTTCAATGGTTGCCACTGTTTACATTCTGACTAGCAACTTTAGAAGTGTTGAGAAGCAACGTATATGTGCAAGATTTTAAATGAATTATATCTAAACAGTTATATGACTGCCAATGGATACTGGAATTACATACAACCAATTAATTGTCCCTTTTACTCACCACACTGGCTTTTCCCCTGCTGACAGCCAAAGCAAATGAAAATCCAATACTGGGTAAAGAGATAATGACAGAACCCTTAATGAAATCACGGTTGACCACTGCAGGTGCTTTCAGGTTTGCACTCAACAGATGTTAGCCTCTTGTCTGCTCTTATTTGTTAATTATAAGGTAAAAGAAAAAAACAATGGTTATGATTTCATGGTTATAACACTGTAATATGTTGCAAAGTCCAAGGGCAGCTGATACTCATGCAAGACACTATTGACTCACCTTGTCTCCAGAAAAAAAAAATGTCCACAGCGTGCTTAATTTGTTTGTCAAAGCTATGATCAAAACGTTTTCTTTGAGAATCTTTAGATCATTAGAGGAAAAGGTTTACTTTTCTACCTGTAGTTCCTTTACTCTGACCCTGAAACTACACAGAACTCACAGTTTTGTTCAAGGACACCTCAGCGGGGTGATTCTGGCTGTAAAAGGGGCTCAAACTAAAGCCTTCTGGTTGCTGAAGGACACCCTCTCTGCTCGCTGCGCCACCTCCATGTTCCAAACAAACATACAAGGGCAAAGCAACCAGATGGAAAGTCATCCTAGCGTCGACAGCAAACAGAGGTAGAGCATCTGTTGCAGGGATGTATCCAAGCTCCCAAGACAAGCCTCGCCTCACCTTCCCCGCTTTTGTTTCCTCTGACTCAGACTTGGCTTACAGATACAGAGGGGATTGCAAAAGCCCCCTGGATACTGCTGTTAAATTTCACTTTGAGATAATGCATGCTAAAATCTCATTAAATTCCCGTCAGAGATAATGCATGGTAAACTCCCATTATGGTTTGATTAGAAGGCACGGGGCCTGCGGTCGTGCTGATTGTCTTTTTAATCAGATGCTTCCTGCTGCAGAGCAAACAAGAGCCGAGAGGAGGGGGGAAGTGAGAGAAACAAAACAAAACAAGCTGAGCAAGCAGTTACAATTTCTTCTCTCTCCAAGGACAAATTGGAAAATGTTGTGTATTGTTTGTGGCATAATGAAAGTATATGAGAGTGGATTTTAAATGCAGTCGTTTTCCATTGTATTTCCTGTCTGACTGCAGAAATTAATTATTCAGTAGAACAGAAATAAATGAAAAAGCTAAAAGAGGAATTTTACTAGTTTGATGTCCCTGGCATTCAAGTGCTTTCATGAGCGAATGCAAATTTCTATTTAAACTCTTCTAAGAGGCACCGGGTTAGTCCTTAGGTGATTTCTTGATCAAAAATAGGACTCTAAGTCCAAGAAAGTTAATGAAAAAGAACTAGGATTTATACAAATTAAGCAGCTTCTTTGAACAGTTCAGTTGCATTTAGACTCAATCAAGGCATTCAGGACCCTGAAACGTGTGGTAAAGAAGGTAGAGGCTCAAACTCTTCTTGAGAAAAGAGAAACACTGCATCAGTCATGTAAGAAAAAAAAACCAACTGTACTCTGTGTGATGCCCCTTCCATTTAGATAACACAGCTTAGAACACTTGACTGGTTGCTTGTTCTCTGTCCAGGGCTGCAGACCTCGGAGCAGGATAATCAACAGAATTAGACACGCTGGGGCTCTGATTGCCTCATGTATCTAATTTGGGCAGGAGCCAGTTTCTTAGATTGCTCCTCAGGCCTCCTTCGACCACACACACACACACCTCTGCTTTTGATTCTGGTTTCTTTGTCTTTGTTTTTTCAGCACAACACCGATACCGCACATTTCCTGATCCACACCTTACACAACTGGCTTGTTTTTGCTTGCTATTCCTTATAAATGAACGCCTTGTTAATTAGTTTACCCTTCTGTGTTTGTGTAGTCTAAGAACCGGGCTGTGACATATAAACTATTTACCTAAACTACAGTAAAGCACCTCCCATGAACATGCCAGTACAGCACAGAGACTGGTAATCCCATCACATTTAAAAAGTTATGTGAAGTCTGAACACAGGGAGAATAACTAGGTTTTACAGCTAGGATTTAAAAATCACAAGATGCACTACGTCTTTGACAGCATGACTTTAAGCCAAAGAGAGGGGCAAGGTAGGGAAGGGCTGAATTTCCTGAGGATTTAACTTATGTTAAACCTGGAGGTCTGCCAACTGAGATCTTTAAGCATGTAAAGAAACTAAGGGTTTTATAAGGGTTGTTAAATTTGAGAGCACAAGATGTTTGCTATTTTACATATTGGGAGCAGCATATTGGAACACAGGCCTTTCATCTAATCATTAGGAAGTCATTTTAAATTAAGGTTAGGGCAAATTAAGCCAGAGAAAAGGACATTGTGGTACTGTCTGGAAGTTCATTTAAGACTCAGAGGAAGAGTTCTCTGTACTGTACTTGTCTGGTGTCCAGAGAGACTTTGCCTCTCCCACCTGCTGTTTGGGCAGCAGTTCTGCCTCTCTCAACACAGCGTAGGAGAGACAAAGGGCTTTGTGACTGGATCTGGTGAAAATTTATTTTCTGCTGATTACAGCAGCTACAGTAAATGCTGAGACAAAGAAAAGAGCAGCAGACCTATATGTGACTACGTCTACAGTCTGGAAAAACAACACTAGATCTAAACAGTTCAACATTAATCCCTCTGTACAGCAAATTCAATGTAGAGACAAAGGCTGTTTTTCGAAACGGCTTGCTGCATACTACCTACGAATGCAGTATGTAGTAGGTACTGCCCAGTGGCAGTTCTGGGGAGGGGCAAACAGGGGCCAGTGCCCCTGTAAAACTGAACCTGGACCCCCCTGTGCCTCCCCCTCCAAACCAAACAAATATTATACAACAAAAAAAGCTTCGGTATCGCGGCATTACAGGCGGAACACATGCATGTGGCACTTGGTTCCAGTCCATTAGAGCGCTAAGGGACTCATGTTGAGTGTAAACAGCCAAACAGCTGCTGTCAGTCTGCATTTTGATATGGTACACAGTAGTATATATGTCTAGTATATAGGTATGCACTGATGTTTTGCCAGTTTGTTCTCAGCCGGTCCTCGCCCTTTTCACTCTCTTTTGTCAGGGTTGAATGTGTCCCTCTGACAACATCCTGGGCCCAAGCCTGGCCCCCCTAGTAAATTGGTCTAGAACCGCCACTGGTACTGCCTACTAGATACTGCGTTTGAATTTAGTATTTAGTATGACTGTTCTGTAGGATCTGATCTGCAGTATGCCGAGCCAGACGTCGCTGAATTTCCGATTTCGGAAAGCAGATGTGAACAACGGCCAAGCTGACAGATAAACTGTTTCTTTAACATCACTTATGATTTAAAAAGTTAAGAAGTGGTTTGTATTGAATTTTATAATTTTCAAATTACCTAAAAACGGAGTTCCCTCCGTCAAAAAAGAAGAAAAAATAAAAAGCGGAACGAGCGCTGTGCATTGTGGGAAACAGTATGCGAGGTAGACTGGTCCGATGCATACTGTGAAATTTTCCCGAATCAATAGACATCTGGGGAGTTTTGGCATACTGCAGATTTTTCTGTTTTTCAAATACTGCTTACTACATACTGAATTTTGGCCAAATCAGTAGACAGCCAAATAAATGAGACCGGTGTGGTAGCAGGAAAGGTAAGTTCATGTACAACTGTACCTATAAAACAAACTCTCTCTGGATCAAGGTGTTTTACTGGGAAAGGCACACTGCAATAGAGAGCATTATCATACTAAGCATAGACAGAGAGGAAAAAACACCATTAAAAATGATGACAAGAATAAAATTGCTAACAAGCTGTACCAGCCTCCCTTGTGTTTTCTTTCTCCACCATTTCAGGTATCTGTTCTGTTCTGTGTGTGTTCTTATTTGTGTGTGTCAGACTGTTCTTTCTCTGGCTGTCTTGTAGTTTGGAGCAGCCAATTAGATTCTGATTGGAGGGAAATGAACAGAACAGGTGGAGAGGCAAAGGGAAGAGAAGATGGAAGGAAGAGGGTCAGATGGGAAATAACTTAAACTAATGATAAGCAAGGAGCAACACAGCTTTTCTGGAAAAAGGGTCATTACATTGGTCAGTCTTTAATGAATCGAGGTCTTTATTTTAACGTGGCTGTGGTGTTACTAATCAGAGTCAGAAAGAGGAGAGAATATTCGCTGGGAGTGATAATGAATGATGAGGGAGAGTGTGTCCACTTTTGTCTGAATGGGCTTTTTCTGGGCTGGGATGATGAATCCTTACAGATAAAGCACTGGGGAGTCCATCAGTTACTTATATAATTGGGAGTTGCTTCCGCCGACATGTTAAAGATATATCGTCATTGGTTTGACAAAGCAGCATACAGAACTATCGTATTTTTTAATGGGCAGTAACTGAAAATTGATCTGATCCACACACGTTTATAGTTAAAGAAATGAATGGCTGAAGTCTCTGCGATGTTAGGATGTCAGTTAGTCAATTACAGCTCTGTTCTGGACTAAAATATCTCCACAAGTGTTGGATTGATTGCAGTTAAATGTAGGAAAGACACTTACTGACTCAAGATAATGAATCCTAATCACTTTAAAGACCCCTCGCCTTTCATTTTATAGCTACTTAAGGAACTGGATCAAAGTTTTGCCAATACATGTATGACTTTAAGACAATACTCTCTGATTACCTTGAAACTGCAATGTTTAGAATTGATTTGTATGCCAAAAGTAGGTCAAAATATAAGCATATCAAAAACTTTGCTCACTAGTAACAACTAGCCAACATTCATTTAGAGTTAGAGAAAATGAAAAGATGATGCATATAACCTTTCTCGCTAATTTGTGAAAAAAATAGTGTTTCAAAATAATAACTGTGTGATTGCTCAATCTTATTGGGGCGAGAGCCGCAAAGTAAGATTAAGGTTGTTAAATCCCTGTCATGATACAGGTTCCGATCCTCTTTGTACACAGAAAAAGAATAACTGAAATTATGTGTCCACTTTTAAGGAGACTCTTGCAATTTTCTCATTCGGAGGTGTTCTTGGAAGAAAAGATTGAGGCAGGAGTGTTCTGTGCCTTCAATGATTGGTGGCAAAAAAAAAGGGTAGTCAACCACTGCAGAAATGCAGGACTGAATGTCTTCAACTTTATAGCAATGCACTGTAACTTTTATTTTGATACTGTCTTAACTTCTGTTTATATCTTGAAGCGGCTCAGCTTGTAAGGTGCCGCAGAGACTAAATGGGGTTGTGCTTGCGACGCGTCTTGCCATTAAATCAAAATCAAAGTTCAAAGTAGGTTTACTATTTATTATCAAACACTCAAAATAAATCAATATCAAAAAAGATCGAAATAAACAATGAAAATGACGATGACGATGGCGGTGGCGGTGGCGGTCAACAAAAAATACTCAACCCCACTCACCCTCTATGTGTGTACCCCACCCCCAACTGAACAGGTAGATAAAAGGTAAACCACACCCATGAACCCCAAACCGGAAATGAAGTAAGCAATAAAAAAAAGAAATAATCATGGTTAACAAATAAGATAGAAAATCAACATTATGGCCCCTACATATCTTATGTGTACAGTTTTATAAACAGTTTGGAAAACAACACAATGAAAGGAGCAATTGACTGCTTGGTTCTATCTGCTATTTGTTATCATAATAGCATTTTAAGTGTGAGTGTGTTAGCGTGCTGGTGGTAGCAGTTATCTCAAAGCACTTACATCACTGTAGACTATAATCTGAACACAAATGCACTCCAATGGTTGTTGCCTTTATTCTCACTCAGTTTAGAAATTGTTTCTATGCGTAAATGTAATGTGTTAGATAAGCAAATGTAAGTAGAAACTGTGTTAATATACTATTATGTGTTTGGATATTTGGATTTTCTGTTTGGTTTCATACTAGGTCAAAGTTTAAGGCACCCTGCTGACACAAAGCTGTGTCAGTGTCACTGAGGCCAAGGTGGTCCTCCACCTCTCTATCTCAAACAACAATCTGCAGAAATGCACACAAAGCCCCCTAATCTGCTCTGTGTAGGCAGTGATGAATATGAATGAGGATGTGAATATAGATGAGAGGAGAAATAATTAATATTGATGAAGGTTTCCCCTCCCTCTGAATGATGGTGTGGGGGCACCAAGTGGAACCAATCAATCATCACAGAGCGAGCACATGATTGGCAGACTAGTCAGTCACTCTTATCATTATATACAGTATAGTGCCACATCATTAGGATATATGTTGGATTTTAAAAGCTTGATGATTTTATGAAGGAAGCCGGTGGTCAGCTGACCCTTGCACTGCAGTATAATTTGTTGGCTGCATTTTTAACATGTAACTGTGACACTGCACTGATTTGTTTGCAGCTTCTTTAATTAATAAACATTGTTACGCTTACTGGGACAATACATCTACTCTCACAAACCGGCAGCACAGTACAGGATTGTTGGAATGATAAATTACATGCAAAATAAAGCACATACATTTTCCTTAATGGTTTCATTGTCATTAAACTGATTAAACCAACTGCAGAGTTAATGAGGCATGCCAGTTAGATGGCAGATGAATTAATGGAAGTTATGAGCCTATAGGTCAAAGGTCAAATTTTCCTATTGACCTGCTGATTGAACCACCCTAAAGTAGCATATCAGTGATAGTGGATACCTGACTTTGCAATGTGTCACACAGCAATCACTCCCATCAGCTTTCACTTCCCTCTAAAATGAAAAGCCTCCTACCGTCTGTATCCTCTCAGTGCTTCATTACAGGCCTAATGCAGCGTCTCCTGTTCCTACAGCTGTGGGATCATTTAACACCTCTTTACCTTGTGCTTTTCCCCATTTACCCCAGGCCTATTCCCAGTAATGAGTCAAGAGGCACCGATGGCTGCGTGGATCATATTGTTCCCCCACCATCTGTGGGATATCGACTGTGCAGCCCTTGATCCCTGCATGAGAGAGGAGCAAGTCTTAGTCAGAGCTGAAATGACTGCATGGACACCTACACATTAGTGTTTAACCAGAGAGTCACAGTGAGTTCAAGGACCTTTTTTAGAGGACCTAGAAAGAACACATCTCCTTGGAAAGGAAGTAGATTGTGACTGATACTGGCTGTATATCTGACAAGACAACCCCTTGTTGTACTAGCCAAATATTTTTTTTTGATGATTTGTTTAAAATTTGAATATGTTTGCTACTAATTAAGGATGCTTTACCAGTCCATATTCAACTGCCCTTTCAGTGCTCGCTGACAAGCTATAGCTCAATTTTATTTATCTTGGCAAATAAATCAAGTGTAAAACCATCAGTGCTGTCACACATTTGTTCCTGAAAAGGGCCAAAAATGGCAATCACCAAACTGAAAGACTGTCTTAAACTAGCTTTGGGTCAGTGGCTGGTATAAAAACATGCAAAGACGTGGAGTTGAAGCAGGTCTTTAGTCCTCTGGAAAAACAGTGTGTCAAATCAGCCACAACCCAAGTTTTTACAATTATGCATACATATATTATCCCTAATGTCATAAAAAAGGATGACTAACATAAAACATAACCATCCACATAATTTTCATGAGTGGAAAAATAGGTACGGAGACCAAAACAATTTTTTTACCAGGCTGGAAAAAGAAGCATTTTGATATGGGGTTCATTTTTAGCTTTTATAATAAGTTACTGCAGTTTTCAGTATTTGCATTTTCAACACAGGAGGCTGGGAAAAATGTACAATTTGTGGTTGATCAAAGGAGTAAAAAAAAATCTCACACATGACACCATGTACAAATGAATGGAATACACACTGCAGAGAAGTGGCATTTAGACAGGGCATGAGTTGCTATTTCTCAATGCATCTTTTTTTAAATGCAATGTTAAGCTCACTAGCTGCTGCCTTTAGCTTTGTTATTATTATTTAAAAACATCATATATTTAATTTGTTTTTACATATTTCTTTTACAGGGTTGTTTTTTTTATGTTTTATAGCATGTTTTGTTAAAAAAAGTACTAATGTTAAGGACACAGTGTTATTTGAAAATGCAGAAAATATGAGTTGGGAATGAATAGCAGAGCAAGAGTTTTGAGTAAGACCACCCACAATAGAAAAATCATTTTGCCCACAGCAATAACATAAATGGTCTCTTTCATGCTCTGTATTTAGACTGTAACAATGTTATGTATTACAGCAGGTTGTGCATGCGTATGGATCATTTTATGTGAGTATGCCTCTGAACACAACTTTCATTAAGATTGTATGATTAGCTCAGTGGAAGTCATGAAGAAAATTATAAAAACAAGCATGATGTGAAAATGGAAATGAGAAAATGAGCCTCTTACCTAATTAATAAGGTTTACCTCTCTATATATTTGCTGTATAAACATGTTTTTCTTCTCTGTGTTGTGACATACAGACCTTAGGATGCATCATCAACACTGTCACATACGTCATGGCTATCAAACCCCCTCACTCCCCACGAGCCCTGCTGCTGTCACTTCCTGTATCGGCTGTGACAGCCACTGTATCGACAGCACAATAATCCTTGTGACAAGTGCGATGGTGGAAAATGTTGCATGTATTTCATGGTGGCAGTGCTGAGGAGTGTGACAGGCCTAGCAGCACTGTCTATCTTATGTCATTAGATAATATGTCAGTGCTGTGTTATTCCCCCTCAGGGCACAATTTGTATGAAAGAGACAGTCAAACCTCTGGTGTCCCCGTCAGAGCCTAGCATCAGAACAATAACAGAGAAGGATCTCAAATTATGAATGAATAGTTAATTTACTTCCATAATTTGCAAACAATTAATTGACACCAATCAATATAGTGTTACATGATCATCTCTCAGGAGGAATATAATCAGCTTATATGCATGAATTTCTTCTGCACAACCCTCCCTGAAGGCTTTTAAGGTGCCAGAGGTAGCACCACTTCTGGGTTTGTACTTTGCTTCTTTTATGATTCACAGTCAGTAAGCAGCTAATGCCCACAATGTGCATGAGCAACAGAGGTCTCTATAGGGCATAAATTAAGCTGGGACTACAGACGGAGGGTCCTTGGTGAGATCACTGAGCAATTTTTTAAATTGGTAAATGGGTTCTAAATTCAGTATTGAGCTGATAGAGTAGGAAAGATATGTTTTTGAGTGAAGAACGGCTTTTTCAAGCCTTATAAATCAGAGTTAATTTAACCTCTGGCTGTATTGTAGGGCCAATTAGTCAGATAGATATGCAGTGTTATCTACACTCTGGCTCATCTCCTCCACACAGGCGGCCTCTATAAACTGCTGCAGCAGAGTAGAAATAAGGAACCTTCATGCCAATATGTCAACCATCGCAGCATCATTACAGAAAGAAAACTGACGTTACGTGAATGTGATGCTATAACCTAATCATATCATGTAGTGCCTATTAGAGAGGACAATTTTTACCTAAGCAATACACAGCTCTTGTGACCTTCTTACACTACAGCATGTGCAAAGCAAATGACAATGTGTCCATTTTTTTTATTGAAAGAAAACTCACATCTGTCTTGTGGCTTCATTAACCATTAATTTATAAATGTAAAGAAAAAAAATAAAGAAGACAACAAGAAAATACCAGAGAGGGCAGGAGTGAGCATAAAAAGATACAGGGTGCCTTCTGGCTGCCTAATAGCTTAAAGCTAATGTACACAAGGTGCACAAACCCTCTGGGATTTACATTTATGTTGGTGACATAATAGGAAAAATTGTCTCATAAGGGTCCATCAGTCTTTCATCCCCCACCCAACCCCCAAACATTATTCACATTTATAGTCCTCAAGCTCCAAAATTTTTCTGTACGTTATGGACACAGCGCCTCCATCTCCTCCCCTTTGTGAGATGTGAAGCCAAAATTCCATCACCATGGTTGCTGACAGCCAATCATAGTTTAGGACTTTGGAGTGTTCAAACAAATTTCAGGGGTGAGGGGAGGATCTGCCCAAGACACCTGCACCTCTCCCATTCCTCTCCCATTCCCTATAAAGATGCCCAATTAACACAGCTCTCATTTTGAGTTTCTGTAATCACAACAGGCGGTTCATTTGTGAAAGAGGCTTGCTAATGAAGATCCAAAACTGAGAGTGCAGCAACCAGATGTCCAACACTGTTAAAACAGCGGTATGAGAATGTTTATGTCTAACATGAGACATTGACCTTAGTCATTGCATTAAAAGGAAGGACATATTGGTAGAAGTGTCTACCTGCCTCACCTTGATAACCTGCAGAGCATTCATAAGACGTTATTCAAAATATATTCATGGAGTGATCGTTCACTTATTGATTGCTGACAGCAATCTTCTCTTGAGGAAAAATTTGAAAACATGGTGGTTAAAATGCTTGAGCAGCCTACCCAGGTATGGTCTACTTAATGGGAACACATTACTGTAGCAGCTGCAGGTGATGAGCTCACCATGGTGTGGCTTTTTCACTAGATGCAGAAGGTTGCTCATGATGGGAAAAGACTTTGAGCTCATGATGTTAATGGGCTAAACATATTAAATAAAAGACTGTGCACAGTCCCAAAGGTCAGGTCTGTGTCAAGTCTGAAGTCTTTGAGGGGCAGGTCCAAGTAAGTCTCAAGTCCCCTCAGTGGGCCTTGAGATCAAGTCTCAAACTCAAGTCCCCAAATAACTAAGTAAAACTAAACTTCAAAAGTGAACACTTGCACATAAATCAGCATAAAAAGAAATAACTGCTATGACAGAAGGAGTGTCTGAAAAAAATAATTTGATGTGTATTTTAATTTTCTAGTTTAACACATGTTCCATCTGTTAGAATGGAGGAGGCGTTATGACTCATACTGCAGCCAGTCATCAGGGGGAGCTCCAACAGTTCTGGCTTTACTCAGGAAAGCTATTGTTCTGTCCACTTTATGCACAGTCTATGTTTTAAACATACCATAGAAGGCAGCCAAAACCATAGTAAAATTTTGTATATTATAATATGTGGTCTATGTGTACACTCTGATATCATCAGGGTTATCAGTACCAGAGAAGACATTATGCTTTAGCCATTTCATTTGATGGAGAAATCCACTTTAGGAAAATAGTAAGAACCTCTTTAGCAGAAAAATGTCCTTAGTTTATAGGTCTGGTTTATTTAGGAGATCAAATCTCTGGACTCTTATGACATTGTGTCTGATTGATACATAATGGTAAGGTTGCTGCAGTCTCAGGGACTCTCAAAGAAAGTACCAATGATGTCTAGTGAGTGACTAACTGCAGAGAGGCTGCCAGTGAACAGACATAGTCATTAAAACTGGCTTCAGGCTGTGCTTGGGAAGTGAAAAACAGAAGCTGCATGTATTTCTTATACATTTATGTCAACAGATCACTGCCTCCACAGCAGGAGCTCTGCAGTACAATATGTCTGAGTGGGTTGCTTTTGGCTTTGTCCGTGTTTGAGATTCCGTATCAATGTTGATTTTCTTTACTGTTTGAGGATTACAGGAACTTAATGTGTTTACCGCTAGGATATTTCATTAGGAGATTTTTCTCAATTTTCCAGACAATTATAGAACAATTTGATCGGATACGTTTTATGTTACTCTCAGTCACTGCAGCCATAAAAAGACCAATTTAACAACAAAAACAACTATATGCTATTAGTCACTGTATATTAACACACCATACAAGAATGAACATCAAAGGATAAATCCTGATTTTTATGAAGACTAGAGGTCCTAATTTCACACTTTTTTTGTGTGTTCATCCATAAATAAGCACACTGCTTGTTGTGTCATTTGGCAAGTCACATATCCCAGCAGAATCTTCACACACTTCTCTCCTGCAGAGTAAAAACTGGACTGCAATTATCTGTCTAAAAATAGCACTGGGGGAGTAAGTCCCAAGTAAACAAAGGATGGAAATAGTAGCATCCCAGAAAAATTGTGCCACCAGATAAGCCCACTGAACAGTCCTGGAGGTTGTGTAACATCATGAAAACATCCTGCAGGGAGGTCAGAGGTCACTGCCAAGCTCTTGAACAAGGCTGACATGGTGTGACATCATTAGTTTGATACCTTGGCATTGTGTGTGCACTCCAAACCCCAGCCATCCCTCAGTGTGTTGGAGTCTGTGTTGCTGGGACAGATGTTTGTTTCCACAAAGCCTGGGAACTTGTGTGAAGGCTTGTCTAGCTTGGCCTTGTTCTTGCATTCACACATATCCAATTCCTTCAGTCTTAAGGGTGAGAGGCTCACCCATGGGACTGCGGGTGGGGGTTTGTTGTGCCTGGTGCAGTGCCTCTCCCTCTGCCCTATTACGTATGCTATTGATATCCTAAAGGGTCCAGGTTAGAGGTCAGTATTCAGAGGTGGCAGGGTCAAACTGTGTCTCATGAATATGGACGTCTGCAGGGCTCAGGGGACCATCTGGTCGACTCTATTGGAGACTCAACAAATGAGCCAGCTGAGAGGGTGCCGTATTAGTTTAATTAATGTGGATTTCCCAGGCCAAGAAGAAAACAACAGTGTAGATACTTGCAAGATCCACTTTTACACTCAGCATCTGCAGGTGGAAATGACTTGAGGTTGATTATCTCTTTACTTTTTTGTATTACAGGCTCCAAATTTCAGGCTCCCAACGTTAGGCTTCTGCTGACTTGGATCCTCTAATGAGATAGTGTCTCATGTTTCCTAACTCAGTGGAGGGACTAAAGGGGTTCTTATCAACAGCTAATGCCATTAGGTTTTGTTTGTTTTCTTATGCATGTTTAAGTCTTTGTATATTCTGTCATAGTCATTGTCCTGATTTATTAAGACCACTGGGGACCTTTGTAGCATGTCAACTCCTGTATTTCTACCAGTATTCGATCTCTTATCTATTTCTTTTCAAGAAGTTTTCAGATGAGTTAGCATTAACAATGTTACGCAGTGTAAAATAATTACACGGGGGGGACTAAAATTTGCATACTCTTAAGAGGCATTGACTTTAAGAGGCCAAAAGAAGCCTGCAAGACAAAGCTTATTTAAAAGGTTTGAATGTACTGCAGGTTATGTTACAGTATAATTAGAGCGTAATGGTATTTGTCTAAGAGAAATGACCTTTCTATAGGCTATATGAATGTGTAACAAATGGATGCATGCCCAGCTGTCTTGTGACCTTGATAAGAATCTCATCCTGTTCGTCACACGGGGAATCTTTGTGAGGCCTCTCACTGGAGGCGAGTCACGGGTCGACCTTCTGCTCTCCTTCCTCCTCCTCTTTCCATCATCTCCACATCCCAGGAGTGGAAAAACACCATGCAACTTTGCGTGTCAGTGGCTGTCGGGGTATATGTTTGTCTCTGGAGTATATCCTCATGTTTGAGTGCAGTGAACAATGCTCTCATTCTTTTGTATTGCTCACTGATACAGGTGACCTGAGGTCAATGAAAGCACTAGCCTGCAGATTTCAAAGGCAGATTGAGAGGGTCAGGAAAACTTTTACATCTGACAGCATCATCTGAAGCTTGTGTTGTAGGATATTCCTGAACATAACGACAAAGTCTGGTTCGATGGTCAAAGTTCTGGATTACTTGGTACAAAACACAGCTTTTAAACACTTCACGATGTACATCATACAATCTCAGCTACGTGATGGTTTCCATGAACGCCAGCTCAATATTTGGCAACATCCTGGTCCATTTTGGGCAATGTCCTGGTCTATTGGCAACATTGATTAATATTCCTCAAGAGCATCCTGTGGCTCCCTTCCCAGTTACACACACACACACACAAACACACTCAGGTTTTCTGTAATAGCCAAAAAGAAATGTATCTTTCCGCAACATATGGTATGTTCCAGGTCAGAGTGACCCAGCACTGCTTAAGAACTTCTGGGAAGTTATAACATTTCTTCTCATTACCTCACACAGTTACACAATGGTAACAGCAGCACAATTCCTGAATGTCCCAGCCTGTGGCCTTATACCGATCTGATCCCAACCCCCTCTGGGGGTTTCCAAACCCACAACAATTATGTTTATAGCATTAATACAAGTGAAGGCGAATAAACCATATACTTATATGGAAAAAAACTCCTCCATGACCCCACATGCCAAAGGCATGCATGGCGATCGCGCAGAAAGGCTTGTATTAATGAAATATATATGTTTGGATATTAGACAAGTATATATGTGAGTGATTATATTGCATATTGCATCATATTCCCTTCTAATGGTTGGTGCCACAGCAACCAAGCATGTTCATTAAAGTAGCATGGATAAAACTGCCCTTTTTTTGTGTTAAAACAATAAAAGTCAGTGACAGTTTATAATAGGAGGAGGTGACACCTTGTCTGTCCAACAATCTCAAACCAAATATAATAATTTACTGTCATAAACAATAATGAAAACCAGGAAACTTTCCAACTTGCAAAGCTAGGATCAAACAATATTGTGCATTTTTCCATGAATTATCATTATCATCATTTTACTTTTTATTCTCAGTTGTTTGAAGTCTGTTTGAGTTAGTGGCTCATTAGCCATATTTGTGCATAGATTAATTACATAACCCTTACAGTTTCATTAATGTCACTTCACAGACTAAATTTTGGCTATTCAGTAATGTTTTTTGCTGACATAGCCATATTCTGCAGTAACACTTTACAGTGTGGTATAATTGTATTAAGGCACAAAACCCATTGAAAAGAAATCCCATGAATTACACTGTATGGTATTTAAACTTTATATATAGTGAATGTGTATCTGTGGAGTTTATGATCAGAGGCTGTGAGCCTAGAGCTTTCCTGTCATGCTGAGTGGCACTAAAGACGCAGAGCATGAATAAATCACCACAGTTTGACCCATTTAAATACCAAATGGAACCACACTCTCCACTGGGGAACAACAGGCATGCTTGAACACATTTCTTCATTTCCATGAAGGAAACAGGATGCCCCTGGAAGGCGGTGTGATTGTGGGGTCACAGTATTATGCAGCAGTCATTACAATACCCCTGGCATTTCTGAGCTGACTTAAGCTTTGGGTCAAAGACGTAGACATGTCCACGACTGTAGCCTGAGGTCAAAATAACTCAGTAATCGAGTGACACCATAGACCTGATGTGAGCTCAAGTTTTCTCAGCCGCAGCGGCTAACAGACAACTGTCTGAAATGCATTGTTTTTTAATTCAGCTTCTCTACATCCCACAGTGCCACTATTGAGCTTCTGACTTTAATTGGTTATGAAGTCTTCTTAAACTGGCTATAGCTGGCTAGTGGCAACCTTTTTAACTAAGCTATTGTGCTTAAGCAATTCCCTCATTGTAAGCCAACTACAGCACTTCGAATCTGAAAAATCCTGAATTTTTCAGTTAAATAAGTAGGTCTACATTCACCAGTTTTCTATGCTGAACTGATTTTCTTCTCCTTCTGGAGAGATAATTTTTCTGGTTTGTCTCAGGCCCTGGTAGGCATATACATGGCATATGACTGCAGTCACACTAAGGTGTTTTGAGGAGTTGTGTTGTGCGTGTATGTGTTATAAGTGTTGTATGACCATTATGACCAGTGAGATCTGCTGATCTACTCTCACTGAACCCTTTCAACCTGCCACCACTAATACCCTCATCTGTACCATCCCAGAGAGTATGTCAGTTCTTGTCTGAGAGGTGGTTAATATTTAAATTCCATGTTTTGACGAGTGACAAGAACCACTGCACTGGGATGGAAAGACAGAAGGGTAACACAGCTGTGTCAGGGAGGATGGGGACACATCAGGAGGTCGTCACTGACACAAACCTGGGACTTCCAGGGAGTTTCTGTAGCATCGGTTGTTTCTCTGTTTCAAAGATAACATAGAGTAGTTGAATCCATATTTGTCACATAGACAGTACAGTATAAAAAAAGTAGACCCTGCCATCATGATGTTGGCAATTGGTTTCTGAATGATCATTTTGGAGCGGGTTCAGTATTATATGTCAGTTTCGTAGGTAGCAAGGTGTTACCATATTTGGAGGGGAGAGATAAGTAGGGAAGAACCAAGGGGTTGCGCAATGCTAAGTCTCCCAGTGTAGCTCAAGGCTAATTCACTAGCTGGCTAGAATGCTAGCTGCTCTTTAGTTGCAGTTTTACCCCAAAACTGAGATTCTATTCCATTCTATATGGTAGCTGACCCATGCTAAGATAGCTTGTGTAACGTAGCAAAGGGTGACCATATGCCTCATTTTCAAGCTGTGTCCCAAGTCCAAACAGATATCTATAAAACACTAATACGTCTCATTTTAAACAATCCCTGTCCTGGTTTTAGCCAACTGAAAAAATGCACCATGCTTGTAACACTGATTTGTCTGTTTATGTCAAGCATTGATGCAGATGTTAATAGGCTAGCCCAGTAACGTTACCGTAACATCAGGGAAGCTAGCTGTCATGCCAAAAATGAATTCAGTGTTCTTCATAGAGCTCCAGGAGAGTTACAGCTTCCTTCAAGAATTACCAGGCAACAAATATGCTGCGTATTGCACACACTCCAAGTGTCTGTTCTCAGATATTTATCAGTTCTGCCATCTGTGTTCTCTGCAGGGAAAAGCCAATAATAATCCTAACATCCATACATGGGTTGTCACAAATAAATCTCTGTGACAAACACTGAGCGTGCTGACAAGAAAGGTAAGCCTTGAAACCAATCGCTATCTTCTTGCTTATAATATTGTTATATAACAACGTTTATGTTGAAAACAGCTTTCAGTCACTGAATTAACTGAATCACAGACTTCTTGGATAGTCTCACTGTGCAAGAAAGTGCTAAACAAGTCTTGTGTCCAATAGTTGCAAAAACTCTCCAAATTGCTGCAGCACCTCAAATAAATCAAAGTTACATCAGCAGAATCAGCACTTAGATGTTATTGAATGCATCCAGTCTATGCATAACTGTGAGCCTGTACAATGTTTTTAACGGGTAAGTAGGGTAGAACGGGGTTGGTTGTCACACGGGTTGGTTGGCACACTCGTTCTATCTCGCCACCAGAAGGCGCTGACTCTCAAATTGGGGTATGGACATTTCCAGGATTAGGATCAGAGCTCACCTACATAGTCTTCTCTTGAGTAAGACAGCTGAACTTGAGGTGAGAGGACTTTTTGTGTTTTTCATGTCAAATTGTAAATATTCAGCTCCTCAGTATTTTTCTTCTAGGCTTTTAAACAATGGGTTTATAACAAAAAAAGTGTTACCCTTACAAAGTGTGAGGGGAAAGCTATAGTTTAGATTTTTATTAGCTAGCTAACTAGTTGTTAGATGGTTTTTAGCCTTAATGCAAGCATTCAAGTCACATTCTCATTGGGGTTGGTTGTCACATGTAACAACCAACCCTTATGTTGGCAAAATCATGCATGGTGAAATGAGTTGGAGTGCGCAGACCCTACATTTGCCATCACTGTAACTCAGACAGTGACTGCATGTAGCCTAGCAGAGTCGGCCATTATTGTTCGGCCTATTTGTTTTGTTCTTTATGTTGTTATATAGGCTGGCCTAAAGATGTGTTTCCTGTTCATGTTCCTTGCTCATTTTATGTTAAAATGCATTAAGTTATGTAGGTCTATCACTTGTCAGTGCAATTAAACTTTCAAATTTAGTTCTGCCTTCTTGCCTTTTTTAAAAGATTTTTCCCATTGAAATAACATTGTGACAACCAACCCCATAGTGTGTGACAACCAACCCCATAGTGTGTGACAACCGTCCCTGTGATAGGGTTGGTTGTCACAATGTGTCAGAGTGTCTTTGATAGTTAATTGCCTCTTTGTTACAATGAGTTGGAAAATGAGAGGGATACACATTTCAAGCCAACACCTTAAGCTTCAATTTAATGTAGGAATGACTATTGAAAGATGTTTTGATGATGAGCGATCATCAAAACAGTAAAAAGTGTGACAACCAACCCCGTTCTCCCCTAATACACACCTAATCCCCCAAAAAGCTGTCATGACAAAAAAAAGCTTCATACTCCCAGACTGTTCTTCATATTGTTCATGCTTCATGCTCATGTATTTTTTGTTAAAAAAAATTGACAGTGAAATGGGTGTTGATCAAGCAGCTACCTCTGGTTCAAATACAATTTTGTAAATTAAGTCAAAATGTCAAAAAAAAAAAAAACTACTATATATAATGATTAATTTCTTTAAGTTGACGGTTTCTCAATGGAAATGGCTGTTTTCTGTTTGGACACTTATTCTCCCCTGCTATTTGTATCTGTTTACTATAAATAAAAAGCTAACAAGTTATCAAAGAACATGGTAAGTATGCACAAATGCAACATGTGATCTGCTCATCTGCTCATGTTTGCTTCTGTCATCCAACATGGTCCAGGTTTAAACTAGCACAAGACGCAAGCTCGTCTAATGCTATATGGGCAATTACCAACCGAAAACACATTGCACAAGAGTTTTGATGATGAAACTGAAATAAACAACTTCAGCCTTCTACTTCTTCTTTTCTCCTCACATGGATATCAGAAAATAATACTAAAGAATGTCATTTTAGACTCTTATCTGTTAAAAACAGTGATGGCAAACAGAATATACAATACACCGTGGTGCCCCAGTTTGACATCATCGCTTAGCACCTGTTGACTTTTTTCCTTAAAATTGTATTTCGACTCTTTTCTCAAAATGTTGACGTAAATCTCAAAATTTCTAAAAAGTCATCTTCTCATTTCATTCTCTCATTGCTGGCCCTAATGCTCTTCTTTACCAGTGTGAGACAATAACTGACAACACATAAACTACTTATGACAGCATTGACTGAGAGAATCAGTTACACTGAAGTTGATGTGGGTTTTGGGGGGGAGTCAACAAAGACTGCAGCAGGAAAAGACCAAATGGCTATTTATTGTTATTGTCAAAACAGTTACCGATCCAGGAGATGAAAATACACACTTAATGGCTACAGGTGGACAGATGTGTGAGTGTATTTATGGTGGAAAAGAAAGCAACATGCAGGGAAAGTCTCAAATAACATCCATGGTAAGGATGAGTCAAAGTGTAAGCATGCATGGGTTTACAAGAGACCCTTGAACCATTGCCAGAGAGGAAGTCAACAGATGTTTACCAC
Source organism: Notolabrus celidotus (assembly GCF_009762535.1). Classification (NCBI taxonomy): domain Eukaryota; kingdom Metazoa; phylum Chordata; class Actinopteri; order Labriformes; family Labridae; genus Notolabrus; species Notolabrus celidotus. The sequence goes on along the minus strand of NC_048272.1, from coordinate 5,443,411 downwards.
CTAGGTTACAAGATTCATACCTCAGGTGAAATGGCCCACAGGCATAACATTGGGAAAACCCAATGAACTGGAGGGCCATGTGAAGATGGCTGCTCACTTCAATCAGCTCACGCAGGACTGACCTTTAAGGTCAAGGTTTGTTTACCCAAAAGGATGTTTACTGATTTTTGTAATGGGGCTTGGATGAATTGTAACACTGCTTCACTGTATTGCTTTTTAGAACAGTTGTTATTGATTTAACCTGACAGAGCTCTTTTAAAAAAATCCCAAACAATTACTGCAAAGAACCCTGCTGCTTCAATAAGTCCAATAGCTGATTGAGTGCTGGGTGGATGCACAGGGATCACCTGTAAGTGGTTCTCTATTTACCACATCAACACACGCTTGGTAGGAAATTCATACTCTTGATTCTTGTGATTCTGCCTGCCCCCTCTTTTTTTTGCTGAAAATTGCTGCGTGTGTGTTCATGGTGAGCATGCTTCTTTGTGTGTGACAGGAGTGAAGGGGAGCCAAGGACAGCCTAATATTGATCTACTTGATTTACAGCTTGTCTCGTGTCTTCCATAAAAGACAACTTTATATGTAAGAATGTCAGCCTTAGAGTCCTCTATTGGACTCTAAAATACTCCCCCCAGGTTGATTCTCTCTGGTTTCTTTACACTTGACATCCTTCACACCCACCCACTACTTCCTCTTTATTTCAGGCTTTTTTTTTCAGTGTGATTTATAGGGGCTAATAGCTGCCCACTCTCTTCATGCTCTCTAACTCTTCATCTATTGATATTAGCTGTCCAGGAAATGGAGCTAGATTATCCCATTCACCAGGTGACCTTAACAGTCCATAAGATTTACCCTCTAAAGACTGTCTTGCGCAGCGTATACATGCACAACTTTACCCACTGGCATTGCTTTTGCACGCTGCAATTAAATTATGCATACAATATCATAATGTTCCAGAAATAAATCATAACAATGCAGGGTTTTTTTCTTCCAACACAATGGCGCAGTGTAAATAGCCAGTAATGTAAACCAGCAGAAAAAGGCTGTCAGCACTCACAAGGTAAGGTGCATATCAAGAAAATACAGACAAAGAAGATTTTCAAAGGGGAACAGTCTAGTCTAGTCTAGACTAGTAAAGGAGGCCACCCAACCCCCTTCTACGCCCTAACCCAAATACCCTCAGAGAACAGACTGGTAAACCACGTCACTAGCCCCCAGCAAATTAGCGCTACCATATAAGGAGAAAAAATGGGTGGGGCAGCAAGGATGGAAATTCCATCACTCCCTTCCCTCTCCTCCAAATGAAAATCCTCTTCCCTCCAGTATCAATCACAAAAATATATATTTATTCACCTTGCTTGACAACCCACCATGTCATTAACCTAAAGCCGTATGCTCACTGGGATTATTCTAAATAGAAAAGCACTGGCAGGCCACAAGGATAAAGTGCTTTGGTGTGGTGAGAGGAAAAGAAAAGTGCTGTGTGTGCGTGTGTGTGTGTGTGTGTATGTGTAGACTTCTGTTTCTTTGACAACACCTCATCCTCCTGACAGGAAAAGTGCAGCGCTGTCTTTTGAAAATCTGAAATATTTTCACATTGAAGCACCCAGAGCAGCAAAACAAAAAGGTGGAGTGTTTTGAAGAAGAAAAGGTGCTGGTTATAGCGCTTTTACAGCTACAGCTCTTCACTCTGTCTCTTCAAGATGCCTGAAAAAAAGGTGCTGATGCTCTAAACAGAAACCCAGTGGGCACAAGGCCTAACATTATCTTCAGGATTATTTCCTCCCCCATCTCTGCTACACATAGATACACACAAGCAGTAGGTTCACTATATCTGCCACCGGCATCAGCAAAAAAAGACACATTCTGACTCCAAATCCCATACAGAGCACATAGCCAACAAAGAGCAGTTGTCTTTGTTCAGCTGGTGCAGGAGGAGGAGGGGGGAACAGGGAGGGATAGGGATGGAGGATGGGGAGAGACACCGGCTTCCCCTTTTTTTCTATTTTAACACAAAAGAGCAGACAAGCAAAATTTACCCCACTAATCATCTTCATACGCATACACAGTTCTACCCGTTAATACAAAGACTCCTGAGTCGCATGTCCTCAAACACTACTGTGCTTACCTAGATGAGTCTCCTTAGTACTCAGTCCTTCCTGGATTTTGCAGCCTCTTTTTGGGTTTCTTGTGACCATAAATGGCCACATTGCTATTTTTGCAGGTTTTTTTGTTATGAAAAATTTCTGGGGGATATACATACTGCCAAAAGTATTGCAACAATGGTGAAAGTTCTCAGTACCCTTAACAAAAAAGGCTTAGCTTTACAGGAGTTCTGTCAACTAATGCTTCATTTACAGATAAAGAGGCGCTTTTTGGAGGAATTCTCTCAAAGTAACAAAAGTGACAAAGTAAAATCTTATCAAAACTCAAGCCTCAAAATGTTTTTTCTAAATGTACTCCGCTCTTCTTGTTATTTTGCTGCTTCGTTATTATAAAATAGTTGATGAGAGAATAGGGGGAAAATGATATATTTCTTCACTTTCAAAGCCGTCTCATGCATTAGCACCAGAGTCTCCCTGATTAATCAACTGATTCAACCTACGGCATCATGGGATGGCTCAGTGACGGCTTACAGATTTCACACTAAAATAGATTAACAATCAAAAGAACAAATCGATTTATCATTACAAATACACTCAATAAAGTCTCAGAAAAAAAATACTTCAGGGTTAGGTAAGAAACCTTGATATAGAACGGTTCAGTCTTTTTTTGTTCACAGCAAAATACAATAATACTTCTCTAGCCTGCAGTTTTTAGAAGATATTGATGATACAATGAATGATGATACGCTCTGATGTTGCGTACACAACTTAGGCCCAAAGAGGATAGATCATTTGATAAGCAGGTTGTGAAAACTATGGCCTGGATGGGAAAGCAGGAAAGTTACAGTGAAGGAAATGTCAAGGTCATACATAATGTAAAAGCTGTGGTTAATTTTTGTCAGATGTTGAATTTAACTCAAAAGTTTCTGAACAATTAAAAAGAAGAATAGTTTATTTCCATGTTTGCAGCTCTATGATGTAGTCACAGCAGTTCTTTCAGCTTTTCTCTTACAAAAGTAAAGGAAATTTTCAAAATTTGATGTCATCACGGCACAAGAGGAAAATTCAGGTAAAAATTCCAGCAAAGTAACTTAAATTTGTCATGAAGACTTAAATGTGTATCGCATTTTATGGCAGTCTATCCAGAACTTGTTGATGCATTTCACTGCAAATGTCAGTCTCATGGTGGAGCAAAGCAATGGTCACGTAATGCATGGAGTCATTGAGCTCATTGTGTGGTGTTTAGATGTATAAGCCTGGACAAAATGGATTAATCAACTGATGGACAAACAGACTGACATTACAATTCCTGGGGTCATTCATTGTATTGGCATGTGTGACTTCAGCCTGAGCTAACAAGAAAACACATTTTTTCACCGTGTAGGGAACCAAGTTCGAGGACATGCCAATTCAACTGACATGTCAACTCAAAGAAAGCAAATTAAACGCATCTGATTATTAACTCAGGATTATTAACATAGCCTCATTCTTTGGAGACAACAAGGTCTATACAGCCTTGTTTAGGGTTGCATGATTTCCACTTGGTGTTGATAATTATGTAATTACAGGACAGATATGGTTATGACATCTCTAATTCTTCAACTATTGAATTTGATGGCATTCTCCTAACAGGGGTTATCATCTGTATCTGAAAATTGTATTTGAAAATAACAAAAATTAGCATAGGCAGTGAAAGCAGTTCTTCTCTTTCTATCTAGCAAACATCGCTGACATGAAAGCTGGTGTGCTGTTTTGAGGAAGTGAAAAAATACAACGCTTATTTGTCGGGTACGATACAAGGATGAATTTTAAAAAATGATACAATAGGCTTTTATTTTCCTACTATCTTTTGGAGGTAAATCCCAATAACATTTACCTCCAGTGATGTATCTTGCATATATCAAAAGAGGGCAAAAAAATGACCTCACAAAGTCAGACACATACATACTTGAAAGACTGTTTTAATCTTCAAGTGGGCCAAAGAAAAAACAAGCGGGGCCTGTGCTTGACAAACTCAAATGAAAGTCAGTTCCCAAGAGCTTCCTTAAATTGCTTTGCTCAGGAGCAATTATAAAGGGATCTGTTGATTTTGTTGTTAAGTGCCTCTGATTGGTTGCAGAGTGGCAGGCTTTAATGTGGACACTAATGCAAAGTGACATGTGTAACAGGAGTCAGGACCTCATCACCTCTGTGGCCATTAGAAGCAATTCAGACGAGACATTTCTCACTCACACTCACCTTGGGCCTTGGCAGAACAGATGGACATAAACATTCAATGCCAACAACGATGGAAGAGCACTGACCTGCATATTTATATAGGATGGTTAGAACAGTAAAGAAACAAACTTTACACAGCACCCTGGAAAAGTTATCAGTCAGAACTCACATAAATGAGAGTCTTGTTTCAGCTCTTCTAGACCATCACAGCATTAATTTGTATAAAACTGGTCCATAGCTGTCAACATAATTACCTCTTTTCATATTTAACTTGTTTTTCCCAGACATATAAATGAGCTGCTGCCAAATATAAATGTACTGTTATGATTAGTCTATTAAGAAATAAAGATGAATCGTGATATATACCTTCAGTAAACCATTTATATTAACCACCACAGGGGAGTTCAGAGAGTGTTGTCAGAGAGATGCATACAAAAAAGAAAATCTTATTAGTTACATTGGGAGCACGCCTTTTCATTTTGTCACTTAGAGTGAGATGAGCAGGTTGATACAACTGTCATGTCTATATAAATATAAAGTAATTGAACACTTAGTGGAGCTTAGTTTAGTTTGGCTAAGCATGAACAGGACTGGAGGGAAAATAGTCTGGCTCTATTCAAAGGCTAAAAAAGAGTCTACCAGCACCTCTAAAGCTCAATATAAGAAGGGTAGGTGTGACCTTTTCAAAAACTGAGGTCCAAAAAAAACATATGTTGTAGTTGTTTGGCAAGAAAAGTGCCAATTATTTCTTTCCTTGGCACAACAACTTTCTGCAGACTCCTCTGGTTGCCTGGAAACTTACAGTGACATCCATCCATAGCCCAGTCTGCTGTGAAACAACTGAGATTTAACATGCCCTCAATGGAGCTTTGGATGTTCTGGTAGTTAAATTTTGTTGCCTCTAGACAGTCTTAATGCTAAACTAAGCCAATCATTTCCTGGCTCTAACCTCATACTAAGCCTATAGGCAGTGATATCAATCTTCTCATCTCTCTGCAAGAAAGCTTCAAAGTGCATTTCCCAAAATGTCAACTAATTATTCTACTTAGCGATAGTGTAACATGAAGATCTACCACATAAAGCTACATGAGAAACAATATAGCATCACCTGTACACAATAAAAGATAACAGCCGCCCAATATATTCCACCTCAGTGAGGCTCATTATGTTCAATTTGTCCTGAGATTCAGAGCTGCTGATACAACTCAGAGGGGATTTTCTGAGGCAGTAATTTGTGTTATTGTTGTGTTAGACTGCTGATTGTGAGGCATTCTGTGTCCACCTGGCCTCGCAGCTTTATTCTTTTCCCCTCTCGTTCTGCAGGTGAAGGAAAACAGACTCAGACAGAGATCGACAGTGTTGTGTACAAATGCACGCAAGCATGTGTTTGAGAGTATGTGTGTGTGTTAGTGTGTGTCAGGGATTGAAACAACATCTGCTGTTAGGCAGCAGTGTAAGCTGTATTTTGCAGAAGGTGGCAATGGTAGCAGGATTGGTGTTATAGTGATATAATTTCACAAGGTAGGAGATGTGCTAAGTGTTGCATCTGCTCCTGACACAGCTGATGACAGCATCAAGCTGTTCATATTGATGCCAATTAAAAATCAGCTTCAACCAAGAACATCTATTTAAAAGTACTCCATAAAAAAGTAAACTACTTTCTTTTGCTCAAAGTTGTACCAGATATTAATAAACATGATGAAAATAAACAGTTGTTGAACTCAGAACGATGCTTTGTCAACATGGAGACATAACCAGTTCCCTCACAGTGAGGGAGTCTTTGACTACTTCCAAGCATCTGTTTTATTTTCTTCCAACATTCATCTCCTCAACACTTCTCATTTAATATGCTACCCATCTACGACTGAAACCGAGCCCTGACAGAAAAGTTGACACCCTGTCTCCTCCTCGGCAAAGTGTAATGCGGCAAAATGATGAGAAGACTTAGGAGAGGTAAAACGGGGGGCACAGTTTCTGTGTGACTGCTTCTCCCAGATGGCCATGTGGAGGGAGCTGTGTGATCAGAGATCTAATAAACCGGTGGATATGCTGCAGCGCCTTCCCTGGGAGGGAGCTGTTACCATAGCAACCATACCACAAGCGCTGCAGGTTAATGGTGGGAAATTATGATTTGCCGATTGCAAGTAGCACACAGTGTGACTGCTGAATCCACTTTGAGGCTTTCTGTGGAGGCAGACAGATACGAGCGGCGCCCACAGTGCAGTTTTTGGACACCAGAAGAGTCTTTGAACAAGTTCCAGTTGGCCCTCCAGCAAAATGGATTAAAATTCACTCATGCAATTGTATTTACAAAGATTTCACACTATATTTTATGTGTACTCAGTCTGCACTAAAACCCTGTCTGAAAGTAGTATGACATTTTATATGTAAAAGCTCTTCTCAGATCGTGGTCAAAGGACAAAGCAACCACAAATGGGCTTTCCGGCAGCTATCCTATTTATAAGATGACTTAAAGTAACAGGACTGTTGGCGTACTGGGTTATGTAAAAGTTAACAACACAGTGGGCTGGAGTTGGATAGCTCTGTAGCATGAATCATCATAACAGCAGGGATGGTGTACAAGCAGCAACCTCCAGTCCCAAACTATGAAGCCCATGCGGAAGTGTTATAAACTGCAATTCATCGAGAATCCGCTTGAGGCTGGCTGCAGAAACACCGGAAACCACATACACACCAATTCAAAAAAGACGATATTTGCAGCATTAATAAACATGTTTACAGCCTGGTTCAAAAAATTGTGATTTTTTTTTCTAATGTGACGGTTCAGAAGATATTAAGATTACAAGTTTTTGCCCAAATAAGGACATGACTGACTTGACTCCTGGTGAGGAACACATAGCTGTTGGCTAGGAGGCTCAAACTCCGCCTCTTTACGTCACACCCTGCCTGGTTGAGTTCCGCATTTCCAATATGGCTGCCGCCGTCGATTGGCTTTTAAACAGGACACAGGAACAGATGGGTGACATCCCAGATACTACGTCCATGTTTTATACAGTCTATGGTGGTGTACTGATTCTCCCTCCACAAGGAGGTCAAAGGTCTCTCAGCTTGAGTCTCTGGATTAAAGGAATAGTTTGACATATTTTAAAATAAATTTCACTTATTTAATCTATTGCACTGCGTTAAATGACAAGATCATTCCACTTTCATGTTTGGAGCCATCAGAAAATTCATGTGACGGGCGCTGTTGGCTTAGCGGTCTAAGCGTGCGCCCCACATACAGAGGTAATAGCCTTTGTCGCAGAGGTCGCAGGTTAGATTTCAGCCACGACCATTTACTGCATGTCGTTCCCCCACTCTCTACTCCCTACATTTCCCATCTCTCTTCAGCTGTCCTATCAAATAAAGGAAAAAATGCCCAAAAATACAACTTAAAAAAAAAAGAAGAAGAAAATTCATGTTGCACAAGGTCTGGAAACATGGAACTTTTTTGAGTTAAGGTTTATTCTGTATACAGCCATCAGTTAAACATGACCTGATGTTTTTTGTGGCTTAAGTTTTCATTAAACCTTAACAAATGAGTTCTAAATATATCAGGAACTAGTCTTGATTTGGACAAAGCCAGTTAAGGTGTGTCACTTTATTTTTGATCATGGCCTGCTGTTTATCATATTGCTCTTTTCATCCAACTCTGAAAAAGTGAGGAAGTATAATTGCCATGAGATGGATTGGCTTTTCTTGTCATATTTTCTGCACTCTGTAATAACAGCAGGCAAGAGTTGGTAGAGCTGTAACAGTAAAGTAAACATTGTACACAAAGTAAACCTACTTTATGACCCAGGTCCCAGAACATGTCCTGAACATGTTTGTGCTTCAAACTGAGCTTTAGGATAGATGCATAAAACTGCATTTACTATTCATGCATTTCATTAATAAGGCATAAACATGTCAAACATGCCTCTCAGGATGCTTTTCTGCCCTAAAAACACAGGAGGTCTAATCCTGGTTCATGTAGCAGAGGTAAAATGTTCAGCTTGTAGTTTTCTCAGCAAAGATGGTGGAAGCAGAACCTCCCAGGGACTCCCAATGCTACCTGTAAAACACCAAAAAGAAAAAAAAAAGTTGATTTTCCATGAAGGCTATAAATGCATCCTGCTTAATTCTTGTCTAACCTGCAGGTGATATCTTCCTGGCATGCTTTCTTGTCCTGACATAGAGACAATTACACTCCTTCTCTGTAGCTTTTACAGCTGCATGAAGGAGCAGACAGCTCCCAAAACAGCTCCTCAAACAGCAAGTGATGAAACGTTGTCATTTTCACTGCTCCCCTTGGAGATGGGGAGAGAGGGGGAGAGAGGAGGAGGAAGGGGGAGGAGGAAGAATCTAAATAACTGACGGGTCTGAGAGAAAAAACTTATCTCTATTTCAACACAGATTCCTGTGTGTGAAAATGTTTGTATTAGTGTCAGGGAGGGAGAGAGGGGAGAGCAGGGGGATTCAGAACATCCACTTTAGAGTCCATTACATTTCTAAATGATCATGAATTATTAATTGTCAAGTCATTAAATGTAAATCAACTCTGGGTCCGCGGCACTTATGTCTTTGAAAACCATCCTTTTAAACAAGCTTTTTTTTCACCTATTCATGAGTAAATGTACTTTCAGTTGGTCAGAAACTAATTTCTGAAGTCAGCCAAACACTAAAACAATGAGACCTCCTCTGCACTCTTGTCATCAGGCTCCTCCATCATACACACCATTACACTTGCGCTTCCCAGCTCGTGGCCGGCAGGGTGGGACATTGGTTCCCATGGTGCATGTTGATGACAGAACAGATGGTTAGGGTTGTTTGTTTTGTCGGAGTCAGAGCCGTTTCAGTCCAGCTGACCTGCGCCAGGCAGCTGCTCGTCACTGTGCGCTGTGCGCCGCTGCAGCGTTTCCACTGCTGAAGTAGACTACCAGCGTGCCTGCAGCAGCACCGGAGATCAGAGCAGGGGTTTTCTTTTTACGCCTGCAGATGTGATTTACTCCTGTTCATCCTCTGATTGTCTATATTCCTTAACACAACCTGAACCTCTCACGTATCATCCTGGAGATGCGGATACCGCCTGGGTCACACACAGTAGCCTGCAGCAGCCTCGCGGACGGAGGGTACGGCGCTTTAGAGGTGAGAGCAATCTGTTTATTTTATACATGTGCTGAGATTTTACTACGAATCGTTTTTATAAGCCTTGATTAGTTCCTTGAAATTGCTTTATGTAAAAGATTAACATTTTAGTCCGATTTTGATTCATAAACTCGCAAAGACGAAGTCTTCATTCTTGTGTTTTCTTCTTTTCTTTTTTTTCCCCTGTTTATTTTCTGAAATGCATCGATCAACAAAAATGAAACAATAATGCACCTCTCTCATGGCCTCGTGCAGCGCGTGTTATTAACGCATAGGGGACACATTGTTTGTAAAGCTTGAAAACACAAACAAAGATTTGATTTGATTTGGATATATAATGGATCCTGAAAGTTGTTCATATTTATCGACGTCTCCTCGCCATTTCTCTGCAGTCTTATTGATAAACTGTATCATAGTAGAACTAGATTAGCATGGACATACTGCTTTTCATTTAAACTATTCACACTATATAATCTTTATGAGTCCTTTCAGCTATAGATGGACCTTAAAATAATCAAAGATCAGATTGAGGGAAACAAAGAAAAATAATTCAACCTTTTCATAACAGACCTTTTATCAAGTTCCAATTATCAATTTTATACTTTCAGCATAGAAGCTAAATACTGGTGTGATTTGTGACTCTCTGTGGGGCTCATTATTAAACCTGCAGCCCTGACATTTCACTGCACTGTGACACAGGGTTCAGCCAACGATGGAGTATAACATTGACACAAACTGCAGCATCACTCACAATGCAGGGATCAGCTGAAACAGCAGTGATGTGCCCACAGTTCTCCATCCAGCCTATTTGCATGCCTAAGGGTCAGGGAATTGACAGATGTCTGAAGTGAAGGTACTGTGGAGAAGAAGAAAGGACTATCCAGGGTTTCTGCCCAAGAAGTTTGAGACAGCAGGGAGAGTGTGGTGGTATTGTTGGGGTCACCTTTGTCAAGTGGGCTCTGTTGTTTCAGCTGCTGCATTATAGCAGCACCTGTTACTGAGATCATACCATCACAAAGAGCTGACTTTAGGAACTTTTATCAGATGCTTTTAATAAGGAAAAAGTAAAGCAAGTTGCATTTCAGTAATTTGTTGTTCTGTAGAATCTTTAATTTAACAGCTGAACAAGCTTTCTTTGTCTTTGGAGTCAAAGCAGAGATTTGATACATATGTTACCCAAAGAGCCGATGACGAGAGAGTTTAAAGGGTTGTAGCTCCTTCCCCCAGCCTTCACAATACACTGTGACGTATCTCCTCAGCTGGTAGTGACGAGTGTGAGAATTTACCCAGACAAAGACACGTCCCCGTGTGTTCGGGGTGGAAGCCTTTGTGTGTTATAGGGTCCAACTTTTGAGCATGTGCTGGTCCTGAGGTTCCCATAGCATGCAGCGGAGACAAGGGTGCAACAGCTTGACCTTCAGCCTTTGTGTGCGTGATCTGAAGGGGGAAAGGGAAGCACAGGGGGGGGTATTGAATGATTTCACTAAGATCACTGAGTCAGCTGTTTTCTTCATCCTTTGTTTTTATTAGCAGTGAATGAAAAACATATTTTAGAAAGACTGGATGCAGATGATTTTGATTCTTTTTGTCAAACATGTAAAACTCATCACTTCAAGAAAACAATTTCAAGTGATTTAAAATGAAATCTTATTGTACTTAAGTTAATTTAAAACAGATCAAAAAATGTAAGATAAACCAGCATGATTTGTTTTGGTTTAGAGGTCAATTTTTCACTGCGTAACTTTCTCTTCCCTGACCTGTGTGTTGTTTCATAAAAGGGATCCCCTGAGATTAGAGACCTTGGCACTGTCAGAGTGATTGATTGATTCTCCAGTGACACCAAATTGGCTTTTCACCAGCAACGCAACTGTAAGGAGAGATGAAGGGGAGGAGGGGGAGGATAAGGGCAGAAAGGGGAGAAAAGAAAAAAATGAATCAACCTTAATGGAGTCTGGGAAACAGCTTAATTCCACATGTTGTTTTCAGATTTTCACATTGTACCTTTCCCCTGGTTGCATTTTCAGCTTAGTAGTCTCCTCTGGAGGCCTTCTAATAGAATCAGAGCTCCCAATCCTCTCCCTCTTTATTTCCTCTCTTCTCCTTGACTAAGTGGACATGCATCCTTCTCCTCCTCCTCGGCTCCACACCTCTGCCATCAGCAGCTGCACCAAAGCTCTGTGTGATGTGGAGTGAGACGCTTGCATACTAATGGAGCAGGAACAGGAAATCTCTCAGGCAGGCCAGCCCAGTAAGGCCATGGAGAAAACATCAGGCAAGAAGTCCACAGCTTTCAAACCCTGCATTATAGCTCTTGATTCAAACTCTGGATTAAATAAAAAAAACGGTAGCTTTATTGTAAAAGAAAATGAGAGAGTCCTGTTGCAAAGGTGTTGTGTGTTGTGGTCACCTTTTCCATGCCACTAATAGCTGTCTTCCCATTTGGTTATGAAACAGACATGCAAGTGGCATAGTCGTTGCCATGGTGATGGCATGTCTGTGAGTCTGTTTTGCGGCTGTTGGTTCAGAGAAACTGCTTACACTTTGCACCCAGTGAAAAAGGGCCTGAGGAGTAGAAGGGGGGGCATAGCCCAGAGCCCTATGAAAAATGATGCAGTGTGCTCTCAAGTGAGGTTCCTCCTGGCTGCACCAGTGGCACATGGTGAGGTGTTTATTAGCAGCTACACCTCTGAACTTGAAGAAAGTGTAAAAACTAGTTCAAGGGAATTTCTCAAAACCTACCAGAGTGACTTAATTCTAGGTCCTGCAAAACAAGGAGTCATTTTTAACTTCTTCTGCTAGAAAACAAACAGTGCCGCCTACGCACAAGAGCTAACAGTTCACACATTGACAGAGAAATGCTCTCTGCAACTGACTGCAGGTCTGTGTTTCTTCAGCTACTACTTTAGCTATTACTTTCATTGCTCCTGGTGTTGTCCAGAGATCCGTCCTCATAAATGCATTTATGAGGCCAGAGCATGAAGCAGACAGCTCATTATGTCCCACAATCACATCTCGCTGCATTGCTTTGATCCTCTGGGTCTGTGATGCTCTGAGGATATATGCAAACTGAGTTAAAATAACTGAGTTAAATACTGTAGATGCATGGATGTGTGTGTGTGTGTGTGTGTGTGTGTATGTGTGTGTGTGTGTGTGTGTGTGTGTGTGTGTGTGTGTGTGTGTGTGTGTGTGGGTGTGTGTGTGTGTGTGTGTGTGTGTGTGTGTATGTTTAATTTGTAATGTGTGCTTAGATTAAAACCTCATAAGGATTGAGTGAGCAAAGACAGTAAATCCCTCCTGCTGGAGGCGTCAGCTCAGACAGTCAGCTGGATAATGCCAGGCTGTTGAGGGATTTTTCAGTTTCCTTCTGGTGCTGGGAGTATGCATGCATGTCGAGTAAGACCATATATTTTGTGGCAGTTTGGAGATAGATGTGGTGCAGATGCATCTGTATGCATGCATTTTTAATTATGATACATTCAGTTGAATTGCTCTCTGCAGCTTTAGCAAAAGAGATTAGCAATAGATTATCAGGATACAGGTGCTGGTACACAACTCGGCAGGCTCTGCTTTGGCCATGAGAGAATCAATCTTAATCTGTGTCTCATCCCAGAGAACAAAGGTACTATTCCAACAAAGGGACCCTGTACAGCACAGCCTCAGTCCCTCTTGATGTGATTCTATAGGATTACACTCCTTCTTCGGTATAGTTCCTATCATGTATTAAGAGATGAGTCATACACTGCAAAAAAAAAATGTTGCTGAGTGTATTTGTATCATTTCTAGACAAAATATATCATTACTCTTAATGTAAGCCATAATGACATGAACAGATATAAATCTTATTTCAAAATATGGCAAGCCAACAGACTTAATTAATCATGATGGGTAAAACTGGCTGACAATGTAGCAAGCTGAATTTCTCTGTTTCTTGAAACAAGATGTTACACTTATTTTTAATAAACATATCAAATGAATGTCTTTTTCTACATTAAAATAAATTGTAAATCTGAGCTTGTCAAGTCAAGAAGAAGTCATATAAATTCCCAAGGGGAAATCCAATTTTTACACTGTTACACACATGCAACTCATGGCATGGCACATGGCACCCCGAGCAGTTGGGGGTTTGGTGTCCTGTTCAAAGGCATCTCTGCAGTGCCTAGGAAGTGAACTTGCACCTCTCTGGTCGCCTATTCAGTTCCCTTACTTTGGTCCATAGCAAGACTTGAACCAGTGACCAAACCATGTATGTCCCTCAGACTGAGCTATCATTGCCCCAAGTTAATGTGGCTTATCTTAAGTGTAATGAGATGTTTTAACGAGAAATTAGACAAATTAGCTGGGTAAGATTCAAGGGCTGTGAATAGCTAAGACTTGGATAAAAAAGTAAAAAGAAAAAATAACAACTTGAAGGCAACTGTGTTTTAATCTGTGCACACCAACAATAATGATGAGTGTGTCAGTTTGGGACTCTTTTGTGCTAACTGTATAACCAAACATATCTATGCTTTATGCTTTATAAAAACAGGTTTCTACTTGTAAGCATTTTAACTGCTATGTCAAAGTTAGAGGGTGAATTATTTATAAATTATGGAGATTGTTTTTCTAAGTGTGGTGATTCAGATATATGATCGCTGCTTTGCAGAAAATGCATTAATGGTTGAGCTTCAAAGGTTTTGAAAGCTATTTGCTGCTCAAGGTAAATTATGTGTGGTTTAGTGTGTCTGATCACATGTTTCAAAGTGCCTCATACAGGGAAGCAAAGCAGCAGGCTGTATAACAATGATGCTCTGGACTAGGAGGGGCCAGGTAAGCTTGGCGTTGAAAGTTGGGAAGCCAGTCAGAGATCAAAAATCTTGCCAGTCTAGCTTGACTGTAAGTTGTCCTAGAGCAAAATGTGTAACTCCAACCATCAAAGAAGCGGGTCTGTGCTAAAAAATGCTCATCTCTGGGTGCAGTTGTACCTGTAAGTTGATCTCTGCACTGCAGTGATAATGAAGCAGGCCATCATTGAAAAAGAGCATATGTGCTCAGCAGACCTTCCTTGGGTCAGTAAGGTCAACGCGTACGCACTGTTAGAGATAGGTGGGAACGGATGCTGACCCCCACAGCGCTGCCAGTCTGCCAGAAACCTGGTGCCAGGTGTCTGAGTTTTACGGCCTCAGCATGAAATTAGTGATTACTCTGCCTGCCTCTTCCGATTTTAAACCTGAGCATGGAGAAAGACAGAGACAGGAGAATATACCAAGTAACCAAGCCAATCTCTGTTCACCACAGCATAGCTTATTAAGAGGAGAGCAGCTTAACTGAAATGAGATTTGATCTGATTTTATTCATTTATTTGTTTATTTTTAGAATCCAAATTTTGGATGATTAAAGGGAGGAAGAGGGGCCACATGTGTAGCAGTCAAACATAGTAGAGGCAAGACATGATGGAGGACCATGTCGCCACAATTTGGTCACACTAAGGGAATTGGATAAGTCTGAGTGTGACCAGGTCAGTGAAGAAGCAAGCCACCTGAAGCACCGCATCTATTGTGTTCTTACTCCAGGAGAAACAAACTCATTCAATCTGTGATGCTTTATTTATCTGTCTTAAGCTGTTTTGACTTCCTTCTTCTCAGTGAGCATGACAAAAGCTGCTTTTACCTTGCAGTGACACTCTCAGACAGTTTATTTTTTATTTTTAGAAACATCTCATCATCTTGTTTTTTCTGCATGTTGTTCCATTTGGTATTGTAGAACTGCTATTTATACTTTGCGTTTTGTTTATGCAAATGGGAGGAAAAACTGTAAAATAGTTTAACAGTGCAGGGCATGAACTGACAGCACATGAAAGGAGAGCGAAAACAATCTGTGTCTGGTTTATGTTAATATTGGGGAAACTTGTCAGTTTTGATGTAAAACAAAATAATCCTTCCCTGTTGTACACACACACACACACACACACACACACACACACACACACACACACACACACACACACACACACACACACACACACACACAGATATACACAAATATGCAGACTGAACGTTCAGCCTCAGTTTATTTATGAGGATAAATGTGCATTTTTTTATGACTGTGAGTCACACTAGAAGCTGACACTGTGGTGCTCACTTTTATTGAGAGAGAGAAAGCCAAGAGTTGCTCTTTCTGTCCCTCTTGATGATTTAAACTGTTATTGAAGCTTTTTTTGTTTTGTTTCATTGGTTGTTGAATGCTTGCCACTTCAACCCCATACAAACAGTCACTTATAAACACAAACAAATGCTTGTGAACACAAATTATGGAGTCAGAGCAGATCGAGAAAAGTTTGTCAGTTCAATTTTTACAGAATCATTGTTAAATGGAAGTAGTCCTGGTTATAAATTCTGTATAATTTGGGGATGTGTTTCTTTCAAATAAATGGATGACTATCCATTACCATTGCTCATTATGTCATCTCCTAATTTGCCATTCCTGTAGATGCTTCTAAGAGTTGGTATGATGAAACTTACAAATCACAGCAAAAGCATAAAACGCCACAGTTCATGTGGCTGTGCAGCACATCAATCTGCTCCTATCTATCTCTCCTTGTCTCAGATCAATTATTGACTTCTCACAGCATCGAACTGCCACAGTGCTTGCTCTTAAAAAATGTGTACCACTGCATCCCGTGGGCCTGTATCATAAGTAGGGAGTGATTAACAGTGAAGAGCACATACTCCCTGTTTATTAAGTCTGTTGTGTAATGGGCTCACAGCCAGAGCTGCCAACTGGGCCCACCCCACACTCACTCACTCACTCACTGAAGAGGATCACTGATACCAAGCTGGTGTGCAGATAATCTACCCTGCACAGAGAGAAAAAACATGTTGTTAATCTCTGAAGAGACAGATACTAAACACATCAGGGAAGCAGACTTTAGATCAACCTTTTTTTTATCCACAGTACTTACAGATACAGGTCAAACCTCACCAAAATTCTGCAACACTCTTAACTCCTCTGTTGTGTTTTAAGATACATTTCATGCTGTCATCACAGGTTTCTGTACAGGGGTCCTGTATGAAGGAGGAAAGTCGGGACGTTAAGGGCCCTTGAATAATAGAGTCCCTAAAGAAATATTAACATTGGTGGTAATGAAGTGGTGGGGCACAATGTAATATTTTTTCATGGGGCTGAAAATCTCTGGCAGCACCACAGTTTCTATCCATCATGTTATGAAACAAAACTTGTGATTTGATAGAAGAAACAATAAAGAAATATTTTACACAGGTTATATAGAGTTTTGGCTTGTATGGTTTCTCGATGTACTTTTAGCAGCTTTTTCTTAAAACTTTTTTTTATTTTCAAATTGTGTCCTGCTGTGTGGAAGCTTATTAAAAGGTTGGAATACATGTTGACATGATAGCAGGGCAACCAGACACATTTGAAAGATTCATTCTGCCTTGTCAAACACTTCAACGTAGTCTCTTGAAAATCCGTATGGTCGCACTGCAGCAAACTGCCACTTTCCTCATTTGTTCCCCCCTACAAGGAAACTAAATATGACTCCCTTATTATCACCTTTTATTTTGTCAGCTTCACTCCTTTGCTGTGTTATCAATTTTAATAACTATTTGCAAATTATAAAAAATAATATTGTGTATTCATCTAGCTGGATTTAACTTTTCCCTTGTTTCTGTCTGTTTTTAGGTTTAAACCTCAGAGAAAAAACACTTGAAGTGAGTCAAGTTTGGACCAGATGATCTTCTGTCCCGGTTTCAGCAAATAACTTTCTCCTGGATAAGAAATCACCTCTCTGAAGAGTGCCTACAGCACCTACCAAGCACCGAGGAAGACTAATGCTCATGAACCTTCCCTGCAGGCCCTTCCCCAGAACCCTGCCTCTCGTCTAAGCTTTGTGTGAGCAGAGAGAGAGAGAGAGAGAGAGAGAGAGCAGACATCATGGCACTCGCCTCACAGCCCTGGCCTCCTCTACTCTGGCTGTGCATGGGATTGCTTCTTTCCTCTCTGTTGCCCGTACATGGCAAAGAATGTCCCCATTTGTGTGTTTGCGAGATCCGCCCTTGGTTCACCCCCCAGTCGACCTACAAAGAGGCAACCACAGTGGACTGCAACGACTTGAGGCTTACGCACATCCCTATCAATCTGTCAGTGGATACGCAGGTGTTACTGCTGCAGAGTAATGCCATCTCTCACACCAGTGGAGAGCTGGAAGCGCTGTTCAACTTGACAGAGCTGGACCTATCCCAGAATAACTTCAGCACAGTAGAAGCTGTTGGCCTCATAGGCATGAAGCATCTAACCACCCTACATCTAGAGGAGAACCAGATCAGCCAGCTGCCAGACCACTGCCTTGGAAACCTCTCCAATCTCCAGGAGCTTTACATCAACCACAACCAGATCACTTCTATCTCGGCTCAGGCATTTGCAGGCCTGCGTAGCCTTCTGCGCCTTCATCTAAACTCCAACAAGCTCCATGTCATTGACAGTCTCTGGTTTGAAGAGACACCCAATCTGGAGATCCTGATGATCGGGGAGAACCCAGTGATCGGCCTCCTCGACATGAATTTTAAGCCTCTAGGGAGCTTGAGGAGTCTTGTTCTGGCTGGTATGGACCTCACCGATGTTCCAGCAAATGCTTTTGTTGGTTTGGATACCCTTGAAAGTATTTCATTCTATGACAACAAACTAGTCAGAATCCCTCAACTGGCCCTTCAGAAAGTTCCCAACCTGAAATTCTTGGATTTAAACAAAAACCCGGTTCACAAAATCCAGGAAGGAGATTTCCGGAACATGTTGCGTCTAAAGGAGCTGGGTATCAACAACATGATGGAGTTGGTGGCGATTGATCGCTATGCCATGGACAACCTACCAGAACTGACAAAGCTGGAGGCCACAAACAACCCTAAGCTGTCATATGTGCACAGGTTGGCCTTCAGGGACATGCCCTCCTTAGAGAGCCTGATGCTTAACAATAACGCCCTCACTGCCCTTTACCAGCACACTGTAGAGGTGCTGCCTAATCTACGTGAGATCAGTCTGCATAGCAATCCATTGCGCTGTGACTGTGTCATTCAGTGGATGAGTTCCAACAAGACCACAGTGCGCTTCATGGAGCCTTTGGCCATGATGTGCAGCTCCCCACCAGAGCTCAGAGGCCAGCGAGTTCGAGAGCTTAGGCTGCTGGATTCCCCTGAACAATGCCTCCCCCTCATATCTCACAACACCTTCCTGAGTCACTTGAACCTCGAAATTGGCATGAGCATCAGTCTGGACTGCAGAGCCATGTCCGAGCCAGAGCCTGAGATCTACTGGGTGACTCCACTTGGGTCCAAAATCACAGTCGACACTGTGTCAGAGCGGCACCACTTGAGCAGTGAGGGAACCCTGCGGCTGAATCATGTGCAAGTGGAGGATTCTGGTCGTTACACCTGTGTAGCACAGAACACAGAAGGGGCTGACACAAGGGTTGCCACCATCCGCGTTAATGGAACCCTTCTTGACAGCGCACAGGTGATGAAGATATACGTCAAGCAGACAGAGTCTCACTCCATCCTGGTCTCCTGGAAAGTCAATTCTAATGTCATGTCCTCCGACCTGAAGTGGGCCTCTGCCACCATGAAGATTGACAACCCACACATCACCTACACAGCTCGTGTCCCTGTAGATGTTCATGAGTACAACCTGACGCACCTTCAACCTGCCACAGAGTATGAGGTGTGCCTCACAGTCTCCAACGTCCACCTGCAGACACACAAATCCTGCGTCAACGTCACAACTCGTGGCTCCACCTTTGCCTTGGACCTCTCAGACCAGCATCCAAGCGCTGCTGTGCTGGCTGTCATGGCAACAATGCTAGCCTTTCTAAGTCTGGGTACTGTGGGCGTCTACATGGCCCGCAGATGGAAGAGAAAAAACTACCACCACTCTCTGAAGAAATACATGCTGAAGACTTCCTCCATCCCCCTGAATGAGCTGTACCCTCCACTCATCAACCTGTGGGAGGCTGAAGGTGAGAAGGACAAAGATGGCAGCACAGAGGGGAAGCCCTCTCCTGTTGACACCACACGTAGTTATTACATGTGGTGAGAGTTGAGTAAGGAGGCCTGGCTGCCTCTGCAGCAGCACAAAAAGACACACTTTTGCTATTTTGATGCAAAAGTTGGATAAAGTTGCAAATGTTTTTTGTATTCTCAGCTTTGCTAATATGAGGCAGAGTGATCAAGGACACGATTTTTTTAGTATAGCGTATCGCCTTTGTTTGATTCTTTCTATCTCTTACATTGTTTTGGACTCTCAAAGATGGCAGCTGTATTTAGCCTGCAGGTTGTCTTAGTTGCTAAGCTTTTGTTTCTGTGGTGCATTTCTGACTCACTTTCTTTTGAGTTAAACATACAGCAGCAGGGGCCGATGGTCCTCTTGCAGCATTAGTAGAAATCAGTGTTTCTTTGACTGTTTCGTAAAACAGGTAATCTGTTGTGCACTGATAGGTAATGGAGTTTGTCTGAACTTCAATTTAAAGCTGACAGCAGGGTTTAGACTTGTTAAACTGTCAACTGAATGTTAGCATTGTGCAGTAATGTTGTATCAACTATACCTTTAAAATATCTTTTGATTTGCAAGAAGATAGGATTTTAGTTTGCTTATACTGTGATATTAATGCTAGAAATACAAATGTTTTAAAAGTTTTGAGTTTGTTTTACTTTAACTACAGTGCACTAGTATCCCTTTTGACCCTTTCCCTGTTCACTTGCTTATTTTGCTAGACCTTTTTTTTCCTGATTTCTTAGTTTATTATTTTCACATGCAATATGTAAAGCCTACTGAAGAAGTTAAAATAAATAATTTTTTGGCCTTTTTGCAGAAACTTGGTGTGTTTTTTTTTTTCAATCCTCCCAATCTCCCAGTCTTAGAGGTATTAATATCCTTTCAGTTTTGACAGGCACGCTCATTCCCTGGGAAAACATGCAGTTGGTTTCATTTGGATTCTTAATCTTGTGTCTTAGAAGAACTTAAGCCATGCTCAGTCCAAAACTGCCTGAATCAGCTTTTCACTGTCACAGCCCAGACTGCTCGTCACAGGCAGAGCTTATACTGTGTCAGCTTAACTTTTCAAACGAGTTCATGCATTTGACTGACTGTTAGGGCAGCCAGATATGCGTACATACAGACATACAGACATACAGGCAGGCATGCAGGCAGGCAGGCAGCCAGCCAGCCAGCCAGCCAGACAGACAGACAGACAGATAGATAGATAGATAGATAGATAGATAGATAGATAGATAGATAGATAGATAGATAGATAGATAGATAGATAGTTGAGCATGTGCTGCCCTCTGCTGGAGGTGGCCAACACCCCGATCTATGTTAGGGTTTTGATAAAACTCAGAAATAAAACGGCGCCACATTGAGGTTTAGCATACGTTGATTTCATTTAAGACTGCAGTATATTTGGCAGATAAAAATCTAAACCACATTATGACAAAAAGGGTCCAGTTTGGCTTTATTTGATCAAGACCCAATATACAATTTGAGTTATCTTGGACAACAGAAGTTTAACACAAAGTAACAAAAACAAAAAATCCATCATTACACATTAGCTTACATTACATGTCAATGAAGACAGACAGGAATGTTAAGTATTCCATTTATTACAGATATAAAAATTATTCTACAGCTATTCTGAAAGCAGCAGCTCAGAAACTTCATATGGACTTTCTCACCACAAATTTTAGCAATTTTTACAAAACCAATTATCTCTCTTTATGGCTTATAAAATATCAGAAATACACAAATTTATAAAAGTCCACACATCTGCCAGACAGTTAGATATTTTTCATTTCAGACCAGCCTTCTGTATATGTAATCGTACAGGCACAGCGAGGAGCATTTATGTTGCATTAACTGTTTGACTCTTTCGTCCTCAAAGAGAAGTGAAACATTCACATGCTGACAAACATTAAATCCTGCTCAGAACAAGTTTGCTCTTTAACTGAGCAAAGCCCTGGTTGAAGAGTTTCTTTGTAAAAAACTAAAACGTCCAAAATATATTGTAAAATATTTATTCTCTTTATCTAAAGGAAAAAGCTGAATGTTGAAATGGGTAGAAGTGTGTTTTTAAGGTCAACATGACCATGCCATGAAAATGAAGGCATTTTAACCGTTCGACAGAGTGCCTTGAAAGAGCACCTCAAGCTTTCACCTTTTTTGAGTCCATGAAGTGCTCCTTCCTCCATAAAAAAAAACAAAAAAAACCTTCACTTGCTGCTAACTTACTTCTCCATGCCAAACTTTACCTGCATATCACTTAATAAAGCCCCTTCAGGTTATGTGTTGGTTATCAAGCAGCTTTCTCTCTGGAAAATCCAACCAAGGAAGTAACCATCATTTTGTTGATAATCTCATTTTACTATGTGGGTCATGGCGATGAATCAGTGTAAGACATTAGACACTGTTTCATAATCAGTTAAGAACTCTTCACAGTGTCTTTTATAAGACAGCACTCAGACAGCCAGTGTTTCAGAGAAGTAGCTCAAGTCACTTTTGGGCATTAGAGGCACAACGAAATCCAACGTTAGAGGTAGAGCTGTCAGGCGTGTTCTGGTTTCGGGCTGCACATCTGTATCTGTAACAGTAAGACTGGAGGAGAGGAAGAGAGGGAAACTAACCGTCAATAAATCAATGGTCGTCAACTTCTTTGTGATAGAATATCATAGAGTAAACATTCAGAGAAGCTAAAACTTTTCCAAGCATGTTTGTCACAAATTCATCAGGCATGTCTGTTTCCAGCTTGGTATATTATCTAAAACGGGAGCAATAATCTTCTCAACACAAACATACTTTAATAGATGAAATAAGTCAGTAGATATTCATGCTGGTGTACCAAATTTCATGTGCTAATAACAAGCAGATGAACTTGATCTTTTGATGAAATCTAAACAAGACAGAAACCATAAAAGTGTTCTAACATACAGTAAATAGCCGTCTCTGTTACCTTGTGGCACATGTACGACCCTCCCTTTTTCACTTTGTCTGTACCTGATGTAGGACCCGTCTGAAATAAAGAAAGAATGATGAAACTTCAAACCAAAAACTAAACCTGGAAATGTTAAAATTGTAGCCGTCATGTGTTCTTACAGGGTTTTGTTGACGGTCTGTGGTGTGAATCACAGTCCACCAGTCTGCGGTCCATTCCCATGCATTACCGACCATGTCATACAGACCAAAACCATTTGCAGGAAAGGTCATCGCCTGCAGGAGAGAACACTGTCACATTGATGCTGTTTTTTTTATTAGATATTAATGTTTCTTCTAGGGGAACTGGAGATACATCAAAGCATTAAGACATAGTGATTTCAGCAAGTGGGATCACAATAATCTACTTCCCTTAGCTTCATACTTTAAAAAAAAAACTGATGCATACTTTCATGATTGATAATTTTAAATTGGGTGTTTAATTCCCCCGCTGTAGGAAAAAGATGGAGTTATTATTATCTTATTATTATTCATCTGATATCGGGAAGCTGCTGGTGTGACTTTATCAACTTATGAGGCGAGCTCTTATCTCAGGCACATTTCATTTCCTGCAGATTCTATAGACTGGGGATAAATTATAATTCAGTTTCCAGATTTGTATTAATGGCTCATGAGCACATATCCTCCTCCCTATCCTGCATGGGGATATGTTAGGTCTTTAACACATTGATAACTAAAGCTATTCCACATCTTTCTGCCTGAGTCTTACTGGTGAGGTTTTGACGTATCCATCCTCTCCAGAGTTATGGTTGGGGAATTCTCCCTGCCAGAGGTTGGCATAGTGTTCTCCTCTTGGGTACAACTCGTTTCCCCAGGGGTAAAGTCTACACATTGAGAAAGAAAATCAAGGAATCAGAATGGGACACATTGTGTGAAGCCCACTGGCACATTGGAATACTTCATGACCACGTGTTCAGCACATAACTTACCGGTCTTTGAGGCCTCCCCTGCAAGCGTACTCCCACTCTGCCTCTGTAGGAAGCCTCTTGTTGGCCCAGGAGCAGTATTCGACAGCATCATTCCAAGACACATGGAGAACAGGATGGTCCAGCCTACGGATAGTGGGTTTTAATTATTTGCTTTGAAACTATTTCATTAGCATATTTTGTTACATGCACAGAAAAAAGACGGATAACAATTTATCTTTTTAATTCAAATTCAAAGTTAGGTTCATATATAGCAAGGCTGTCTTAAACCCTGTTTTTTCATACCTTTTGTTGCTGCTTGCAAGTTGAGATCTCATCCTACCATTATAGCAGTGCAGCGCTGAAACCTTACACTTGATTTAAGTTTATATTGTTTAACACTGAGGACATGGTCTATGCATTTTATCACCCATCACTTCCATTTCAGTTGTGTTCATGGTCAGTATAAAGGGCAAAGAAGTGGTCCTTAAGATACACACTGAAGTGTAGAGTTAATTTTATATTACATTTGAACTAACCGAGAGAATATTCTTAGAAACAAAGCAGAAGAACATCTCTTCACCTGTCTGCTGATGTCGAGTCTGGACCTTCTGGGTGCTTCCAGTCCGCCCCTTTGACAAGCAACCACCAGGGGGCAGCAGCTACCTAATAAAAAAGTGATGGAACTAGCTGTTACTGATTATTATAATGCCTCTGTTGTACTCTTTGTTTCATTTTTATGCACAATCTTCAGCATGTTTCTTTTTGTAATCGTTATCATTTTGTACAGAATTGCATTGGTACTGATGTTCTCTGGTGTTGCAGTACTAATTGGTACAAAGCACTTTCTCAGCCGTATGATCAGGCTGCACATGACAGCTGAGATGAAGCAGCAAATTCCCTGCCGTCTGGCTTTCGTCTGAAGGAGGCCTGCTGTGCTCAGGCCTCTTACAACCAATCTGTGAACTTTCTCAAGACTCTTAAATTACAAGAGTCTAAAGCCAAAATAAGTGCAACCCAAGGCTGGTACTTTGAAGATTTGAGGCTTGTTGCACATATACTGCTTGAAAGATGTTCAAGTACATCATGGTTGGAAGAACACCAAAGTATTATGACATAAGACCAAATATGGAAAATTTGAAATGTTCTTTATATTGTTATTTCAAAGAAAACAGAAACATTGTCTTTCTCCTTGTTTTCTGAATACACTACCATATTTTCATATTTTCCAAGTGTCATTAAAAGATAATATGGAGAGAATCTGGAGAAATCTCTGTACTAAAGGGACTCTGTAAAAGGGTAAAAATCCATTCTGACTGAATGGCCATGATCTTTAAGTCACAGCATCAAAAACAGACAAGACTCTGTTGTGGAAATCACTGAATGGGCTCAAAAACACCTCTGTGAACACAGTTTGTTGCAGCATCAAAAAATGCAGGTTATGTTTGTACAATGCAAAGAGGAAACCATGTATAAACGTGATCCAGAACCTCTGGGCCGAGCCCATTTAAGATTGACTGAGGTGAAATGGAAAACTGTCCTGTGGTCTAACAAATCAAAATCTGATATTCTTTTTGGAAATCATGGATGCAGCGTCCTCTATTCTAAAGAGGTCAGGGCCCACCTGGCTTATTATCAGCACACAGTTCAATGGTATGTGGATGCATAAGTGCCCATGGAATAGGTAGCTTACACATCACCATTATACCAGAGCAACATTAAAGCTGAACAATATATACAGGTTTTGAGCAGAAAATGCTGCCATCTAGACAATGCCTATTTATTGACCACCTTGCATATTAAAGCAAGACAATGCCAAACCACAGTCTGCACATACTGCAACCACATGGCTCTGTAGTAGAAGTCCAGTCAGTGAATATTATATAGCATAGCATTTTAGATATTTATGGTTGTCATTAGAAGCAGCAGTCAGACGTTTTTCCACAAAATTTGTTATCTATATTAATTAATAAGATCTGGCATTACGCATGCTTCAAGCAGGGCTGGTATTGAACAAACTATCCAGCCAGCTCAGCTTAGTTATTAAATGAAGCAATCATCCAATAAGCAGAGGCTTTAGTGCACGAAGAGGACAGCATAGGTTCCATTCCAGTCTGTGGTCCTTTGCTGCATATCATTTCCCACTCTGTGACCTCAGTTTCCTACTCCATTCACTATTCTATGTCTCTCAATAAAGGCATGAAAAGCCCCCCAAAAAACTTCAAAAACATCATGCATACATCCATACTTACTGCTTGAGTGATTTGGTTTTTGACACTATCACTCAAAAGTCCCTCAAATACAAACGAGTCTCCAAATTCCTCTGCCTACAAAGAGGAAAAGCCAGAGAAAGGTGACATCATTAAACAAGCAAAATTTCCATAACCTTTGCAAAAGATTGGATTTCAACCAGTCTAATTAAATAAATTGAATGTATTTAAAGTTTACTGCAAAGCAAAGTTAAGCATACAAGAGATTCAGCTTAGTCATTTTATTTTTTAATCCATTTAACCTTAATGTATACAGAAAGTATATTGAAGTGAAGTCTTAATCTGAAAGAGCTCTGTCTAAATTTTGCATGAATCAAATA
Organism: Notolabrus celidotus; assembly: GCF_009762535.1. Classification (NCBI taxonomy): domain Eukaryota; kingdom Metazoa; phylum Chordata; class Actinopteri; order Labriformes; family Labridae; genus Notolabrus; species Notolabrus celidotus. The sequence continues at coordinate 5,417,447 of NC_048272.1, read as the reverse complement.
ACAAAATGCATGATATAACAATGTTATACTGAACAGATGTACAGTTGTGGCAGGAATGTTCTTACCGAGGGCTGAGCAAATGAAGTATAACAATATTTTCAAACTACAGACATTATTGTTCAAACAGTTTTTGTAGTATGGAGATTTCATTTTAATGTGAAGCTGCAGTATTTTACATTTAGGAAGTATGCATACCTGAGTGACGTGGTTTCTAGCCTCAACAAAGCTCTGAAACTGTCTGTTAGTAACCTCATGGACATCCATGTAGAAAGGGTCCACGTGCACCAACCTCTGAGGGCCCTCACCATCAGCAGGGACGCCTGCGTCATTTGTCCCCATCAGGAACTCTCCTCCCTGAAGCAGTACCATCTGTGTGTAAGAAATACACTTTTAGCAAACAGTGAATCTGTCAGGTTGAATAAGGTTTAAAAGAATTAAGAGTCTTTTAAAAGGATGGAATCTATTCTGAGTAATGTTATCAATGTGGGTGACTCCACTAACATAGTTGAAGGTCAAAAGAAATAGAAAGGTACAAATATATGTCAAATTACACTATAATGATTGAACATATCATATTAGAGAAAAAGACACTAGGTATGAGAGGCCACTTTTTATTCTATGCAAGCAAAACTATCTCAATCATCATCTAATGTAGATACGATGTAGGAGACACTTTACTTTCATGCCCTGAGCTAATAATCGCAGGCAACTTCACCAGCATTAGGGAAATCTTGCCTGTGATAATGAAGGATGGAGCACATGAACTTGCAAAGAAAAGGAGGTCTGAAAAATAGGCTACCAAGCACCAACAAAATGCCACAAACATGTAGTATTACTCTCAAAGGAGAGGCCTGCATGGAAGTGCAGGCTTATCATTCTATTAAACTTCCCTTTGTTCTTGACTCTTTAGGAAGAGCTGGACAAATGATCTGCAGAGCAAAACTGCACATTAACTGAGAAGTTTTCATTTTCATTTTGTAGGGGAATCACTGTAGTACACGTGTATTAGTCTGCTTTCAGACTAAAATAAAACAAGGAACTCCTCAAGTAAACGAAGTTACAGTATCAGGTAATATAAGATCATACCTTATAATAATAATAATAATAATAATAATAATAATAATAATAATAATACATTTTATTTTGGGCGCCTTTCAGATCACCCAAGGTCACCTTACAGATAATAAAAACATTCATCATTAAAACGTCATAAAAACATGTTATTATGCATAATAGAAAATCATTATTACTTTATCTGATGTATACAATTGGCAACAGAGGATGTGGTCATCGTCATCCTTTGTAGCCTGTTGTATATTGCAATCTAAGAGTATGAGTATATACTTTTTTTTCTTTAGGTCTGTTCAATAGTTTACCTTCCTCCCCCACCTATCAAAATAAATTGTGAAAAGTGTAGTTAGCAGTGACATATTCACCCCTCTTTCACTTTTCTTCTCATCTCCCTGAGCCTCTGACAGCCTCTGGTTGGCGCCTCTGGAGTACTTCTGAGCCGGAGACTCGGTCCTCTCCTCCGCCGGCTCCTCAGCAGCGGCTCTTTTCAGCTTGTTACAGCCGCAGTCCGCTGCTGACTCTTCGGCTGCAGTTTTTGACAAACAAAGACAACCAAAGACGAGAAGAAACGCCAGACTGTGCACCATTTTGCACGCCACGGGTCAGAAGAATCTGCTCATGTTATTGTTACTTTCGCTTCCGCAAAGTCACGTGGTCAGTCAGCTGGTTGCGCTGTAACAAATTTTAACTCCTTCGTGCCCGGAATAGTGGCGCATTCATTTTAGGCTTAAAATACATAAATACTTCATTTTTTAAGTAACTAAGAGTGGTTTTAATCTCATTATATATGTTATACTGCAAACAAATACTTTGCAAGAAAAATATTTCACTTTTTAAAAACAAGAGGGTGCTGTTTGGTAATTTAGTTAGACAAAAGAATGTTTGTCTTTTACTGTGAAAAATCTCCGCGCAGGGGGAAATATAGATTTTCCCATTCCCCAGTACAGGGAAGTGACCACATGGACACCATTTCCCAGCTATCATCACTACAGCCGCCTGAGAAGAAGAAGAAGAAGAAGAAGAAGAAGGAGTAGGAGAAAAAGAAGAAGAAGAAGTGGCAGTGAGCCAAGCAGCTCAGCCAGTGTGCCGCCTGCCTCAGTGAACGCAGCCCAGCAGCTCCCTCAGGCGCAGAAAGGTGATACAGCTGTCAAAACTCAAAGAAATAAACTGGATTAACGGGGTCGCTGACGGCTGGATCTCGCCCTCGACTCGGTGGAAGGGGACAAGCCGCAGTCATGCTGTCTTAGCCGGTGCAGAAAGAGCTTAAACACCAGCGTTTATCACAACCAAGGTAAAGTTGCGTGCACAACTTGTTCACTTCACTATCCTCTCTTCCTTTCTCTAACGAAAAAATGTTTGCTCCCTTTTAATAATGTTTATTCTAATACTCAACGCTTAATGAGCTGAGCTTGTGATGCATTCAATTGCATCACAAAAAAAAAATCAGGCAGGATAGCGAGTATGTCAACAGTTTCTATTTGCTGTGGAACAGTGAGATTGCGGATGCAGACTGTGGCAGCCTGGATCTGTATACTGAAGTTTCATGTGTTTTGTGCTTAGATTGGAAGGCAGTTGCAAAGTATGCACTTAAGACGTAAAACACAGAAACATCTAATCACATGTGGCTTCATTTTAGACACCGACACTGTTAAAAGTGTAGTTTTCATGTGTAATCGACTGCACCGAGAGGCAGTGCTTCACAAAAAAAGCAGATAACCGAACTGAAGTGAAGTGCTTGTTTTCAATTTCAGCCTCAGCAGACATGAACTGTTGCAGGTGCATCAACCTTCCTTGTAGCTGAATCATTAACCGCCTATTCGGAAGTCTCTACACAAACAGGTTACAGTTACATCAAACTAAATATATTTCCATGCTGCACTCATGCAAATCCTAGGTAACAGACTTGATGTAGTATATGTTAGTGACGAACTCTCGGGGGGAAGCTTGCTGTTTCAAAATTGGTGCCTGGAGACTCTGTAAGCTGCAAGAATTAGAAAGTGACAGATCAGAATCAGAATCAGAATCAGCTTTATTGGCCAGGTATGCTTGAACACACAAGGAGTTTGACTTAGGTAAACTGTGCTCTCTTTGTACAAGGCATAAGAATAAGGCATACAAATAAGAATAAAATAATAATAATAACAATAACATCAGCTATAAATACAAAAGAACAACAAATAGGCATGACTAATATGTACAGACTAAAATAATATGATAAAAGTGCAGTGGTGAGTTGCAGAGGTAGTTTTTACATTAAAAAAAAATAGTAGTTAAATAATACAAAAAATAGAAATATGGAATTCTGCTTGGAGAATTGTTGCATTGTATATTTACATGTATATTTGCAGAGAGTATTTATCTGACAGGTATGACACTGTTATGGTTTAGTGTTCATCAGAGTGACAGCCTGGGGGAAGAAACTGTTCTTGATGAACAGAGTCATGAACAGGGAGTCATGAACAGATGACTCCCAATTTAATTAAGTCCTTCAGTGGTTTTGCACAGGCTTGCAGGAGCTAAATGGATGTTAAACATTAAATATTAACATGGCGTAATCTAAAATATGGATGCTTCTACTTTCATCTTTTGTCCATGTAACTGTGTGGTATAGGGAAAATAATGTAGAGAAAATAGTGAAGTATACCCACCTGTAACCCTTTCCTCTGCTGTAGGTGTTCCCTCTGTGTGTCCAACATGTCGGACAAGATGTCCAGCTTCCTGCACATTGGTGACATCTGCTCCCTGTATGCAGAAGGATCCACCAATGGTTTCATCAGCACCTTGGGGTACGTCCATCCACCTCATATTGTCTCTGTTAGCTTGCTTCACATTTTTATTTTATTTTACTGCAAGCCTGAAATGATTTGGAAAGGAGGAAGTCAAACTAGCAAAGGCAACATCAATTAAAAGACATTAGCAAGTTGTGTTTTAGAGAAAGTTTTTGGCTTTAGAATGTATAATGTGTCACAAGTGACACATTTAGACTACTGAAGGAGAGACAAATGAATGTAATCTGTAGCAGTTTATCTCACAGCATAAAGCCATGAGAACAGTTGGAGGCCTTTTGATGTGGTCACTCTGTGGCCATGGTTGACCCCAACACTGATAGTGCTCAGAGAAAAAGGAAATGTAGAGGCGGTATGTTGCACAGTAATGATACTGTGTGTGTGTGTGTGTGTGTGTGTGTGTGTGTGGAGGGTAAAGTAAGGGGGAGAAACAATGAGAAACAACTGTTTACAAGCAACATGCTCCCCCACATAGTCTGAGCCATATTGTGTTTTTTTTCTCCATCAGTTGAACCTCAGACTTGGAGCACATTAAGAGCTCATTTTCTAGGAGTAAAATGATCATGCAGTCTATATGTTGATGTTGCAGAATGACCTGGTGCATGGATACAGTGGGCCTCAGTATCACTATCAAAGTTTCTGACCTCTGTTCTGTATGTAAACATGGCAATTCAAAAGAGCCTGCATTAATGCTAGATAATATAAGGAAGGAGCAGCATATTGTGTTCAGCAGCAGTAGTAATGCTGTCAGTGATATCACTGTCCAGGACCTCCCCCTCTGCTGCAGGTCATTCCATTTTTCATGAGCAAAGACTGAGTCACTGTGGAGATATTGTGGCCTTTTCTCGAGTTCCATTGCTTCCCACATACACACACACACACACACACACACACACACACACACACACACACACACACACACACACACACACACACACACGCACTCACATACACGCACTCACATACACATACGAGCGCATGTATTCACTAAACTGTCATGACAGTTTTGGCTTTTAGCCACATTCTCCACGCACAACCACCAACTCAGCAGCCTTCTCCAGATCCTCTCTGGAGGAAGAAACTGAACTGAGAACACTGAGCAGAGAGAGAGAGAGAACTCTTTAGGCATTACAGTTGCTCCAACTGATCAGCATTCTCTGCTCTTGTTTGCTAAAAGGAAAGAGGGATTCATTAGCAATTCAAAGGTCAACAATGTTAAAAATGCTGCTCTGTACAGTTAAGTAGGACCTGTCCTGTTAGTACGAATGTGTAACTACTAAACTTGTGTTAATGACTGACCACTCCTGCAGGGACAGCACAGGAACATACCGATAACTGCACACATATGCTGTATAATTTATATCTAACACTTACAGAGGTTTTTTTCTTTCTTATTTTGAGTCTGCAGCCTTTTTTCTTCAAGGTGTATAGACTGGATGAGCAGACTGGTATGTTTGGACAACTGCACACATTCCCCTGGAAAAGGACGAAATGGATGTGGGATTTGGCCCACATCCAGACAAGTGTTATTCTAAGCTAGTAAAAGCTAAATATGTCACCAAAAAGTCCAGTCTGCCCACAGGTCATGTAATCCAGAATGATTTCATTACTGTGCAGAGTGGGAGACAAAAATGTGAGGGCTCTACATAAGAATAGGAAACAGGCAGGAGCTTTTTCCGGTAATTCTTCGGTTTGCCTGTAACACCTGCACTAAACCAGTTTACACACACTAACCCTCAGGGATGAAAGAGATGCATACCATAACTCAGATACCCAAGCAAAACTCTAAAAACAATACATCTCTATTGAACAAGACCAATTTTGATCATCACTTGATCAATTTTTATGAAATAAGGGATAATGTATAGTGAGTTATGTGAATTAAAATTTCAAAAGGGTGAGCAGGACTCATCCTGAGAAGACTGAAATTTGCATAACCACCTGCTCACTATCCATTATCCTGCTTATATCTGATTACCAACTAAATTCATAAACAAGATGACAAAATATTGATTTATTGATTTGAAAATGACTTATGTATACAGCTCAGATTTAATGGTCAGTAACACTTCCATTGCAACAGATCCTTATCAGCCTACTTACAAGATTAATTAACCTTAAACTGAATGCTCTAATTCACTTTAGGTTAAAACATTTTTCAGGTTATCTGTTATAATTCAGATTGAAGTGAACATTTCCTTTGAAGGTCATATTAGACCAGGTGAACTGAAATTCTGAAGGGATATTAATGTTGATATTTCAGTCCTCTAACTCTCCTTCTTCTCAGAGCTTTATAGTTGACACCCCTGTAAACATGAGCTACGTGTGTCACAACTTTTAACATTGTTGCTTTATTACTACCACTTAAGATTCAAATTAGATTGTCATGATCAACAACTCAGTTCTGCTGATTGTCATTTCCTGACTCTCGGGACCAATCTGAGACAAAACTTCACATTTTTGCTAGGGATGCACCGATCCTACTTTTTAGGTCCCGATACCAATATGGATACCTGGACTTTGATATCTGCCGATACCGATACTAGCCTATCCGATCCCGGTATAGATTTAACAATCCCCATTCCTTAATGTGAGGATAGAATCATGTTTTGGCAACTTCAGGCTTTTCTGACTATGAAAACCAAAATACAGTAAACATTTTTAAACTGACAGTATCATTATTCAAGAGATTATAAATGTGTAATCTTCATAACCAATAGATATTGTAAACACAGAAAAGCATAGAACTGAGATGAATAGATCTGCCATATGGATCGGCACTATATATCGGTCCTTTGTCACTGATATCCGATTTAGCTTTTTGAGTCCGATCTAGCCGATATCCGATACCAGGATCGGATTGGTGCATCCCTAATTTTTGCCACATTGTCAACAGGCAGAGGTGAAATGTGCTGGACTTGTTATGAGATTTTGACCAATCTGAATCAAGTATTTAAAGGGATAGTTCAGGTTTTTGAAGTGGGGCTGTATGAGGTACTTGTCAATAGTAAGTGTATAACACAGGGGATACTCTTTGTTAAGAAACCAACCAGAATACTGAACACAAGCTAGGTTATGGACTGCTGCAGACGGATCAGCTCTACCAAGTTACTTGGCTCATTTTAGCAAACTCACATCAAAGCACCATTCTCATTGTAAGTGTATGCTATATTTGAAAATTTGCCAGCCCTATACTTTGTGGTCAGAGAACTAATTTGTTTTTGCACTATTCTCGGATGAGTGTTCCCCGTCTAATCATGCCTATGGTGTGATAATCACTGACTTAGGGCCCTTTTCCACCAGCCTGTCTTAGCCCTACTCTACTCGACTTGACTCAACTCTACTCGGTTTGTGTTGCGTTTCCACGGGCGCGGTACCTTGTGTCAGATACCAGTTTTTCGTACCTGCTCTGCTCTGGTTCCAAGCAAAAGAGCTAATACTAAAAGGTGATGTCGACGTACTGTCGGCCACTGATTGGTCAGAGAATGTCGTCACCGAAGAGTCATGAGCGCGACGCCCAACACAGGAATCAAACCCGCCATTTTTAAAAAACGACATCAGTACTCTTTTGCTTTCCCCTCTCGCTCGGCCTGCGACAAAACAGCCACAGACCGAGCAGCAAGTACACCTTTGCCTCCATGTCCTCCATTGTTTGTGATTGTTGTGTTTGTGTCGCGTTCAAAATGATGTGGCAGCAGTTTCGCGCAGCTGTGTTATGACGACCCCACCCACTGTGAGTGGGTACTCGGGCTGGTGGAAAAGGTACCTGAACTGAGTAGAGTCGAGTCAAGTCTAGTAGGGCTGGAACTGTGTAGTAGAAAAGGGCCATTATTGTAAACTTGGAAATTTTTCATCTGAGTTTAACACAATATTAAGCACTTAGTGCCCAAGATTATCTGGCAGACACAGGAATGGCAGCAGAGTTTTTTTTATTTAATCCCAGTCTTCCCCTTTCCCTTTGACAGCTAATTGAATTAGTGAGGTTAACAATTTGTGTGTACCATAGGTTGTGTCATTATGCACTAAAAAAAACAATGGGAGCCGAACTTTGCTTCAGAGACACACTTCCATTCGGCTTCTCTGGTTTTACTTTTGCATATTGAAGAAATTCTGTAAAAAATCAGCAGCACTCAGTAAGACTGGGAGTGACTAGGTGAGTGATCCAGATTGCAGCAGTCTGTAAGTTGCTGGTATCCTCAGATTCCCAAAGATCTAAAGGTACTGTTGTTACCATGTCCGGATAGTGACAGCATGTGGTTTTCTTGGTTGGTTGTTAAACAATTGCACCACCACCACCACAATTTCTCCTGCTCTTCAGTTTGCACACAAGTTTCTCCTCTTTACTTCTGTCTATTGAGTCTTGATCTTACCCTGTGAACTCTGACAAAGGTTTCCACCTAAAGTGCTGACAAATTCCCAAGTAGACCGTACACTTACACAGAGAATAGTGCTTTGGTTGTTTGTTGAAATCAACAAAATTGCATTGTATATCTAACCTGTAAAACCTGTTCAACTTCTTCTTTTCCTATCTTTAATGATTATTAGTTCAACAACATGTTTTGAACTCACCATTGTATGGGTACTTTCATTGGCTTTGTGTCAGCTCCAGGACAACTAACAAAGATATCTTGTCTTATTCTAGCCCTACTTCATCATCATAAAAGCCTGGCAGCTGACTGCACCACCAGTGATCATAGAAGAATACATAATGTTCTTATGATACAACAAATAAAATACACAGATTGATGGGTTATTGCAGGTGTGTGTCCTATACCTAATGGTGTTGTGTGTGTATTTTTGTGTCTGTAGATTGGTGGATGACCGCTGTGTGGTCCAGCCTGATGCGGGGGACCTCAACAACCCTCCCAAAAAGTTCAGAGGTAAGAAGCAGAGAGTGGACTCCTGAGGCCTGACATCATCACTCTAACTGCTGTCTGTTTATACTGAGAGAGGCTCTGCCGAGTGTGTTATGCTGTGTTTCTTTGGTGACAACCACAATATCTCTGCCCACAGGACTTCAAAGAGGGCTGCCTTTGACAATTTTAATGGAGAGAGAGAGATAGAGTGTGTACTTCCATGTGTGTGTTAATACGTGTGTTCTTGCTTGTCTGTGGAGGCAGAGGAAAATGAGAGAGAGAGAGAAAGAGATGGAAGGAGCTCTGGTGTGGATTGTTGGAAAACAACAGACTTGAAATGCTGCTTTAAAGAGAAAAGAAGCCTTGACATGTCTCTTTGGGTGAACTCGCTATTATTAGCTCCCATACAGGAAGTAGAATTCATGACCCTCTGTTCTCAGGCTGGAGGTTTATATCTCTGGGGAGAAGCCTGGGCCAACGTTGTACAGAGTTGTAATGAGCGGATTGAAGTCTTGTGAAGTATATCTTACAGGTTGTTGTATATACATATAAAACTTTCTTTTTGGTCACTACTGAACCAAAAGTTTATTGAGACAGTAATGTACGTCAGTATGTCTGATTGTTTATCTGTATATTTGTATTTATCAACGTTGCTCCCTCTGTTTCTCTCTTTTCTGCTCATTAGTCTTGGCTTTCAGGTTGTGTAAAAATGGGCTTGAACAATGTGTCTGATCCTGTTTTAGGTTTCTGCCTGTTAAGGAGTTTATTTCTGTCCTCTGTTGCCAAGTGCTCGCTCATTGGTGCATATATATTGGGTTTCTCTTAATAACAACAAGAAATACTGTCTACCATGTATGTGAAGTGTCATGTGTTTTTTTGCATTATTTCATGGCTGCAGAGCTGTCAAATCAGTTGGCCTTTGTGATCTTAAGAAACTAAATTTAGACCGTAATTTCAGCTCTATAGTTATTATTCCTCACACACATACTAACACTTTGCATTTAGGGTGATGTCTCAAGAGAACAAAAAAGATTGCTCTGTATATAGACAGTAGAAGTCTTCTATCTGAGTGGTGCTCCCACCACTCATCCCATCAGTGGGTCTTAGCTGTTCAAGGACAAGCTATCTCCCCCCAAGAGACAATCGCTGTTACCAGGACAAACACAAAACTGCAGACAGATGCCTCTCCATCTGTAGCAACATGAAAGATTAGACACACTAGTGTTTGTTGCTTTTTGTGTTTCAACGCATCTCTCTTTAATGTAATTGACATGGTGAGAGAGGATGGAATAGGTGACATCTGTAAATTTTCATCCATCCATCCATGATGACCGGTCATCCAAGGATAAACAGTATTTTGCTGTTTAATTCGTAGTGTTTGTCTGTCTTTGCCATAAACAGGACCTACATTTGATAGGTTATCTGATGTAGTGGCATCTCTCAAACACATATGATTTGCCCAATGACCAGGAATTCATGTATCCAAACTGTTTGATATGTTTTAAATATGTTGTATTTTTACCATCAAACACACCATATTAGTGTAGGAGTTGCCTGTTGCTCATACAAGAAGACTACTGTTAATCACTCTGCCTTTTTTAATCTTCAATCCTCCCACACTTTGTTTTTTCCTTGACGCACTTAGAAAACTCATCACAAGATCAGAGCACTCAAAAGAAAAGTCTTGTTCTAAATACAACCCAGGACACTTTATCTGCATGCCAAATTTAAAATGATTGTTGGATGTTGTAGACATGTGGTCACATATTTGACCTGGCCTTTATTTCCATTTACGTTTTCTGGATATCTGTGTCACAAAGGCACATGGAAGTGTGGCTAAGCTGTTTGTTACAAAGATCTATTTTTTAAATTTCATACAACTTTATAAAGCACACACGATCCTTCACTGTGAGTGCTGTTTAAGTGGCTTTGGTAACTCCTTAACCATGTCAGCTGGTCATGATCTAAAGAGGCCTTTATGTCACTGAGGGTGGCATCCTTATCTACCAGAAGGCAGAAGGGTTAGAATAATGACACTAGAGGATCGTATCGAAAGGGATAATTATAGAGACAATAAACCTGTTGCTACATAACAGCTTGGCATAGGGAAAACGTCTTGACTTTTCAGCATCTATACTAATGGACCTGGCAAGTGCAGATTTTCTGTGGTTTTTAAGCAGCTTTATTGAGCGTAACCAAAAATGTTCCTGGACAAAGCTGTCAGGCTGTCAGCCTGGACTTGGAGACTACAAATGAGGGATGCACCAGTTAGTTATTTGTTTATTTAATTTTAAAGTTTTGTTTTTGGACATTTTTCCTTTTAATGGATATGACAGCTGATGAGAGACAGGAAAAACATTGATTAATTTTAAATTACTCATGAATAAAACCAGTAGGAAAATCATGTCAATAATGATTTTGGTTTGTTTGAAGAGTAGAAAAAAAATCTAGTAAGAAATTGAGAACATATAACAAATAGTGCTGTAGGTGTAAAAGTTAATGATGTTATCTTAATGTTTTACACCAGGCAATTTAACCTATATTGCCTGGTGTTTACTCCACACGGACGAGAGGACATTATGTTAGATGGTCACTGACCGGAGGCCTTTAGAAGACAATTTTCTGACCCACAGACTTCATTGAGCTTTGCTGCTGTGTTGCTTTTTGTTTACTTTGCACTGAAAGCCCGACTGAGCTACTATGCCATAGATTGTAACTGAATGAATATTTAAATGCATTTCCCTACCAACTCAATGTTTCATTAAGTAACTTGTCAGTAGCGTAATATCACTCAGACATTATGTATTACCTTTACTTGGTCATGTAGTGCTTGGTTTGATGTGTTTGACCCAAGCTGCAACCTCCGGTCTACAATTATGAGTCCAATGAGGCTAAAAACTGCAGTTCATCGAGGATCCGCTTGAGGATTGGCTCTGGAAGTACCCGAAGTCACATACACATGAATGGGAAAAAGCTGATCATTACAGCAGAAATAAACATGGTTACAGCCTGGTACAAAAGACGAGTGTAGTCTGGATAGCTCATTTCTCCATCGGCACACACTGTATGGGGGGTGAATTTTTTTGTAACGCGGCAATTTCGAAGCTATTGAGATTACGAGTCGTCCAATGAGAGGCACAGCTGACTGCGGGAACACTGCAGCTGTTGGCTAGGAGGCTCAAACTCCGCCTCTTTACGTCACACTGGCTCCACAGCCGCAATATGGCTGCCGACGACGATTGGCCTCAAAACAGCTCTTCAGAAACAGATGGTTGACGTCACGGATACTACATCCATATTTTATACAGTCTATGGTTTGACCCTTTAGCTTTAACTAGCTACAACCTTTTGTACCCGAAGAGCCCCATAGCACTTCAGTCATTTCTTCTGTGGATGCAAAATGTCCCTCTACCAGAGTTATGCTAATGTAGCTTAGCCTTCGTGTTTCTGGATAAGCACAGCACATTAAGCTGGTGCGCCACAAGTGTCACTTTGTGTTCGTTTCATAGAAACACTCGGTGTAGCACAGCCTCTCGATTAAATAAGAGTTACATTTTGTGTGATTAATACTGAAACCAGTTAAACGTTGCATCCCCTCTAGAAAACTTAGAGAAAAATGTGATACTCCAAGTGGAGATGTTTAAACTTATGTGTCTTCTAAATATCAGGGAGGGTCTGATGAAAACATACTTGTGGTTGCTTTATAGGAAATTCTGACTCCAGCCTTGACCTAGGATGGGAATTAAAACCAAAGACTGTATGAAATAAGTAAATAAAGCCTCTGCAATATAACTAGTAACTTGATGAGCTTGTGTTTGTCACAACTTCTTATTCAGTCAAAAGTGAACATTGATTGAGCTTTCTGTTTTGAGCTCTCTGGGTGTTTTTAAAAGTAAACTTAAGACTTACCTTTTTTATCTAGCTTTTAATTTGGAGTAATTTATTTTTAGCCCTGGACTGCATTATTATTATTTTAACCATTATTATTTTAATCATTGCTTTAACATTTATTTATCTTATTTAATTATTTATTTAACAATTTTTTTCTTGTATTCATCTGATTTTGTTAACACTACCTTATTTTTAACTTTTCTTTCCACTGTTACTTATTTTATTAATTTTACTGTGTTGACTTTATTTTATTTTTAAGTATTTTATTTACAATCCTGCCTTTTATAATTTTACCATTGCTGTTGTTTTCTGTCTCTCTGTTATTCTCTGAAGCACTTTGGGCTGCATGTTTATATGTTTGAAAGGTGCTATATAAATAAAGTTGAGTTGAGTATCAAGTCAGTGCTCAAGACTAATTCATTAGCTGTCCAGTTAGCCAGTGAGACAACGTTCCCACAGCACAAGATTCTATATGTGGTGGTGCTGGGTTTACTTACAAGACTTTAAACGTAAGCATTCTGTCTTTTCAAGTCAAAGCAACCCCAACTTCCATGCTCAGGCTGCTACAAATATAACAAATTAGTTGTAACATATTATTCTAGAATTACTCAACAAAAAGATGGACAGCCTTTTAGTACAATTAACCGCACTTTTAGCCTTATGTCCAATATTTGGATAACAATTCTCTGGAAGGTACCAACAAACTAATTATAGTGACTCCATTAGCTTAGGTGACATATAGCAGCACCAAGTAGTATTCTCTCAAGGCATGTTCCAACACCACTAATTTCCAAGTTGTTAAATTGGAATTAAAATTTAAACTAACTGACTAGTCAAAACATAATAAAACACCCTGAAAATAGTCAGAACTGAGCATAATTTAATTCCCACTGCTACACTCCAAATTGGTCCACAGAGCGACTAACATTAGCAGAGCTAGCACCACCAGCCTTCAGCCGTCATTGTATGTTAATTTCCACATGCCTGTGCGTTGCTCTGGTCAAGACCAGACACAGTCTACATACTACTTTATCTATATTTTCTGCCAGACCTTGCTTTGGCATTTACTGCCAAACAGATGGCACATATTGCACAGATGGCACTGTCATCATACAAGATGATATCTGTCAACTGTGCTTTTTTACATGCAAGTAGTAGAGTAATATAGCATTATGACAGTAGCCATTACTATCATACTGTCAGAGCGACAGCCCTGACTAGTAGCAGGCTGCTGCATTACAGCATTATATGCGCCAAGACAAGTCATTATATGTGACCATAATTTCAGCTCTAGATCACAAGAAATATTACTAATTCATTTAACAGACAAGTTATTTGGTGCTTACTGAGTAGGTTAATGACAATTAATCCTTAAGTTAACTAAACATGCACATCCCTTGAACCCACCTGTCCCTAAAGCCACTAGGCCTTAATTGAGCATTCCTTTGAGCCTGTATTTGATTTAAACGGTAAAGTATAACAAAGTTTAAACCCCTGTACAGTCTTGATAAAAAATGAGCTATAGGCAAGAATCTAAAGCCGTTATTTGTACCTGGATGTAGACATTTGTAGATATGGAGTTGTTTGTTTCATTATTGGCCTCTAATGGGATTGACTCATTAACACAAAGAATATTTTTTAATAATCAACACTAGCTTTTGTAAGTATACTTGTTAGGATATCTCCATTGTGTACACACTTGATAAGATAAGATGAGATAAGAAAGTCCTTTATAAACATGTGTGCTTCATAATTTATATCTTTGAAGACAAGTCAGGACTACAGTGAGGTCATGTGAAGAAATGTACCTTCAAAGGTTGTAAAAATTGCATTGTCTTCATTGTTTCTTGATTTATCTGGAGGACAATTTTTGTAGTTGCAGAATAGCAAAAGTCTGCTGCAAAGAGCTTTATTCATGTGAGCTTTTTAATCCAATCCTGTATCCATAGAAGGGGGTCTTTATCTCAAAACTTGAACTTGTCTTTGATAACCCTCTGAGAAGTGTGGTGGAAAACCTAACACAAAGCAGGTTATACCTTCTTTAAACATCTACAAACACAGAGAAACAAACACTGGTTAAATATGCTAGCATATAATTATTTCTTCTCAAGACCTCCTTGGGAACTTCAAATTTGAGTCCTCTACATGTCCTAGAGCAAACACTCTTCAGGCCCTCTTAGCCTAGGAGGCTCCTTAGCTGTTAGAAAGGGTCACAGTTGTACAAAGATAATCCTTCTTAGTGGACAATATAAAGGCACAGGGCCAGACTATCCATGTCCACATTCAGGCCCTTATACTGTCACTGCTGAGGTATGTTCAACATTTCCTCATAATGTAAACACAAGCACCCTCCACAGAATCACACTCTCACTCATCTCTTCTGTGTGCACACGCTGAGACATCAGGATGCAGGAGCTTTGTATCTCAACTGATCTTCATTTGAAATATAGAAACACACACACACACCTACACACTTTCAGACAGTGCATTGAGTTCAGCAGAATATACCCTGCAGCAGTCAGCAGAGAAAGCATTGTAACAGTACTTTATAGTAACTCTTCTCTAGATTGTTGTGGTGTAATTGTCACACAGTGTTGTTTGGATGTTGAACCTTTTGTCTAGTATGAAGCTGGGAGGCGACAGCTGTTTTTATTTTTCACTGAAGGATTTGTTCAAATGTCAACTTGTAATTCAACAGAACCATGCTGAGATAAAAGACATTTAGTGGCTCATTGTTGTTAAAATGTTTATGTCTTTCTATCTAAAAGCTAAATACTGACTACATCTGGTCTTAACTGAACCTATTATCATGGAAATTCAGAAGTTATTAACATTAAAGCTTCATTATGTTTGATAGTGTGTTTACCAGCAGTAAAACCACAAATGTTTATGGATTGATGTGTATGGTTAGGAGGGGTTGAAAATGTCTTCATCTACCAAAGAGGGGCCCTGCAGAAACAGTTAGGAAACCACTGTGTTAAAGCTACGGTCACTAACCTTGACGTCTAGATGGACAGTGATTTTAGATAAACCCTGTCATTTTATTCTCTCCTTTTTATCCAAGATAACATTCATTTTATCTTTTAATCATTTTCAGCTCCACAGCTTTTGTCTTTATCCATTTGATCTACTGTGATGCACTTTAGGTTGGCGTTGACCAGGCCACCCTTGCACGCCTACAGTTAGTCCAAAATACTGCTGCTCCCTTTCAACAGGCACTCATAAACGAGAGAACATTACCCCCATCCTGGCCTCCCTCCAGTCATTCCATGTTTGTTTTTAGGATTCATTTCAAGATTTTATTCTTTTTTTTTTTTTTTAAAGTTAAGATGAAATAGTACCTCATTAAATCTCCCACTTCTTGCAAATACCCCTTGAGGTCTTTGATGTGCTGATTAGCTGTTTCTCCTTGTACCTCAGACCACGCTGAAAACCATGGGTGATCACGCTGGCAGTGATGGTAGTGTCCCCCAGATTTTGAGACAATCCCCCCCTCCCCATAAGATGACTTGATTAACCAACTTTTAACATATGTGACATGGGGAAAAACTTAGATAAAACTAAATTTTAAAAGCTTAAAACTTAGTTTTATTCCTTTAATTTTACCCCAACATCCGAGTTGTGTGGTCCCATCTGTCTATTTAGTTTTAATTCATACTCTACTTTTATATATTTATATACTACCATACATTTTTACTATAGTTTTCAGTAAAAAAAATTGTAGTTTTCCTGCATTTTTCTGTTTTTTTTTCCAAGCATTGTTGTATTTTTAGGTGTTCTTTGTGTTTTATTTGCTTCGTTTAATATTTAAAGTCTTTTTGTGTTTATTTCTGCTTTTCATTCACTGTGCAGAACGTTGGCAAACTTAAAGTTTTTTAAAGTTTGATATTAAATAAAGTGATTGGATTGGACTGGATTCGATTTGGTTAATTACTATCAGTATAAAATACAAGATGCAAACTTGTGAGAGTTTGCATGAATGCAACTTTACATCCACAGTCCCTTGTAAGGTAACAAAAGCAAAAATGTTAAATATAAAAATATACAAATGAAAAAAAAACAAGAACAAAAGAGTGACATTTGCCTTCAGCTATTGTTTGACTGGGTTATATTTGATTCTGATCTTCTGTATTAAAGTTCTTAAAACCTTGAACCATGACAACCTTTGTAGAACCAGCTCCCTGCCCCAACTATCTGTTGTCGGTCCAAACCAGTGTTGCTGTCAGAGACACTGCAGACTAGTTGGGTGGTTCATCTGAGATAAACCCCAGAAGCACTTCTGCCTTTAGTCCCTTCCTCCTCTAATAACCACATATATTGCTTTCCTGTCTTCAGAGAGGAGAGGTCTTGCAGGAAACAGTCAAGTGAAGCTGTTGTCTGCAGAATCATTTATTGTCTCAGATGCACTACAAGTGTTTGGTCGCTTCCTCTATAATATCTCCAACAGGATAAGAACCTTGGACTGCATAGCAGTTTATACAAAGCAGATCATTGAGGATATTGTTGATTTAGCACAGAATAGAAGTTGTATTATGCAACCTGTGTCTCTCTGGGCCCTATGCCAGGCTGATGTGGTCTAATTACTGCAGGAATGAGCAGCTCAGGTCTCTCACAGAGGTACAAACAGGCCTTAATGATTATGCTTAAACAAAGATGATTGTGCAGAAGGGTACTGTCTTGAATATTGGGATTTGACTACTTTTACTAGCAGTAGCAGTTAAGTCAGAAGGGAAATTACATATCAGGGTGAAACCATGATTATTAAGTGGTTAACCAATGTGAAATATGCAGCCTTCTGTTTTGTCCAACAGTAGGTCTACATTAAATATGTTGTGTTTGTTTACATTACAGTCAATGGTGGAGCCACACATTGTTGACTGGATAGGCCTAACTGGGGCCACCTTGCCTTTTGCAAGGTAGCCTGAGAAATGTCTGTATGTATGAATGAACAGCATATATAAACACTTATTGTCTCTGTTTAAATCGAAGTTGACTAACACTTAAAAATTTGAATAAAATGTCATATATTCCTGTCTATAGATAAACACTTTCTTCTCAAAGAGAGCTGCCAGCACAGAGCACAAATTGTAGGTCCCACCTCTGACAATTAAAACATAAAGCTAATCATGTTTTAGGGTTTTGGGGTGGCCAATCAGATTTCAGTGGGGGCCATGGCCACCCCTGACCACTGTGAATCTGCCCTTGAGCGCAGTGTCCAAATGAAACTTTTTCATCATCTCAGTTGTTTTACTGTCTCCTCGTTGGTTTAATGGATTCCGTGGCAACAGGCATCAATCCCTTGATCCTCAAGACTGTTGTAAAGTGTACCAGTGACTGCAGGATTTTTTATGAGTGTTTCTTGCACTCTGCATGCTTAAGTGATCTCTGTGACTCATCTGTGGCCCCTTGTGAAAGACCACTCATGCAGTGATGCATGCCAACCTGTTTTAAAACATATGAATATTCTTTGCTTTTAGTGTTGAGTCCGCTACATTATGTCCAGTGAAAACCCTCAATTAGTTATTTTCTTTAAAGAGCAGTATCTACCATATTTCCCCTCATTGACTATACAAGTTCATGCATTGTGTAAATATTATCTAGTGTAAAAGATCTACTACTAAACACAAGATGCCTCCAAAATATAAGTCCCTTTTTTTCTTCTACATCACACAATTTAAGTGAACAATGAACCAGGGTCTGCCTCTAGACTTTTTTATGTACTTAATGCAAT
Source organism: Notolabrus celidotus (assembly GCF_009762535.1). Taxonomy (NCBI): domain Eukaryota; kingdom Metazoa; phylum Chordata; class Actinopteri; order Labriformes; family Labridae; genus Notolabrus; species Notolabrus celidotus. The sequence goes on along the minus strand of NC_048272.1, from coordinate 5,399,112 downwards.
GATTGGATTTTAGTTGCCACAAATAATCAATATTTCTTAGTTCATTGTCTCAGGTCACACACGCCCCAGCAAAATCTAGGACCATAATCTAATGGACTTTTACATCTTTCTATACTAGTTTGTCATATTTGAATGTGGTGATACTTCATTATCTGTGACTGCCACACAGTTACACCCAAAGTATAGAAACTGTTGGGTTACTTTTGAAAGTGTTCACACTTGCCATGCATGTCTTTAGCACTCACCAACAGTTTTTCACTAGTTCACAACTAATGCTAAAAGTCTGAGTCATAATCTGACACCATTTTACCTACAGTCAGCTTTTCTGTAATCAACACTGTGAGTGAGACAGAAGTAGAGACCAGGCTTGTGAAGAGTTGGTTGAAAAGGGGTAATTATTACAGTGCTATTTTTTATGGGTGAACTCAACTCAGCACTCAATTATTACACGTGGTTATGTTCAGATGTTTTTTTTTTTATAACAGCATACCAATAATTAATAGATCAAAGTCCTGACACATCCTCCCACACATGAAGAGGTTATTAGTAGGGCAATAATCCTGGCTGTAGTTGAAGATTGAGACTTACATTCAATCAGCTAAAAAAATTGAGAATTTAAGCCTTGCACTTTATCATTACAATCAAGCTTTGACAACAAATAGTGACATATGCTGAGACCAACTGTTAACCTCAAAAGTATTATGGACTCCAAGGCATTTTATGAATCAAATTATGAGAGAAGGTTGAACTGATAATTTGGATGTTGGGGGTTGGGGCCCCGACATACTCCTCTGTACTAGATAACTGAATCCTATTGTTAAGGGCTCCATTACACTGATTGCAACATCACCCTTTTTTATTTTGTAGCCAGGGAAATGCCAATCAAAATGAAATCAAAATTATATTTTTTTGAGCTGTTACGAAGGCCTTGTCTGACGGTATTTTTTAAGTTAATGACACTCTGAACTTTGATATCACATACACTCAAATTTTCAGAAATTACACTTGAAAATGTTAAATAGGATACTCCAGCAAAGTAATACCACACTTGATGACCTGTGATACATGAAAAAATAACCTGGTAGTCAGGATGTAAACTAGCAATGAACAATGTATCTTGAATTTTTTGATCCTTAGTGTAGGATGCTACACTGCCCACAAGGGCCTGTGTCCACTAATTTTTTTTTGCACTGGAAGCACCCACGAACCAAGTTTCAGAGCACTTTTCAAGAGGACTTACTGTTGCTAGGATACTTGAATTATCCTGCAGCACTTTCCATTCCCTTAGTAGTGACTAGTGACTCTGTTTTGAAACGCCCTATTTTATGCTCCGTGTTGTTGCTTATATTCAATGAAATTTCACAGAAAAAATGTAAAAACAGTTTACAGAAATTGTCCAGATTTTATTAATCTACCTGCTGTAGGTTAGTAAACTCCCCTCTGGAAGGGTTGTCAGAAATGATACGGCGGACAACTCGAGTCTCCTTCTTTTTCCGTTTATTTCACACAATAACACACACGTGCCTACCGACACTCGGTGGCTAGAAGTTATAAGACTCTTAATAAATAGCTAATTAGTTAGATAGTTAGATAGATAGATAGATAGATAGATAGATAGATAGATAGATAGATAGATAGATAGATAGATAGATAGGTTGTAAACCTGCAACAAAAGCACAAACACAACTCGAAATTAACAACTATAAGTTAACATTAATTATTGTCTGGAACATATTCACTGACTATTCAACTACTCACCGACAAGGCATACCAGTCCTGACGTTTAACTAAATGAAAGTGAAACTTAAAGGAATATCTATACGTTTTGTAAGCCCTGCCCACTTCACACACAGTTGGGAGATCAGGATGCTCCAATCAAATAAAGCCATGTTATGGTCTCATGAAATATATAACAAATAAACAATGGATAAAACTACTGTAAAGTTATACAGAAATCATGTTGTAGCATTAGCGGCAGATCTAGACCTAGACGTTGTACCCATTAAAAAAGAGTGTGAAAAAATGGTTTCTCCTCAGTATGTCCGTCAGCCATTGATGTGAAAAAATGTTGATATCAGATGACAATGATGAAAATGTTCCAAAAGTTGAAGTATTTTCAACTGAGGCTTATGTTGCTTAGCATTGAAAACACTGAACTGCATTGATTATGTATCAAAAACCAGTGCTGCCAGCGCATATAAAATGCTGTTAGTGTACACAGGCCCTAAAGCAGTGCAATCATAAATGCTATCTGTCATTTCTCAGACGGAAAGCCAGCATGATTATGTATACAAAGAGATATTTTGAGTGCTAAATAGTTTATGGTTATTTGGGTGGTGTTGTGGTCGTAAAAGATTGTAAGTTAATGAATCATTGAGGTTTTTCTGCCCTCTTGGACTCGTCCAACAACTTCCCCTGCTCAGTGACCCCAAAAAGAATTCTCACCCCAGATTTCATAATCACTGAGCTGACATGTTGTTTTCATCAAGCTGTTTATGATTAAAAACAAACTTCAAGTGGGAGCTGATCATCTATCACTCATTAAGCAGCTGTGATTGTGTGTCTGTGTCAAATTACAGGGCATCTCACTCAGCAGTAAATAATAGCTCCAGCTCTTCCTCCGTGGCCTTATTTCTCAGTCCCTCGCTCTTTCACATTCTTACACTCTCTGCCCCTCTTCCTCATTTCTCTTTCACTTCCTTTTCAGTGTTGTTCTTGCTGTATTTTGGGTCAAACTAAAGTAAACCATTCCAGTTGAGGGGGGCTGAGAAGGGGGCTAGAGGAAGATCTGCAAGATAGAGTGTTAACTCGGAGAGAGTGGGAGGGAGCGTTGTGCAAAATGGTTTGAGGAATTCAGGAGGGAGAAGGAGGGATGATAGAACATTAAGGGGGGAAGATAGGGGAGTCCCCACCCTCTTTTTCTCTCTCCCTCTCTCATCCCACTCCCCTTCTCTCGGCTGGCCTTATTTGGTCATGTTACTGCAGCGATAGCAGGAGGATAGAGTGAGAGAAAGAATGGGGGGAAGGATGGATGGATTGTTCTTTTTCCTCCTCTTTTTACCCTTTCAGAACCGAGAAGTTTGGTCTGATGAGAGGTGAGGTCAGAGGAAAGCCAGGGCTCTGAGCGACAAGTCTCTGATGGGCAGGAGTTTAGAGATATTGTCAATTTTTTTTCTGGTAATATGTAAGTTGCTAAACTAAACTCTCAGCTGGTTTGAAAGCCCTCTGTGTGCTTCACAGAGTAGTTTGTAAGGATGAAATCAGCTAGGACAGAAGAGGAACTGTGTTATGCTGAAATGGTGTCCACATGCAAATTAAAGGGCTGCTTTCCCTCCTGGCCCTTTTCTACTGTATCTATGAAAATGAGCAGCAATCAGAGTCTGCTGACGTTTGCAGCATCTCATCGTTGCTACAGATACGAACTCTGACTGGCCACAACTTATTGATGCACCCACACACACACGCTTACATGCACTCATGCACACATGCACATGCTTCCCTGCCCCTCTTCTCTGCTCCCTGAAGCACACAAAGCCCTTTGATCTACATGAAGGAGAATAATTAATGTGTTTCAAGTGGAAGAACACACACACGCACACCGACACACACACACACACACACACACACACACACACACACACACACAGGCACACACACACACACACGTACACACACGCACATAAAAACACGCACAGAGGAGTGTGTGAAACTAGTTCGTTTGTATTTTTTCGTTGTAGAATTTTGAATAAACCCATGATATGTCTTAGAGGGGCCTTGTTTTTTTTTTCTTTTTTTTCATTGCTAGTTTATTTTTAGTTCCTTTATCTGCTGAATGCCTTGTATCATCTTTTGTTTTAACAGCTCAGTTATTCAGTGTTTGTTGGTTTATGCTAAGCTGTTGCAGTGACCCCTCTCCCACACTGAAGCACTGACCTCTCCACGCTTTGTCGGAGTGCATCAACATATTCTGTCTTCATTTGCTTATGCCTTTGACTTGTTTGTTTTCCCTTTTTCTTTGCCATAAACGAATGTATCATTCTTAGGTATGAATACTGTAGATACCTTGATCAAACAGATTACCCGTGAGGAGAACTAATCGGTATTCAAAATCTTTTATCCCATCTGCTATCAGGCTTTTAAACTCAGACAGCAGTCTTTTTAGTCATTTTAGTCATTTTAAATAACATTGGTATGACAAGAGATTATATTGTCTTTTAATCGTTGTTGTATCTTATTGTTATTTATTTATTGCATTAACTTATTGCTGTCCTCCACAGACCCTCTAGTCCCATGTACAGACCCGGTGCTGGACTTGTGACTTTTAGCATGTATATATGATGGATGTGTTGTAGATGTTAAATGTTGTATGGTTGTTGTATGGTAAGCTATAGATGAATTGCCCTTCTTGGGATCAATAAAGTTGCCTGAATCTGAATCAAACAGATTACTAAAATCATTGTTTCTGTCTATCAGTTTGTTGTTGATGTTTTTTTTTCTCCCTCTCTGCATGCACTACTTAACATGAATATTCCTTACTCTCCTGCCTTATTTTCTGCCTCTATCAATCCACCTCTTATCTCTCTTATTTATTTCTTTGTCTTTCTCTCCAGATTGTCTGTTTAGACTGTGTCCCATGAACCGCTACTCAGCCCAGAAGCAGTTTTGGAAAGCAGCAAAGCCCGGAGGGAACACGGACACAGTGCTGCTCACCAAGCTCCATGTGAGTGAAGTGACAATATGTTCATCTGTCTGCAGCCACAGCAGAGCGGCACAGTACACACAGGCCTGTCCTCGAGCCTCACAGGATGGAGATAATGGACTGGGTTGCATTACTTTTCCTGAAACCAAATGCAAGGCCACTCAGTGAATGCATTGAAATTTGACTGCTGTGCATTCCACTCAACAGATTAAGAGCAAGTTATAGCAAAGTTGAGTTAGTATATTATATCCACTGGGGTAGAATTTTGAAGCCCTTTTATAGGCATTTCTGAAGGCTTTTACTCCTACTGTCCCACCTTTCTGCCCTCTCTTTTTTCTTTTTCTGCGTGGATATGATACCATTTAAAGCAGTCTGCTATCTGACCATAAAATGGAAGATTGCAATCACTCCTTGGTTTCCATGGAGATGTGAGCCAGAGTATTTGGCAACCCCCTGTACTGCTGAAGAGTTTTGGCTAACTTTGTTACAACTATTCTACACTTAACAACTAACCATTCAGATCTTCTTCTTCTTCTTCTATTTTTTCAATTTACTGTTTGAAACTGGTGTCATGAACAGTGTCACAGCTGGTTTTTATCTCATACTCTACTTTCAGAGTGCAGCCGACCTGGAGAAGAAGCAAAATGACTCTGAAAACAGAAAACTACTCGGATCAGTAATTCAGTATGGAAATGTGATACAGGTTTGTTCTCTGATTTGTGCTTGATATTTATGTTACACTTCTTGTTTTGAATGAAAAATAAGACGTATATGAGTCACATCATATGCACAAGAAGAAATACAACACGTTTTTCCTGAAAAACAAACCACTATCTTGTGATCAGTTCATAGTTTAGAAGCCATGCGCCTTACCTCATATTATAGCATTTTTTTGTATTGTCTTAAACTGCCTCTTGTTTCTTTCCAGCTCCTTCACCTGAAGAGCAACAAATATCTAACAGTGAACAAGCGTCTTCCTGCTCTGTTAGAGAAAAACGCCATGAGGGTGATGTTGGACACTGCAGGAAATGAGGGCTCCTGGTTCTATATCCAACCTTTCTACAAGCTACGCTCCATCGGGGACAGTGTGAGTCATCATGAGTATGTCTGTGGGCATGGTGCACTGTGGGAACAATGGTCTCTGTGTCAGTCAACATTGGGCAAAGCAAATGACTGAATCGTGCCTGAGATAATGTGTGTTTAACATTTTACGGTGTGTGCATCGAAATTACAGTCAGCCGATGTTTATCTTAATGGCAGGACTCCCATCTTTAAAACTGAGCATCTAGCCTGCATGTACAGCAGTGAATCAGTATCATATGATTAACATCACCTAAAAAAAGGTTGCGATTTTGAGGGCACAGGTCCTCTTTACCACCCTTAGTCTCAGTGTTTGGCATCTATCCGATTACATCTATCCTTGGATGGGCCTGTGCCAGCACCCAATTGGTCTTTTCCTGATCACAAAGCTTTTGTTGGCACCAGCCCATCCTCCTTGTAGCAGGAAGTTGTGTGATGGTGCCAAAGGACTAAATGAACCTGGGCAGGGAAAAGGACTTCTCTGCTAAGCTCCTCTCAGATTAGGCATGGCACATGGCTTTGACAGCAGGACTTGCACAAAAAGAAAACAGGTGTCACCTCATAAATGCTGAGAAGAAAAAGAAGACGATGACGAGCAATGCCAAAAATTTCAGAATGAACTTTGATGCATGCAAGAGAATGAAGGTTGAGGTTGACTAATTATTATTATTTTTTATTATTTATTCAATTTATTTGTAAAGGGACCATGTACAATATTTAACATAAATGTCACCATCTGATGCATTGTACCAGAGTTAGCTTAAAGCTAATTTACATCTGCAGTCCCTTGGCAGGTCACAATTAAAACATCACATCGTAAAAACACTCGCTTGCACACACACACACACACACACACACACACACACACACACACACACACACACACACACACACACACACACACACACACACACAAACAATCAAACGATCAAACAATCAAACAAACAAACAAACAGTATGTATATCAAGTCAAAAGTATCAAATCAGTGGTTGCAGTGTTGAGTGTCCTTTAGCAGACTTTTCAGTTTGGTTTTGAAGCTGCTGAGAGATTCACTGTTCTTAATGTCCTCCGGTAAGATGTTCCACCGAGTTGCTGCTTTCACAGAAAAAGCTGACTACCCAAAGGCAGTACGGCGAAAGGGCACATTGCAATTTCTGAACGAAGAGATTCTTGTTGATTTAACGGAGTCCACTGAGCGAAAGTTGATAAACTGACGCAGCGGAGGCACCCCTATAGAGTTGAAAATAAATGAGATGGTTTGATCTTATTCTCATTCTCGTAATTATTACCCATCCTTCGACCTGAATACTAGCCCATACGAGTACCTCTCAGACACTAAAACTACTGCTAAGCCCTTACGATTTAAAATAAACTTCAACAACCTACCTGAATGGGTTATTTGAAAACAATCACTGCAACTTAACTAAAATTATGCTAGCTTGATGGGGTTACACTCTAATCTAGCAGTGCAATGCAAGTGATACCCATGACATTATTGCAGTTTAGGCTAGTCTTCATGTATTTATTAATCTATATTTTTGGGGGGGAGTGGGGGGGGGGGTAATATTATTGGATTGGATGAGCATAAATTGATTACGTTTTAGGCTTACTGTTATCGGTAGCAGAACAACTCTAATACACATTGCTTAACACTCCCTATTTGGCAGTTCTGCCTGTGCCTGGATAACACTATCAACAACTGATCCTTTGTTTCCCAATCTTCTATTTTTCTGTCTGATTGTAGGTGGTGATTGGAGACAAAGTAGTCCTGAACCCAGTGAATGCTGGTCAGCCTCTCCATGCCAGCACACACCAGCTCGTGGATAATCCAGGCTGCAACGAGGTTTGGCTGAGCTGCTGCAACTCATCTTCACTCCTCACATGTTTGTGTGGGGGTGTCTGTAGGGCTGTGTAGAGACTTAGCTTTTTTCTCAGAACTGCTGCTTGGTTATTAGCTCGTTTGTTTTCCATGTGTAAGCTGCCACTACTGCTTTTGAAATATTGTGTATCCCTCATAACATTGGACTGCTCTGAGTTACTTAAACACATTACAACTGATGATCCCTTATGGTGCCTTACAGCTATCTTTCAAAAACATAGAGTAAGCAGCAATTAAAACCTATCTCCATGTTAGATTTGACTCTTATTATTCTACTTTACAAATATGTATTATACCTTCACTACATTACTGTTTCTTTTGAATTGCCTACAGCTTTGAGGGGATGGAAAATTATTATGAATATGATCTGATTTTTTCTCTTGGACTAATCAAATTTTCTTTTTCTTACTCCGCGTGATGAGGAAATGCTTAAACTCTGCTAACACTACACTGTCCTTTTAACCTTGGCAGAGTTGTTCAGTGCTCCCTCTGTGTCTGGACTGTTGCCAGGAGAAAGTACCTACAGTCCCATCAAACTCTAATTGTTTGTTTTTTCAGGTGAATTCAGTCAACTGTAACACTAGCTGGAAGATTGTCTTGTTTATGAAGTGGAGCGACAATCAGGAGATCATCCTTAAAGGGGTTTGTCTTACAGTATCTTCAGAACAAACTGTTTTTACAATATGTTTATAAAGGGTTCTAAAATACATCTTACATCTACAGTAAAAGGTAGGTATAAATGTACAAAGACAGCATAACAGCTGCACTCTAGATGGTTATACGCAGCCTTCAAATAATCAATGAAAGGTTTACATCAGGCATGTCCAAAGTACGGCCCGGGGGCCAATAGCGGCCCAAGGTCCATTTATTTATGGCCCCAAGCTTCCATCTTAAATTGTGTTATTTATAGCACAGAAATGAATCACATTCTGAATCTTCTGTACATTTGCAGTTTCTTTCAAGTGCACAAACAAAACTAAAGTCAATCCAGAAACGGTTTTCAAATTAATGCTTTTATCATGAAGTGAAAATGTTGTTGATGAACACTAAAAGTTCAGAAGACACAAAAGAGGACACAAGACAAAATCGAAATTATGAAATCGTACAGAAAAGGCAAAAATTTGATTGTTCAGAATGCAGGAAAATAATTATTTTGCTATAAAATGTTGTCTGCTGGTCAGAAAAGTCTTAAAAACAACATGAAAACGAAGTGTGATGGAATCCAGATCGTGATCCTGCCATAGAAAAATAATGATACAATATTTTTCCCACATTGCCCGACCCTACTGAAAAACATTTTTCCCGAAAGAAGAAGATTGTGGAGAACTGAGGACTACCAAGTTACTGATTTATTGAGAAAAAAATTAAAATAATTGTTATTAAATATTTCATAGATAACTTTTAGGATTCCTAAGTCTCAGTAGGAGCCAATGGCCCTGGGGTGTTCTTACAAGATCAAATGTGGCCCTCTTTGAAAAAAGTTTGGACACCCCTGGTTTACATAATTTATTATTCATAAAAATCCTTTACATTATCTCATATCTTACAAGAACTGTTGTGTAACATCCCTCAACAGACCTCAGTGGGCAGCTGGCTTTGCTTTTTTTTAGTTCAGTATTATCAATCTACTTTTATTTATGAAGTTATTCAATATATTGAGGCCTACAGTGGATTTGGCCAAAGGTTTGACAAAATATTTAACAGTGAACATATTGAAAGCATTTTAGGGCAGAAGGTATTATGTAGAGAAAGTGGTGTCAGTCCAAACGTGATGTCCTCTGGGGCTTTATTTTCTTTAAATTCAAAGTGGAAACTTTGGAACTCTCTCACTTTACATATATGTTTTTTAAAGGTAAAACTAACAAATATTCCCCCTCTCTCCAGGGTGACGTGGTTCGGTTGTTTCATGCTGAGCAAGAGAAATTCCTCACATGTGATGATCACAGAAAAAAACAATATGTTTTTCTTCGCACTACTGGACGGCAGTCGGCTACCTCGGCAACCAGCAGCAAAGCCTTATGGGAGATAGAGGTGAGAAGGAATAATTAAGATTTGTGTAAGCTGCTTTGATTCATAAAAACACTGTAGTAGAAATATATTTGTTTCAACTGTTTTATTTTCTTCTGGAGGATATTAAATGCTTTTTAAATGGTTTTCTCCACCAGTCACATAGCCTGCAACACCTGTTAAATAACTGTGCGTTTGGTGAAAGATATTCTTCTTCCTCTTCATCTTGTGCTCTGGTATCAGGTTGTGCAGCATGATCCATGTCGAGGGGGGGCCGGCTACTGGAACAGCCTGTTCAGGTTCAAACACCTGGCAACAGGACACTACCTGGCTGCAGAGGTTAGTGAACAGCACACACTGTGTCCTTCTTCCTGTAGTGTGTACTTATGTACTTTACATAAAAACAACTTGATTATATTTATTTGCATATATTTTGCCTTCTTTGAATCTTCATTTTATTTACATTAAACATAAGAGTATCTAACTTTACTGTAAGGCAGCATTGAAGACATGGAGCATGCAAATACAAGCTAATTGTAGCTTTATTGATAAGATACAAAACTTTGTGTCAGCTGATATCTAGATGATATTTCAACTGGTGAACCATGCTGTAACATTGCAGGTGAATCCAGAGTATGAAGAGGAGTGTCTGGAGTCTCGCTCCTCAGTAAGTGAGCCAACTAACTTGTTGGTGTGATACTGTGGCACTAGAAAATACTTGTTTCTGATCTGTTGGAAGGAGCTCAATAATACAAACTATAATGGCACCTCATGCCCAGTCCTGGACAGTGTCTATAACTGTCTGCTAAAAACAAAAGTCTCTGGCTAAAGGTGCCATAACTACAGTAGTAGGGATTATTCCCACCTTTTGGTTGGCAGGATTATTTGTACTGAGTAAAATGGTGTTGAGGTTAATTCGCCAGCAGATGGCAGCCTTTCACTTCAAATCACACCTCTCTCTGTTGAGGCCTCAGACTCACTTCTGAGGCCTCACTTCTCAGATGAAGATCACAGTGACTGAAGTAAACATGAGCCTGTTTACATTTGCTGAGAAGGAAGTGAAGTCAAAGCCTGAAAATGTAATATCCAGAGGAGCTTAAATATGGCAAAAGTATGAGAAAAAACAAAACACCCTCAAATTTATTGTAATGACTATTTTTGTTTGAGTTGAATCTTGATAAAATTGGACAAAAAAGGGAATAAACCACTAACTTTTTACTTATTATTGCTCATTACATCAGTTTAAAGTTTTGCCTGCTTTGATTATGACCAGGAATATTATCTAAAGACCATATTGGGCCTATTAAATAAAGACTGTAAAATTTCCTAAGCATGTGCAGAAGCACTAAGAAAGGTAATGCATATTCTTCTCTTTAAAGAGAAGAGACTTTGAACAGTGATTGCTTTTTCTCCTGCATTTCATTTTCACAATCTCAAGTCAATCCCTTTGGAATCTTTCTGTGGAATCATTCTACCTTTTCACCGACTTTTATTGATCTTGACACAAACTTGGCACATAATGTTACATTTTAGCACATGTTTTTTTTGTTATGCTGGCTTTTTTATCTTATCACACTCTCTTTTGATTTTTCCCTCTAGCTGGACTCGGAGCAGGAAGCGATACGGGCACGTTTGAGAAACATTCAGGACAAAGTCATGTACACGCTTGTGTCCGTGCCGGATGGGAATGATATCTCTTCCATATTTGAGCTAGACCCCACCACATTAAGAGGGGGGGACTCGCTGGTACCCAGGTAGGGAGGCCATAATTTGAAACTGGGGAAGTGGTTCAGACATGTAATACAGATTGGAGCACGGTCTAATCCCTGTTCATCACTCTTTCCACTGAAAAGGAAACATTAGACACTTCACAGGCCGGGGAATTCCACCAAATATGAAGTCATCTCATGAATGGTTATAAAACAATAAACTAGGGAAAGAGTATGAGTGTGTGATCACGTAAGAAGGTGTGAACATATGTTACTCATGATAATAAATATAATCCTAGTTCTACAGGTAGAATTTTTCTTCATGTGGGTACACGAATAAAAGTGGATTTTTACATTAATGAACTGGCAGCAGACAGATGATGTTTCTGGCATAAGATGTATTTGTAGTGAGGATTCTTTCACTCCACCTTAACAAATCTTCACTGTATGTGTTTGACTCACAGTATTTCCCCAGAGATACTGTGAATTTCGCTAGAATTTCTTGAGGAACAGGAAGATGTTTCAAAGGTTGGTGTGTTCATGTGAGCACGTAGAAAATCATTACTGGAGCCTGCTGTAAGAGTGGTTGTGCCTAATGTTTATCTGGAAACAGATGCGCTTTGTGAGGTGATCCTGGGGTCAGCTGAGAAGGCATGTGATAAGTTGAAGCTTTCACAATGATGTGAAGTGTTTTTTGTTTTTGTTTTACTTATACTGCCTGCAGCAAACAAATCTGTTCCTCTAAAACTGGGCTACAAAAAAGCACCATGATCTTCATTTATTGAGCAGACCTCGTTCATGAACATTTGTCACATAGTAAGCCTTAAAAATCCTGGACACAAAAGATAAACTACAATGTGGAAATTCTGAGAAAAACTGCTCCTAAATGTATGCACAACTCACATTAATATTCACATCTATTCCAAGAAATATATCCAGTACTTTTCTTTCCAAAACAGCAAGAGATGTACTTGATCAGTGAGAAACATGCTGGAGCCAGATCCAGTTTTGCCTTACATGTGTGTCTTTGATTTGTATTATTGGCTATGAGTGTAGACAGAGGCACTCACGCCATTAGGTAAAGAGGTAAAATAAAATAAAATAAATAAAATAACATGTATTCTGAGGGCACCCTACAGAGCCCTGTGTCATGTTGACTCCACAGGAAAGGCACCCTAGAGAGCTTTCTGTCTCGATTTCTTGTACACTGGGGTATCGTAATTATTTTTCAGGTTTTATTTACCGAGAGAGCAAGAAGGCTTTTTTGTAGCGTGGTGTTTAACCAGTGAGGGCAGGCTGCTTATACTTTGCCTTATCATTAACTATAAAATCTAAGGATGCCTCCAAAACATTTACACTACATTTGTTTGTAATTAACATTTAGTTATGAATAAAAAATGTTTATTTTCCTTTCAGGAACTCATATGTGCGCCTCAGACACCTCTGTACTAACACATGGGTCCACAGCACCAACCAACCAATCGACAAGGAGGAGGAAAAACCTGTAATGCTGCGTGTAAGTCACATCTTATTGACACTAATATGTAAATCAGTTAACAGTACATCATCACAAACTCTTTTTTTTTTTTTTCACTTCCTTTTTATTGATTTTTAGGCATAGATAAGACAAAAAAAAACAAAAAAAAACATTAAGGACATAATGAAAATAAATAAGCAAATAAGAATAAAAAAAATGCTATAATGCTGCCAGAAGTTGAGGTGGTGAAATTTACAGCACAAATATAAGAGTCAAACATTCATACAGTCTCTCTACTGGCAGGCCTCCCTGCATGCACAGTTAAACCTCTGCAAATGATCCAGAACGCAGCAGCACGTCTGGTCTTCAACCAGCCTAAGACAGCTCATGTCACTCCTCTGCTCATCTCGCTACACTGGCTTCCAGTTGCAGCTCGCATCATATACAAAACCCTAATCATGACTTACAAAGCAGTCACCAAAACCGCTCCAGTTTACCTGGAACCCCTCATCCAGGTCTACTGCCCTTCTTGCCCACTACGCTCAGCCTCTGAAAAGCGCCTAGTGCTTCCAGCACATAAGGCCTCAAAATCACTAGCTCGACCCTTCTCTTCTGTTGCCCCTAAATGGTGGAATGAATTGGCCAACTCCATTCGATCTGCAGAGTCCCTTTCTACTTTCAAAAGACAGCTAAAGACCCAGCTCTTTAGGAAGCACTGTGCACTTAGGTAGACTGTTCTCCACTGTTGTCCCAAGTGGGAGATCATGTCTTCCAGCTACAGTTGACTTGCACTGTCCTGCTCTACTCTGAGAATCTGTGTTCAGCTCTTGAGTGACCCAGCACTTGGTAGTTTGGTCATTATTGTGGTGATGTGAATTGTTGATGATGATAACGGAGAGTCTTAAATGGTTTGTTTGGTTGCTTCATTGTAGATGTTCCTTATTTTACAAAAAAAAAAAATCCTTATTTACTTTTGTGCATTGCCTTTACACTGCTTGGCAGTACCTGCACCCAAATTGACTTGAAGCACTTTGTTACTCTTACTGATCTTGTTTCCTCTTGCCTAGATCTTTGCTTGTGTTGTTCTTGTCCTCGTATGTACGTCGCTTTGGATAAAAGCGTCTGCTAAATGACATTGTAACATTGTAACATTGTAACAATACGAGAAAGAGAAAGAAGAAAAAACAAAGAACAAACAAACAAACAAAACAAAACGTAGGCATCAGCGAGTTACAATGTGAGTTGGTGGCAGCTCTAAAAACACAAGTGTCATCTGAGACGCTTTTAGGAGGGTTCAAGCGCAGTGCGAGGTGGCTTGAGAGGGAGGTATGTTGGAAGAGGTCGTCCATTTGTCCAAAAGAGGCTTCCATATTTTCATGTAAGTGTTTTCTCTGTTAGCCAATTTGTATCGCAGTCTTTCCATATGCAAAACATTCCCCAAATCTTTGAGCCATTGCTGAAATGAAGGACTTGCTTGAGACTTCCACATTTGTAAAATAAGGCGTTTAGCCAACAATGTACTTAAGGAGATAGATTGCCTGAAGTATTTATCTATGGAAGGGCTCTTGTCTAGTGAAACAAAGGAGGTCTAGACCACTCTATGTCAAATTATGAACAGAGACCCAACTTCAAGACAGGGTAAGACTCAGTCTGACCCCACCTTAATCCATCCCGAGCATTGAACAGTATTTAGCTAGTTACAGTGGCAAGGAAAAACTTCCTTCTTTTGACAATACATTTTTAATAAGGAACTTTACAATTGGACTCCTATATCTTTCCTTACATACAGTAGCATGCTATAATGCAAATACTTGGAATATCAGATATTGCTCATAAAGTTGTGCATTTCTTTTCTGATTTAAGATCGGCACCTCAGCTATGAAAGAGGACAAAGAGGCGTTTGCCATCGTGCCTGTCTCTCCTGCTGAAGTGAGAGACCTCGACTTTGCCAACGATGCCAGCAAAGTGCTGGCCTCCATTGCTGGGAAGCTGGAAAAAGGCACCATCACACAGAATGAGAGGAGGTAGAAAATACAAAGAGGTGCCTCTGCTAAAAAACAAGGTTGACATGCATTTATGTTTTGTTGTTTATCTGTTTCATGTACAATCAGAGCGGTTACCAAGCTTCTGGAGGATCTAGTGTTCTTTGTGGTGGATATTCCCAACAATGGACAGGATGTCCTGGAGATCATGGTCAACAAACCAAACAGGGAACGACAGAAACTCATGAGAGAACAGAATATTCTCAAACAGGTTAAAGCGTTTACACAGTGCATGCTCTTTTGGCTTCAGCTTCAATTTGGCAACAATTGTCTTAACCTTATCCCTGTTTCCAGATCTTCAAGCTGCTGCAGGCTCCGTTCACAGACAGTGGGGATGGACCCATGCTGCGGCTGGAGGAGCTGGCTGACCAGCGCCACGCTCCCTTCAGACACATCTGCCGACTGTGTTATCGGGTTTTGCGTCACTCTCAGCAGGACTACCGCAAGAACCAGGTACAGTTTGTCAGGTTTTGAAGCCTCCTCGATGAGCGTATGCACTGGGTGTACGAAACGTTGGAGTTGGTTTAAAGGTTAATTCCAGACTACCAGATTAAGTCTAATAATAAGTTAAAGCGACCTTTGCTCTGTAGCTTCTCTAACATCATTATTCCTCTAACATCATTACACAGACACTACAAATGCTTGGAATTCAAAATGTTTTGCTCTATGCCAGGAGCATTTTTCAAGGGTCACTTGCCCTTTATCAAATTTCCTGTTCATACGATAGCCGAGGCATGAAACACGCTCACAATTGTAAATGCTTGTCAGTGTAGAGAACAACATTCCCATTTTCATTGTAGGCCCAGTTTCTTTTAAACTCATTACAGTGTAATTGGTAGATGGCTCAGTTTATAATGTTAAATAAGGAAGCAGTCTGGCCCTTGTGAACATCCACTGTTTTATTTTCACCAAGATGAAAAAGAGCCAAAATGTCATCGCTCCATTGATTGAAGCACCAGATGAAGTCCTAACCAGGTTAAAAATTAAGATAGAATAGATGGGCTATTAAGACATTTGTCATGGTTTATCTATGCTGTACTGTTTTGGTGTGTGTATGCTCAGACTGTTTTACCTCTTTGTTTTTCAAGGAGTACATAGCCAAACAGTTTCGCTTCATGCAGAAACAGATTGGCTATGATGTCTTGGCGGAGGACACGATCACAGCTCTGCTCCACAACAACCGTAAGCTGCTGGAGAAACACATCACTGCTGCTGAGATCGACACGTTTGTTAGCCTGGTTCGCAAGAACCGTGAGCCCAGGTTTGTGTCAGTCCATCTGTCTGTTTGTATGTGAATCATCTGATCGGATCTGATCTGGGTTAAAGGCAGAATCAAAGAAAGAATAGTGTACAAGGTCATGATATTTATCTGCATGTGTAAAATCCTGATTACAATCCCCTGTAACCTGATCATACAGTGTCCTCTGTACACGAATCACACAAAAGTTTACTCCCCTTACAGAAAAAAATATTTATTCATGAACACATAGTATCTTTAGATGTTCACTTAAAATATTATACAGTCACAATTCATGATTTATATGTGTTTAAAGGTTGCAGTTACAGTGTGTTGCAATGTGTCACGGTACCTTTTCAGTTTGAAAAGTTGTTTTACTTTTGTAGGATGACATATATCTGGTGTTTGAATGCTTTGATTGATTATTTGATTTAATTGATTTTGAATCTCTTGCATGCATGTTTCTGCATATGTGAATGTCCAGGTTCCTGGATTACCTGTCAGACTTGTGCGTATCAATGAATAAGTCCATCCCTGTGACTCAGGAGCTCATCTGTAATGCAGTACTGGATCCAGCTAATGCAGACATTCTCATAGAAACAAAGTGAGTAAAAACCCCCTACATTTATCAAACACCATCCATTTCTGTTGCTTTTGTAAAAGTGAGCGATGTGACTCTACACAGTATGTAGCAATAGCTTCTGAACGAACAGTAATGATAGCAGCAGTTATTGTACTCTCATCCTGGTGCTCTTGTTACATTTATCACCATTGTTTCTCATTACTGTTTAAATATAAAAAAAATCCGACCCTCCTGCAGACTTGTGCTGTCAAGATTTGAGATTGAGGGTGTGCCGCTTGGGGAGAACTCTGTGGAGTCAGAGGAAGATGAGGAAGAGGTGTGGTTGTTCTGGAAAGACAGTAATAAAGAGATCCGAAGTAAAAGCATCAGGGAGCTGGCCCAGGATGCAAAGGAAGGCCAGAAGGAGGACCAGGAGGTGATCAGTTATTACAGGTAGATACTGGACTTTGATTTCCTTGTTTTTGTCTGAGATTAAGACCATAAAGCTGTCCTGTCATCTTTAGACTAAATCAGAACAGGGTCAGCTTGTGATTCTGATGACTGTGTGAGCTTCACATATGAAAGTAAAACAACCTAGGGAATTGTTGAGAGAGATTCAGAACCTGACTTCACTTGTGTGTATGTACTGCTTCAGGTACCAGCTGAACCTGTTTGCCAGAATGTGTTTGGATCGTCAGTACCTGGCCATCAACAAGATCTCCGGCCAGCTGGATGTGGACCTGATCTTACGCTGCATGTCGGATGAGGACCTTCCGTATGATCTGCGAGCCTCTTTCTGCCGCATGATGCTGCACATGCACGTAGACCGTGACCCCCAGGAGCAGGTCACACCTGTCAAATACGCTCGACTGTGGTCTGAGATCCCGTCAGAGATCGCAATTGATGAGTGAGTAAACAGAGAAATTTAATCCTAATGCCAAGTGAGCCTTAAGTGTTTTTATTTTAAGTTCATTTTTTTTGCCTTTATTTGATAGGACAGCTGCTGAGACACAGAAAATGGGGGGAGTAGAGCATTGGGGTGGACATGCAGCAAAGGTTCAAGGCCCTAAGACTTGACTTCTAGGACAAGACAAACAGCCTCTATATGGTACTATCACCACAAAGCCAAATTGGTGCCCTAAGTAAATAATTTAACTCAAATTGGCACAAGATTTTTAAACTTGTACACCATTAGTGAGATAATTTATTTCACACAAAACGTGTTGATCAGCCAGGAACATACAGTGTACATAAGATCCAGGGCACCTTTGTATGACACATTAAAATGTATGTTGTTTTTCATAGATATTCTTGCCAACTCTGAAAATGAAAGGAAAGAAATCTGACCTGTATGTTACTGAAAATTCAGGGACAATTTTAACCGGGTTTAAGGGAAAATATAATTACAGTTGTATCTTATGTCATATGACTTATTTCATGGTAACCTGGTGTTTAAAATGTGAATATTAAATTGGATACATTGGATAAATGTGATATATATCGGGTGATTCTAATGATTATCAACTTTTGCCCTTTATATATTATGTGTTCCACAAAGCAATAGAGTGTAAGGAACATCTACAATGAAGCAGCCAAACAATTTAAGACCTTCCAATATCATCATCAACAATTAACTTGTCATAA
This sequence comes from Notolabrus celidotus, assembly GCF_009762535.1. NCBI lineage: Eukaryota > Metazoa > Chordata > Actinopteri > Labriformes > Labridae > Notolabrus > Notolabrus celidotus. Next base: position 5,380,775 of record NC_048272.1, on the reverse strand, counting down.
AAATAATGTAGTTATGACAATGAATGTCTTTAGATAATTAAGTAAAAGAATGAGGGGCACTGGTTGGTCTAGCAGTTTAAGCATGTACCCCATGTACTGAGGCTATAGTCCTCGTCACAGTGGTCGCTGGTTCGACTCCTGGCCATGACCCTTTGCTGCATGTCATTCCCCGCGCTCTACTCCCTCACATTTCTTGCCTCTCTTTGGCTGACCTATTTAATAAAGGCAACATTGCTATAAAATAGAACTTTATGTAAACTTAATAAAGGTTTAAATAGCGATATATGAAAAACCTTTTTTATTTATTTATGTGAGGAGTCCTGGATGATTCCAGATTTAACTAATCAGAGTTTTCAAATCAGAATTTTAGGGTTTAAAACCAACTAAGAACATTTTTATTTAGTACAAATTTCCATATTTTCAATTTGTTATCATTTTCTCAGTTGGGTTTGTTAATTGATTTTTTTGTTGTTTTTTGTTTTCTAAATGTAGTTATGACAATGATGGAACATCTAAGGATGAAATAAAGGAGCGATTCTCTCAAACTATGGAGTTTGTCGAGAACTACCTGAGAGATGTGGTGTGTCAGAGCTTCCCCTTTGCAGATAAAGAGAAGAACAAGCTCACCTTTGAGGTCAGTCCGGCTCATTCCTCCATTATAATCACACTTGAGTCAAAGTCCACTCCTTTTGATTATAAAACCAGAAAACTCATTTTAATCTGTTGTTTCTGTGTTTCATATGCAGGTCGTCAATCTAGCCCGAAACCTGATTTATTTTGGCTTCTACAACTTCAGTGACCTGCTGAGACTCACAAAGATCCTGCTGGCGATTCTAGACTGCGTCCACGTGAGCGCCATTTTCCCTTTCAACAAGATGGTCAAAGAAGACGAGAGTAAAGGTATGAACGCCATGGACTTTCAGTAGAGGAGCAAATCTATCATGGACATAAACCTGATGTCTGCATGTGCATGGTTGTCCTTGTTTCCAGGCAGTAATGTGATGAGGTCCATCCATGGTGTTGGAGAACTTATGTCTCAAGTGGTCCTGAGAGGAGGGGGCTTCCTTCCCACATCTTTGAACAACAGCTCTGAGGGGGAAACAACGAAGACCCAGACTGAGCCTGAGAAACAGGACATACTGGTGATGGACACCAAGCTGAAGATTATTGAGATCCTGCAGGTGAGGGACAAAAAATATTTCATTTTAATAAACTTGACTTGACTTAATGAATGTTTATATTTACACCAAAGTGGAGGCTTTCCATGACCAGTGCTCACAATGTATCAGATACTTTGTTACATTTTTGCCAATTTGTGTTTTGACCTATAGTTCATCTTGAATGTCCGCCTGGACTACAGGATCTCCTGTCTGCTGTCCATATTTAAGAGGGAGTTTGATGAGAGCAACTCTCAGACTGATTTATCTTTAACTGGAGCAGTGGAAGGACCGAACAATATGCCAGGTCAGATTTATTTTTCTGTGGAAATTTGGGGGAAATTGAGTTTGTTGGCTCTGAAAATCTTTGTCTTTCTTCTAGGGGCTTTGGATTTCGAGCACATAGAAGAGCAGGCAGAGGGAATATTTGGTGGAAGGTAACCCCATCTCCAGTAACAAAGGGTCAGGAATAACTAGAAGTTGATGTGTGTTTTAGTTTGAAAGTGTGTTTTTCTGTCTGTTTCTAGTGAAGAGAATACACCTCTGGACCTGGATGACCACGGTGGCCGTACCTTCTTAAGAGTCCTTCTCCACCTTACTATGCACGACTATCCTCCTCTAGTGTCCAGAGCGCTTCACCTGCTCTTCAGGCACTTCAGCCAAAGACAGGAGGTCTTACAGGCTTTTAAGCAGGTATCCTAACAACTCACACAACACAAATCAATATACTGCAGTGAAATTGTATGTGCATTTTATTGTTTTTGCTGCTGGTAAACATTCATGCTTACTTTAATCATCCCATTACTTCTGTGTTTGCAGGTCCAGCTGCTTGTCACCAGCCAAGATGTGGAAAACTACAAGCAAATAAAGTCCGACCTGGATCAGCTGCGCTCCATTGTAGAGAAGTCTGAGCTGTGGGTGTACAAGAGGCAGGGGCCAGACGAGGGCATGGATGCAGGAGAGGGGCTCTCTGCTGAGCTGGAGCATAAAAAGGTGTGGTATATTGTACATCAAAGAAGCTCACAAAAGCAGAGCAAGTCACTATTAATATCTTTACTACAGAGCAGCCTTTTTTGTTTTTCATTCTGGTGCTCTCTGCAGGGGGATTCAGGGAGCTCAGATAAACCTAAAAAAGCAGAAAGTACGAGCAGCTACAACTATAGGGTGGTGAAAGAGGTAACTATCTTATTTGTAATTCCAGTTACAGGTTCAATATCAAGTGCTGATCTGACCATATTGCATACACCCCATTACCTTACCTTACATTTTCCTTCATGTATCAATGATCTCTTTCAGATCCTGCTGCGGCTCAGCAGGCTGTGTGTCCAAGAGGGTCTGTCAGGTAGGAAGAGCAGAAAACAACAGCAGAGGCTGCTGAGGAACATGGGGGCTCATGCTGTCGTGCTTGAGCTCCTACAGATCCCCTATGAAAAGGTATAAAAAGTAAAACATTGTCTGATGATGTCGTCATTGCTTGTGAAAGTGGACAAACCCCTCATATCATTTGTGTTTTAGGGAGAAGATTTGCGCATGCAGGATATCATGAAGCTGGCCCACCAGTTTCTACAGAACTTCTGTGCAGGAAACCAGCAGAACCAAGCGCTGCTGCACAAACACATCAACCTGTTCCTCAACCCAGGGGTGAGCAGTCCGGCCTCACAATGCATGACTCAATACTCAAAGTGTTACCCCCACAGTGTTATCACTCTATTCTGTTGTTTCTTCTTTGTTACAGATTTTGGAAGCCATCACCATGCAGCACATCTTCATGAACAACTTCCAGCTGTGCAGCGAAATCAACGAGCGAGTGGTTCAGCACTTTGTCCACTGCATCGAAACGCACGGCCGTAACGTCCAGTACCTGAAGTTCCTTCAGACTATTGTCAAAGCAGAAAATAAATTCATCAAAAAGTGTCAGGACATCGTCATGGCAGAGGTCAAGTCTTGTTACTACCTTTTCACTCTCAGAAATATATGCAAAAGTTTCATAATGCACTAATGTAATCATACATTTGTATCTGTCCAGCTGGTGAATGCAGGAGAGGATGTTTTGGTCTTCTACAACGACCGGGCCTCCTTCCAGACACTGGTGCAAATGATGCGGTCAGAGCGGGACCGCATGGATGAGAACAGTCCTCTGATGTACCACATACACCTGGTGGAGCTCCTGGCTGTGTGCACTGAGGGCAAGAACGTCTACACTGAGATCAAGTGTAACTCCCTGTTACCATTGGATGACATCGTTCGAGTGGTGACCCATGAAGACTGTATCCCTGAGGTGAGACAGGACAGATTTCAATGCACAGAACATCAGCAATGAAGCAGAGTTACTTTACACTTTACTAATGTAAAGGCTTAGGAAGCATTTCTCAACTTACTACCATATTTTGATAAATGTATGATCTCGTGTTTTTTTCATGTCTAAGTATTAATGCACCAGAACTATGCAGATGGACAGTACATCTGTTAAAATGAGGTCCACTGCCTATGTGTTGTCCTTCTTTCAGGTGAAGATCGCCTACATCAACTTCCTGAACCACTGCTATGTGGACACTGAGGTAGAAATGAAGGAGATCTACACCTCCAACCACATGTGGAAACTCTTTGAGAACTTTCTGGTTGACATTTGCAGAGTAAGAAACAAAATGACATTTACAACTTCTCTCGAAATAAGGATTGTTGGAATAAAAGAAAAAAAGAAAATTGTATGTTTTGATGTTCACAGGTGTGTAACAACACAAGTGACCGTAAGCATGCAGACATCATCCTGGAGCGGTATGTGACAGAGACTGTCATGAGCATCGTAACAACTTTCTTCAGCTCGCCTTTCTCTGACCAGAGCACCAGCCTGCAGGTATGTCAACACCAGGATTATGCAGTTAAGGCATATACTGTGGCTTTAAATGCAAAAAAAAAGCATGAATGTGTAAATTATGCCAACGTGAATCCCAATACAATTTTTATATAGGGACAGATTTGTGCCTATTATTTGACTGAAGTAGTTCTTATGAACAGATGTGGGATTGATATGCTGCATTCAGTGTGTGTTCACAGAAATAGATATAATGTGATCTGCTATTCTCTTAAAGGTGACATATCATGCAAAATGGACTTTTTAATGGTTCTCTACCTGAAATATGTGTCCCTGGCATGTCTACAAACCCCCCGAGAATGAAAAAAATCCATTCTGCCTCTGTTCTGATTTCTACACCTTTCTGTAAATGTGTGTGAAATGAGCCGTTTCAGACTTCCGTGTTTTTGTTACGTTACAACAATATCCGGTCTGTCACGGAGTCAGAGCTCGGAGCTTGTTCAGCCCATAGACTGTATAAAATACAACTCAACTTCTCCGTTTTTCATTACCTGCACAAATGTGTGGTAACAAGGAGCTTAGGAGGGAGGCATGCTAGTTGTAGGCTGTCTTAATAAACACAAAGGTCGGTTTTACTCCCCACGTCTGCAGATTTGAAGATCTAGTGGATGATTTTTATTTATCATGGATAAGTGCTAGCGCTAGTTAGCATAGCCACAAAGCTACATGCTCGTAGCTGTGTACCAAGACACACGTCGACATACTGATAAATAAAACAACAAGAAACACCAAATATGTGACCAATCCTTCAGAAAGGTCCTACTACAGGCGCCTCTCCATCAGGATCAGATTCTGGATCAGATTCAGAGGGTTGAAGTAACGCGATCTATGAGCAGCCGTGTATATTCAGCCAACATGTAAACATTAGATCAACGTGCTGGAGAGCCAAGGCACATCCACTTCCTGAGGGGGCGTGGTCAGAGAGAAAACAGAGTGTTCTGAGGAGGACTGAAGAAGAGGGTTTTTCAGGCAGACCAAAATCTGATTTCAAAGTGGTTTTTTGAGCATAAACTTTAAAGACATGTTTTGGGGACCTCTTAGACCAATATATATTGATGAAAAAAGCGTGATATGTCACCTTTAACATCCACAAATGAATACCATAAAACCTACAGCCAAGTAATGTTGAGTTTGTGCTGTGCTCTAGGTGGCCATCAGAAATAATGTAAGTACAGATGGAGTGTGCAGAGATTGCAACCAAGTAGTACGACAGTCC